>NC_090269.1:418682051-418997961 GCF_040414725.1 Anabrus simplex
GCCCCGTATGTGCTGGTTTGTGCACCCACACACACACCACGAATCGCTCCTCAACAGTGTAGCTGTGTCCGCTCACGTCTGCCATGACTTATCAACTGAAATGAGACTTGACAACAACGCTAGCAGCAGGGATACCAATCAAACAAGTATTGAATTCCCCAATTATACAAACTCAATTGTCCATGCCATAATATAACAAAATAATAATATGAAACTAGGGGTACGGGGACTTCTCGGACATCCTGTACATTGCCTGGCCAGGCCTCTAGAAGAATATGACACAACATGTTTTCTCATAATTTTGAAAGTCTCCAGTAACTTTTTTTACAATGAATGGAATTTTCTGTAACTCTCTAATTCCAAAGATACGTTGTTCTCGACTATTACCGTATGTTGCACAACATTGGAGTGGATTTATACATCATATATATATATAGGTAATAATAAATTATGTACTATTAATTGCATGTTCTTACATTAAATAAACTTGTATTAGTATATGTACAGCAGATGTTTCATGACATAACCTCACAAATAATATGATCAATGATCATGATTTATACCAAATAAAGTCTGTTCATAACTATGTAAATAATAATAATTATTATTGAGATGGATATTTCCCTTATTTACCCATGGGTTAGAGAATTGTTTCCAAGTTATACTAGTCTATTACACTTGCGTCAAGAGGATGAAATAAAACTTGAAAAGTTTCCGTGGTCTGTGTGACCACACCTCACAAGTAAAGGGTTAAATTCATTAACGATAAAAAGCAGTTTTCTCAGAATCATTATATGTTTCTATAACAACAAGACAACAATTTATTAAATAAACATAATAGTCATAGTTGAAGTAGGTAAAATAACAACTGAAACATGTACTCTTATATATAATTCAATAATTTGTTAAGTATTGAAAGGTGAAAAATACTGTTCCATTTAAAGGAATTCAATATGAAACCTAGATGGTATTCATCAATTGCAGTGAGAAGATGCTTCTACTGACCTAGTATAGATAGACAAACGCTGGTTGCCATGGTGACAATGGTGTCAGGAAACTTATGGCTCTAATTCTAGATAGACCTCCTGCCCAAAAACATATCCGTGTTAAAATGTTGAATAAGGAATTTTTCTTAAATGTATGAATGCTACAATTGTAAGTAGAGCAGGTATTTGACTAAACTTCTCAGACATTCTCCCTGTCTGTGTCCTGCTTGGTTTGTCACTTGTTTGTTCCTTCCACCTGCAACTTGATGGATGTTATAACTAGACAAATACCTAATTTGCATTCACAGGAAAAGTGAACTCCATGGTAGTTATTTACCTTCCTCTACTTGATTTTCCTTCTCATCTTTATCTTCTTTGGGACTCTCTTGAGAAGACATTTCTTCAGAACCAACTCTACTAATGGAACGTATTGGGGTTTCCTCCCTGTAGTGGGAGCAGATAGCATTTCATGTTTATATTGTGCGATGAAATACCATAAGATAATTTGCTAGACCAAGAATAACAGAACTGAGTGTGTTGCTAGGAGTCAGGACTTTGATCATCAATTGTAACTCTCAACAATAAAGCGTTTTCTTTCACTCAGCTGATTTTTTTTTTTGTTAATCCACTAATGTAACTTTGAAGTCACTTAACATAAATCTGTCATTTTCTTTGAGTGCACACTCCCATTCCATCATGAACTGCTGTGGCATTCAAATGACAGTATGGCTGCATTTATTCTTTACGTTCTAGAAATGTGACTGCAAATTTATATCACCAGTTGTCTCCAACTCAGGGCAGGCCCCAGGAGTTTTGTTATCCTCTCCAATAATTGTAAGTACCTACCCTCCTCACACCCCTCCTTCATGCATCTGTTTTTTATTCGCAGTGTCAATCCTCTGTGACTACTACTTTCACATTGTTTAATCACAACATAATTTTCATTTTGAAAATTCACACTCTTATGAATGAACTAGACAGCAGTAGCAGCAACAACAACAAAAACAACAGCCATGACAATAATGATGATTACGATGATTTGACCCTATTTCTATCAATACACGGCCATTCACTGAAATATAGCATAAAGAGAGAGCAGTAATTAAAATGTACAGTAAATCTTCATATTCATTAATTTATATAGCGTATGGCTTTTATCCTACCTGGAGGCCATGATTGTTAAGACGTGAAGTCTATAAATGGTCTGACACCATGGTTAGCCAGTTGGAGTCCTGTTGGTCGAAAAAAATTTCACCATTAGAATGTTGGCTGGGAGGAATGGGGAGGTGGTGGTATAGAATGTCTAATCACTAAATTGTGTGTCAAAAGACTAGATTAAATTCCAAACCTCTCTACAGTGCTCATGTGGTCTGAGGGCATATGATGCTTTTGATGGTGATTCATCCATTGGATGGCAATGTAAAGCCTCAAGCAGACCCCTTGGTGCTATTCGAAAGGAGCAGACTATGTGCTGTCATCATCAAGTTTCATGTCCTTCATTTCCTCTCGTTAACTCCTCTAATGAGGTTGACGTCAGGAAAGGCATATCCGGTCATAAAAACTCGCTACAAAGATTCATCTCACTTCATACTCGACCTTGCAGAGAAGCGGGACAAGGGTTGGACATCAATGAAGCATATGGCTTTTAGTGCTGGGAGTGTCCAAGGACATGTTTGGTTCATCTGGTGCAGGCCTCACTATTTGGCGCCCATGGGCAACCGGCATATCTCGATGATAATAATGAGTTTGCTTCTCAAGTACTTGAAGCTCTTTACAGTTTCAAGGTTTCGGCCCTTTATTTTTATAATTCCTTTCCCTTCCATTTTCCTCTAGTCATCACCATTGTCTTACCCTTTTCCATGCTGATTTTCATTCTGTAATTTTCAATAATCTCATTCAGCATTACTTTCCATACCTTTGTTCTGGGCACACTATCATAGGCCTTTTCTAAATCAAGGAATGTCATCACCATATCTCTTCCTTATTTCCAATGTCTTTCCATTAATTGCCTCATATTGAAGTTGGGGTCTATTGTTGATCTCCCATTTTGAAAGCTACATTGCTGTTCTTGTAACTGAATTAGTTAGAATAGAAAGGTTACATGTGATATTTTGTCCAAAATAAATTAACCACATATCTTTGCTGAACATGGATAGATGCATCCTTCTGCACAGAAAGGGTACATGTGTAATATTGGGAAGTGGGAGACTTGAACTATTGGATTGGAATGAAGGTTGAGTGCATAAAGGAAGAGAAGAAACTGTGCATTCAGATAACACCCAACTCGAATAAGCACAAGGAAGCTAAGAAAAATGCTAAGGAAAAAAGAGTATAGCAAATGGTGTGCATTAAGAACTCACGGTAAGGGAGCCATCCTCTATCAGGAATACACACGGCCTAACCGATAGATCGACACCCTAAATGGACTCTCCGGATCAGAGTGGAAGTCGCGCTGTGGTTCTTGTATGGGCCTTCCCTGGACGTAGCCGGGATGGAGTCCACTGCAGACACTGCAGTGAGCCTGAAACTCTAGCTCATGTTCTTGGTTCATATCCACGGGTGGACTTGCTTCGGAATATTAGGCACAACAGAATAAGATCTAGAATTGCAGCAGCATTCTCCCAGAAAGATTACGAGGTACATGAGGAGGTGGCAGTGGAAGCAACCGGAGAACAGATACAATCGCAATTGACCAAGAAAAAGACTTTGCATATATTTTTGACTCCACCATTAGATGTGAAGTTGACTCAAGTCAGCCAGCAGAGGTAGATGCGGTGAAGTGAGCCATCTATGAACCAACCATCAGCTACTTCAAAGAATCATACAAGATCTTCTGTATAAGGTTGTAATGTAGTACTTTTCATTGGAGCAAGAGGAACCGTATCAAAATTCTTAGTTGAGTTTTTCAAAAGTGTGGGCATTCCCAAGAATCTGTACTGTGGTTTAGCCATCTTGGCCATTAAAGACTGCCCAAATTGTTAGAAATCACCTTTATAGTACTGCATACGAGAAGCATTAACTCCAGGAAACACTTCATGGTTATACATACATTCAATATTCAAGTGTTATGGTATACTTTGTCAGATTTAGACAGCCTATCATTGTAGGAAGTACAAATAAAAAATTTAAAAAATACACATCCCGATTGTGCAGTGAATAAAACTGAATAATCACACCAGGCAAATGGTGGGGCTTTACCTTCATTAAGGCCATGCCACTTCCTTCCCACTCATAACCCTTTCCTGTCCCGTTGTCGTCATAAGACCTACCTATGTTGGTGCAACGTAAAGCAACTTGTAAAAAAACAAAAAAAACAAAAAAACAAAAACAAAAAAAAAACCCCACCAGATTAATTTGTGTTCAGTGCAGGTTCCATGTAAACAACCTCTACGGCCAACAAAAAGCCATGTTGGGATTCCAGCAGTATAACTTCTTCATCCAAACAGTTGAAGTACCAAAGGATTGATGCATCTACAGTAGATTATGTGAGTGTAAACAAAAGTGGAAGTGCATTCTATTATTTAGTGTTGTGTGAAGTTTGGTGATTATTGTCAAAATGTCTGGCAGTAACAGTGATGAACCTCTACCAAAAAAGATGAAAACTGATTAAAAATACACACAACTAGAAATGAAACGTCATGAAAATAGCTAAGGTGAAAGGGCTGTTTCATATTTCGAATAGCCAAAATGCATGCGAAAATAATCAAGATAAAAGTGGTATTGAACTGTTTTATCAACTTCTGGGTGTGCTCTTCTTTGAACATTCATTTGGGCGACCTTAAGTTGATGTATGTTGAAAGTGCAAGAGCTTCTTTGTACAGCTTCAGGATCCTTGCTTAAGGAATGCTACAGAAAGAAAAGTTGGTTCTGAACTGATTATTCATAAAAGGTGTACCAAATGTTTTATTCCCCAATAAAGGAAGCACAAGAAAATGCCAAGAAGAATCTGCCACTTCCATACTTACCAGTTCAAGAAGCATTTTACTTTCAACAACTGTTGTATTTTTATTGTTCTGTGCCTGTAATGTTAAAACCAAGAAGGCTATGTTTTGCACTTATACAATACAAGACAATATTCTGTTAATATAGTTTATTGCCGTTAGGCAACATACAATTGCAATAGACAAAGTCAAGTACAATATGTACATCACAGTTAAAAAAATACAAATACATCCAATTGTCATTAAACAGAGCACTGCATATGAAAGGTTTATGTACACTGAAAAGTAAAATGAAAGCTTATCATAACACTTTGGGCTATTAGTCTATTGAATAGTAACCGTGGAGCTGATCATAACTACCTGTGTTACCTACCTTTTAGGAAGGTGCCAACTTACATATTTGCCCCTTGACAATAGCATTACTTTTTCTTCAAATTCAGATAGTGAATAGAAATGGTTTAATATCAGCCATTTTTTTAGCTATGTTTTAAAGTTACTTAATGGCATATCAATCCACTGGGTAGGTAGCTTATTGAATAATTTAATCCCATTATGTCTATAATTTTCTTGTGTCTGTTTCAATCTAACATATGGAAAATCTAAATCATTCCTTCTCTGTATCATATGAATGTACATTTCTACTAGATGTCAGATTATCCAGATTTTCTTTGATATTAAGGATGCAATGAAATATGTATAGTGATGGGAGAGTCATAATAGCAAGTTCTTGAAACATAGGCCTGCATAACTACCTATTGGCCTTGCCTTTTATACATCTTATTGCCTTCGTTTGCCACTTAAACACATCTTGTACGCCTGTTGAATTCTCCTAATAATATGGAACCGTATGATAAATGTGAATGGAAGGATGCATAGCATGCACACAACATCTGATTACTACTAACTAACTTTTTCAGTCTTCAAAGTAAAAATAACTCTCTAGACAGTCTTTTATATAGGCCTAACTGTTGTGTGTGAGTATATCAGGTTAATTGAGAATCTAAATGTATTCCCAATAAAATGACAGAACTATGTTCATTCTCGTCTAAAGTTGATTTAACTAAGTGAAAATAAATAACTTCTGCCTTGTTACTGTTTAAAAATAGTGAAGGGGAGGGAAACAAAACACCGAATGAAGTTCGTTCCTTTCTCTTACATTTCTTCACAAATGGGCTGCCTAACATGACAAGCAATGTATGTGTTGGACAGAATAAGAGCAACACAGTCTTTAGATTCCTAATAAATCTCACAGATAGTTGATTTGAAAGTGTGGTTCATCATTTTCCAGTTCATGGCTATTCATGTCTACCAAGCAACAGAGATTTGAGCTACATTAAATGTCTTCTCAGGTGTGCACATTGGATTTATACTCTCACACAATGCAATGAACTGATCGCACGAGCAAGTTTTACTGCCAAATTTGGTTTAAAATGTGATGGCCTTAAAAACAATCACTCAGCCAAGGAGTTCCATGTGGCAAGAGGGAACCATTCAAAGTTTTCACTTACAAATACTTTGCTTACAGCCATGTTAAAAAGAGAGCAGCATGGTCAATGGGAAGGTTCTGGGACACAGATTCACACATGCTACTCAAGATAAAGCCTACCCAGCAGGCCAGATTCCAATCAACCCCAAAATGTGAGCAGATCTAAAGAAGCTTAAAGGCTATGTGCTTGGGTACACATCTTTTATGATGAACTCTGCACATAACCCACAACAGTTAATGAAGCAACCGAGTTTCACAACAAGAATAGTACCGGGTGAGTTGGTCATGTGGTTAGAGATGCGCAGCTGTGAGCCTGCATCCGGGAGATAATGGGTTCAAACCCTACTGTCGGCAGCCCTGAAGATGGTTTTCCATGGTTTCCTATATACACACCAGGCAAATGCTTAGGCTATACTTTAATCAAGGCTACGGCTCCTTCCTTCCCACTCCTAGGTCTTTCCTATCCCATTGTCACCTTAAGACCTATATATGACAGTGCGATGTAAAGCTAATAAAAAACAAGAATAGTGGTCACAAAAGTGATGGAGATCAGGCCAAGTAACTTTTATCCTATGGTTTTGTCTAAAACTATGTTCTCTTTGCATAACATACACATTCATACAGCCTTTATATTCCAAGCAGTAGCCAGAATCTTTATTGTTATGAAAATCAGATTATTCTTTAAAAGTAAGAAAGAAAAATAGAGCTTCCTTTATATTATAAGAAGCACATGTGAACATTAGGGGTTGCCTGGCTGAGGCGGTAGAGGCGTGCTCGGCTCACTCAGGACATGGGTTCGATTCCCCATCAGGAAGTCGAAAAATTTAAGAAACAATATTTCCAATTCCGGGGGTGCACATGGCCCTGCGGTTCACTCAGCCTACTCCAAAAATGAGTACAGGTTAATTCCTGGGGGCAAAGGCAGCCGGACTTCAAGCTAAACACTTTACCCATCAAGTGTCGAGGTTACGGATAATGGAAGCCTTTACTTTCCATCCCTCCAAAGGCCTTCATGGCCTGCACAGAGATGAAAAAAAGAAAAAAAAGGAGTGAACATTATTTTCTGTACAGTCGTATATTATAGGAGCCTTCTTTCATGTTTACATCTTTGAGAGTTTCTCCAGTATCTTTCAGTTTGTGGTCTTTTTCTCTGTATTGTTGACTTGTACCAGTAACCTCTCAAATAAACACTGTTTTACAGCCTTTCAAAGTGTACAAAATAAGATTATGATGATTATGTGCGCCCATTTTCAATACGAGCTCATTGAAAGCGTACCTTGGCATCAATTAGATTATTTTGTAAAGAAGGGACGAGGAAATAAATCTTATACAACAAACGAGAGAGAGCCCGGGGTTGACGTGCAAGTGTTTTCGACGAGAAGTTAAAATGCCAACCCTGCCATAAATTGTCGCGAGGACTGACCGGGAAGAACAACAAGCAAGTTGGGGATGAGGAAAGACAATTGACCAGGAGGAAACAATACACTCGATATCCAGCTTCACGGTTAAAAGTAGTGTGACGGAAGTGTCATAAAAACAATTGAAAAGGAACGCGATTGAGCCAAGTGATACATTCACAACAGATCTGAACTGACGTCAAAAATACAGAGTGGAGGCCCAGAAAATGTGGCCAAGCTCGAACAATAGTAGAAAGTCTAACCCGAGCCCACATGAACAGGGGAAGAATCGAGTTCAGTGCAAAGAATCACAACTGACTAGCCAATGAGGAAAAGCGTCATGTAAATTATCCCTGTAGGATTAGTTAAGGCCAAGAGAAAACAAAATGAAGAATATACTGGAGGGAGAAAACCGAGTTGATAAATTTAGCCGCACAGGACATGGAAAGGCACTCTTTAATCCTTAGTGGTATCGTAATCGCATTCGTAGTCTTATCGACAATTGAATTTTTAGTACTATCAGTCTTAGCATCATTCGTCGAACAGTTTTATTCTCTATCTCAGATTGTCAGACTCTGGTACTTGTGAGTCAGCAAGCTAGTTCGTGTTACTTTGGATGTCTCACTTGTACACTCTACTTATTGACTGGTGACATTCGTAATTACAGAAAGATGCATTGAGACGCTGTTACATTGTGTTAATATTTAGATATCACTTTACCTCATGTCAGAGAGTTGTTTAGGCACTCTGAATCTCAAGTCTATCAGAACATGTGCGATGGTGGAAGGCTATTGTTCACCGCATAAAGTGACAAACGTGTGCTTGACCGACGTCAAGGTCCAAATCGTGTCCCGGAAATACAGAACAGTGTTAATCGGCAGTGCAGGAAATGTTCTGTCGGACGACTGTGGCGCGAACGAACGGGTAGACCCATGAACTGTGAGCAGAGGGAGAGATAGACAATGTTAGCACCTAAATTTAATACCAGTAAAAATTCGAGGATGCTATAGTAGTCACACAAACTCAGGAGCTCAGTTACGCATAGCTCATAAGGTGACCATAATTTTATAGTGTCACTAGGCTACCGACGAGACGTCATTGCACGAGATATTCCGAAGACGCAGCCTCAGGAGCAACCTCTTCAGGACGAGTGCGCGACAATGGAGAATAGCAGCTGGACCAAAGGGAAGATGGAACTGATATCTGGACATCCTACGCCCACTACAATGACGGCTTAAACAGGATGGGGCTGTCCGATCCAAAGCAAGGAGTGACCTGAAGGCTGAGTAACAAACATACCATTTTAATTATGTAGCACTTTACGTAGATAGTTAGAGGGATTTGTAAATAGTAGTTTTAACTTGTGGAATTTGGTATTTCTAAGAGGCAATCACCAGTAACGTAAGAGTAAAAGCTAGAATTGGTAAATGAATCGACCCAATTCATCTAATTTCATCTCGTTTTGTGTGAGAACTTAACGTAAGAATGCATGTCATTTGGAAATAAATGGAAATAAGGGTCAGATCAATGTGGATAATTACATTTCACTCAGTGATAGTTTTTCCTTTCTTAATAAACGGGCAGACAAGCCTCAAATATAATGTCAGGCCTAGTAGTATGCATGCTTTGAAACGAATGAGGACAGGCACGGATATGTGTGATTTTCTATGTATGCTAGAGGGTGAAAGTGATTGTTACATGCATGTTGTTAGTGCTTCGATCCTAATCAAGAGTAGAATCATCGAGAGAATTCAAAAGTGTTAAATTAAATTGTTACCATTACTACAGCATTTACACTAAACAAAACACTAAACACAATAAAGGGAGGAAAGTAAGAGCAACTACACAATATCAAAAACCACTACACACTCAGTGAAACATCAGCTGAAACTACGCGGATCTCCGCCAATAACAACTTTAGTAAGTATCAGTAGGGCCAACTAGATGACAATAAACTAGGAAGATGGGAAGAGGCTGAGAACCTACCAAAGGCATGGATATAGCTTAGGTCGCAGATTCGGAAATAATCAACCGTTATCCTTAATTTTCAAAATATTATTTACAAATGGATTTTACAAATAAATTCCAAACAAATTCCGCCATGCGGAAGGTACCGACACATAACGATAATAAAATCCAACCGACATGTTCAGCTGAGACACACACCAATTATTAATACACGTTCTTTGACAATAGCTTCCTACAAGTTCAAAGATTCAAACAAACTATACATCTAGTTACAAATCCAGTTGTACAATGCAATTTAGTAAGTAAGAAGAAATGTAATACACTATTACAATTTACAGTGAAGTTAAACGTACTTTTCAAAACCTCTGGCGTACATCAAGTGACACAGAACTACCAGAGGCAAAACCCAAAGGTAAATATATTAAACTACAATTTATATATTTAGCGAAACAAGAAACAGGGATGCCTCGAAAACAAACAGGCAAGCCCAGCTGAAAAGCTAAGGCATCATAAATAATTAAGTGGCGAATCAAGGTGAGGTTAGGGTAGACTCCTATATGAAAGGGCAAGCGAACATTACAGGAAATTTAAGCTGGAACGGAAATCAAGAGTGCTTACCCACAAGGTGGCCCATCCCAGTAGCGAGACGACGTCAAAACTTCGGACAACCAGACAGACCAAGACAGACCACGAAATGCTGCCTTGCTCTCTTAATAAGGGAAACCCTGGCCTTGGAGTACCCAATCAGAACGCATGAGCCCGCCTACCGTCACCCAGATTCACCAATCACAACTCCTACTTCAGTCGCAAACTTTAACATACTTTCTCGAATACACACGATCCCGAATCTTCCATTTCCAGAATAGTCAGAAAATACTTTCTAGAATACATAACCAACAAAAGGCAACACACCCTGCTCAAAAATTCATGTCACAAATTTTCTGGACTGTTCCAGTCAATATAGAAATGTAATCTACTAGTTACAACCAACCTATGTACACTGACTGACAGAGCAAATGCAACACCAAGAAGGAGTGGTTCGAAAGGGATGAAAGTTGGGGAAAAAACAGAGACGGCACGGACGAATAATTGATGTTTATTTCAAACCGATATGCAGGTTACACAATGCGCACGGCATCGACTCAGTAGTATGTAGGACCACCGCGAGCGGCGATGCACGCAGAAACACGTCGAAGTACAGAGTCAATAAGAGTGCGGATGGTGTCCTGAGGGATGGTTCTCCATTCTCTGTCAACCATTTGCCACAGTTGGTCGTCCGTACGAGGCTGGGGCAGAGTTTGCAAACGGCGTCCAATGAGATCCCACACGTGTTCGATTGGTGAGAGATCCGGAGAGTACGCTGGCCACGGAAGCATCTGTACACCTCGTAGAGCCTGTTGGGAGATGCGAGCAGTGTGTGGGTGGGCATTATCCTGCTGAAACAGAGCATTGGGCAGCCCCTGAAGGTACGGGAGTGCCACCGGCCGCAGCACATGCTGCACGTAGCGGTGGGCATTTAACGTGCCTTGAATACGCACTAGAGGTGACGTGGAATCATACGCAATAGCGCCCCAAACCATGATGCCGCGTTGTCTAGCGGTAGGGCGCTCCACAGTTACTGCCGGATTTGACCTTTCTCCACGCCGACGCCACACTCGTCTGCGGTGACTATCACTGACAGAACAGAAGCGTGACTCATCGGAGAACACGACGTTCCGCCATTCCCTCATCCAAGTCGCTCTAGCCCGGCACCATGCCAGGCGTGGACGTCTATGCTGTGGAGTCAATGGTAGTCTTCTGAGCGGACGGAGTCAATGGTAGTCTTCTGAGCGGACGCCGGGAGTGCAGGCCTCCTTCAACCAATCGACGGGAAATTGTTCTGGTCGATATTGGAACAGCCAGGGTGTCTTGCACATGCTGAAGAATGGCGGTTGACGTGGCGTGCGGGGCTGCCACCGCTTGGCGGCGGATGCGCCGATCCTCGCGTGCTGACGTCACTCGGGCTGCGCCTGGACCCCTCGCACGTGCCACATGTCCCTGCGCCAACCATCTTCGCCACAGGCGCTGCACCGTGGACACATCCCTACGGGTATCGGCTGCGATTTGACGAAGCGACCAATCTGCCCTTCTCAGCCCGATCACCATACCCCTCGTAAAGTCGTCTGTCTGCTGGAAATGCCTCCGTTGACGGCGGCCTGGCATTCTTAGCTATACACGTGTCCTGTGGCACACGACAACACGTTCTACAATGACTGTCGGCTGAGAAATCACGGTACGAAGTGGGCCATTCGCCAACGCCGTGTCCCATTTATCGTTCGCTACGTGCGCAGCACAGCGGCGCATTTCACATCATGAGCATACCTCAGTGACGTGTCTACTCTGCAATTGGCATAAAGTTCTGACCACTCCTTCTTGGTGTTGCATTTGCTCTGTCAGTCAGTGTACAACAATATTTCTTACACTGTACAGGTTAGGTCGTTACAAATAAAACATCTCACCACACTTCAGATCATACAGTAAGTACTATGAAAGGTTTACAAATAAACTCTTCAATAAACACTTTCCACTTCCCAACACATTCTACACCTCTGACATCTTCCTCCCCCCGAAAGTCGAGCCACGCTCGACCAATGACATAATTTTACTGGGGAGAAGGCGATCAATTTATAAAATGTTCTCACACAGTATAGATAGTAAAGATACATGACACTAACAATCATTGTTACGGAACCACATTTATTCCATGGACTGTCGTGTCATATCTTACTGGCATATCTATGAACATTACAAGTGACACAACACTGTTTATCTTGTTTGTGTAATCTTTGGTTGTGGTGTAGATCATGGCGTACAATGTATCTCTTGGTCAGTGCAGTGAATTGTAAACTTGTTTTATGTAAATAAATTGGAGCATTTGTGTTAAATTGTGTTAACGTTACATTATAAGCACTTTTCTCAACATCTGGCGACCGCGACAGGACTAGTTTCCGCGTAAATATGGCAGAAATTATGAAATTGAAAAGTGAACGAACACAATTGCGCCGATTGTTTACACGTGCTGGCAATGACTTTGAACAGAAGTTAAATGCAGAACAACCCACAAGAGAAGAGGTCTCCGCAGGATTCAAGATCTTCGAGGACAAAGCTGAACGATTATTCGTGCTCGATGAAAAAAATCGTGATGTTTGGTACGCCGGAGAGCACGAAGAAGAAGAAGAGATCGCTGCCGAATACGAAATCATGGAGGGATACCGCGAAAGGTGGTTAACCTTAAAGACCAGGTATGAGAATTTTTTGCATGATGACACACTCAGTGACAATGGGGCAAATAGTATTGCTAGTACTAGTTCTAGTAAATCCAGGAGTAAAAGAAATTTAAGATTGCCGAAATTAGAACTTAAACAGTTCGATGGAGATGTGCGCAACTGGATAGCCTTCTGGGGGTAGTTCAGAAAGATACATGAGGATGATGAAATCGAGGAAGAGGATAAATTCCAATACCTTTGCCAGGCTACTGTACCCGGGACGTCAGCTAGAGAACTCGTGGAAAGTTTCCCACCATCAGCTTCAAATTATCAGAAAGCTATAGAGCAATTAAAATCGAGGTTTGCAAGAGATGAACTTCTGATTGAGATTTACGTTCGTGAACTCTTGCAATTAGTACTTCAAAAGAGTAGCATGCTAAATGATATAAGTCTACGGAGTCTTTTTGATAAACTGGAGACCCAGTTAAGGGCACTCGAGTCACTAGGGGTTACTAGCGATAAATATGCGGCAATGCTCTACCCGCTTGTAGAATCAGCACTACCAGATGACATTTTGAAAGCATGGGAGCGGTCTCGTATGTCGCAGGCATGTAAGAAGGGTGACCAATCTAATTATCTCGAGACACTTTTGAGATTTTTGAGACAAGAGGTAGAAAGTGAAGAACGTCTCCTTCTGGCTCGTTCTAATTTCCTAGGTGGCTGTGGGAGTGCATCGCAAAATAACAAAGAAAAGCTACCGACAGCAGCAGTAATTTTCTCGAGTGAAGAGAAAAGGGGTGATAGGGCTTGTATTTGGTGCGATAAAGGGAACCACATGTCTCAGGACTGTTTTAAAGCTAGAGGTCTCACTACAGAGAAAAAACAAGAAGTTTTGAAAAAGAAAGGAGCATGTTTTCATTGCCTCAAGGTGGGCCATAGTGCAAAAAAGTGCAAAGTTGTACTCAAGTGCTTGATTTGTTGCAAGGGGCATCACACTATTATGTGCAAGGGTTTAAAGGATATAATTCCAGTCGATAGCAGCAAGAAAAGTTCAGTTGAGAAAGGAAACGAACCAGGTAGAACAGAGGACTTACTGTCTCATCAAAAGGGTCAGACATTGTTGCAAACTTTGGTAGTTAAAGTGTCGGTGGACAAGGTTGTTAAGTTGGCAAGACTCGGGATCTCAAAGATCATACATCACGAAGGACAGTGTTCACAAGCTTGGGCTGAAGAAGATAGGGGAAGAGACGTTAATACATAATCTGTTTGGTGGAGTAGAGACAGGGCGAGAAGTGCATGGTATTTATGAAGTTACTGTTAGAAGTTTAGATGAAAAATTTGAGTGCACCATTCCTATGTTGGACCAACAGAAAATTTGTGATTTTGTACCCCGGCTTGAGACACAGCGGTATTACCCAGTGCTTCGAAACCACAACATAATCTTATCAGATGTAGGCTATAATGTTCCTGAGGTAAAGATATTACTTGGGGCAGACGTAATGGGGCAACTGCTAACAGGCTGCAGATTAGTTTTAGATGACACGATGGTTGCTCTCGAAACTAAGCTGGGCTGGACGGTGATGGGGCAGCGTAGAATATTCAGCAACTGCAATACAGTAACTGACCTCTTTAGTATGGCAGGTTTTAATGTAGCTGATTTGTGGCGTCTGAAAGTCATAGGCATTAGCGACCCGGCAGATGTCAAAACCAAAGAAGTTCTAGAAGCAGAGACACTTGAATTCTTCGAGAAGACAGTGAAAGTTGACCAAGAAGGAAGATACGAGGTTTGCCTTCCCTGGAAAGAGGGGCACCCGCAGCTGAGGGACAACTACGATTTAGCGGAGAAGAGATTGTTGAGTGTAAGCAAAAGACTAGAAACCATTGGCAAGTTGAAAGAGTATGATGAAATCTTTCGTGAATGGCTGCGGGAGGGCATAGTGGAAATGATACCCTCTGCCAGCAAGAATGATGGTCACTACCTCCCTCACCAGCCAGTAATAAAGGAATCTAGTATGACCACCAAAATTAGGCCTGTGTTCGATGCCTCAGCCCAAGAAAAAAGAGGCAACTCACTTAACAGCTGTCTGGAAAAAGGGCCCAATTTGGTGGAATTAATACCCAAGCTGTTGATACAATTCAGAAAACATGCTATTGGAGTGACAGCTGATATCAGAAAGGCATTTTTACAAATCAAGCTAGCCCAAGGTGACAAGGATTTTTTAAGATTTCTTTGGTGGAAGGACTGTCGTAACAAAGAGGTGGCAGTCCTCAGGCACTGCAGAGTTGTCTTTGGAGTGTCGTCTAGTCCATTTCTACTGGGTGCGACTATATCACATCACTTGAGACATGCGCCTGAGGAACTGAATAGTACTGCAGAGCGACTCAGAGACTCTTTCTACGTGGACAACTGTGTTACCAGTGTAGCCAATGAAGAACAGTTGCAGAAATTTGTGAGGGAAGCTACTGCACTGATGTCTACAGCACAATTTGATCTTCGCGGATGGATCAGCAACCCCGTTCATCAAGAAGACAGATCTGCGATGCAAGATGGAGTTGTTCCAGTCCTGGGTCTCTTATGGGATGTCACTACAGATGAGCTTCTCTGTGATGTCAAAACCATTGCGATGACCACTTGTCGAGTTACCAAGAGGAATCTGTTGTCTGTGTCTCAGCGTGTTTTCGACCCAATTGGCTTCACATGTCCGTCTACCTTACTACCAAAGCTGATGCTGCAAGAAACATGGAAACACAAATTTCGATGGGATGAAGAGCTTCCGGATAGCATTACAAGTAAATTCAAGAACTGGGTGGAGCAGATGCAATGGTTAGCTAGATGTCGCCTTCCAAGGAGAATGGTACAAGTGGACTGGGGAGCGGAATATATCAGTCTTCATGTATTTTGTGATGCGAGCAAACTTGCTTATGCAGCTTGTGTGTTCTTAAGGGCAGGGAGAGGCGCAGAGGTATCGGTCCAGTTGGTCCAGGCTAAGGCGAGGATTGCTCCTGTCAAACATGTCACTATACCACGTTTGGAACTGTTGGCAGCAGTCATTGGTACCAGAATTTCTACCCAAGTGAAAGAGGCATTGGGACTACAACGGTGCAGAACATTCTTTTGGAGCGACTCGTCAGTAGCCTTGACTTGGATAAAGCGGGCGGACAACTGGAGTACATTCGTGGGTAACCGTTGTCATGAAATACGACAGTACACCAATACTGAGGATTGGCACCACCTACCGGGGACTCTGAACGCAGCAGATCTTCCATCAAGGGGATGCAGTCCAAAGGCACTCTTTGAGAGCAAATGGTGGGAAGGACCACGGTGACTAAAGGATAATCCAGAGCAGTGGCCTTTTTATGAAATTGCCGCACCTGAAGACGAAGTCAATATTGAGAAACGGAAGACAGTTATATCGAGTGTGGCGTGTAGTTCACCTGACGTTTGCTCGCGTCTCTTGTATTTCTCAAGTTATGTCAAGATAGTCAGAATGATTGGTTGGATCATCAGATTTTTCCGCAACCTTACTAAGGCAAAACAAGCAAGAAGAGGTGAACTCACTGGTGAAGAAATGCAACAAGCCGAGAACACCTTGTTGAGAGTTGTGCAGCAGGAATGCTTTCAAGATCACGAGCAGGAACTTGAGAAGAAAGTCAGGGTATTCAAGGACGAAATGGGAGTTCTGAGGGTTGAAACAAGACTTACCTTTGGGGAAGAAAGTGAAGCATTCACGAAACCCATCTTGTTGCCGTCAAACCATGCCATCGTGACCAGATTGGTTTGGGACGAACATCATCGGTCACAGCATGCAGGGCTACTGACGCTGTTAGCTAGACTCAGGGAAAGATTCTGGATTCTTGGAGTTAGGAAAGTGGCAAAAAGAGTTATTGCAAGATGTGTCAAATGTAAAAGGTACAAGGCTAGTCCTACAGCACCAGCTTTTGCTCCTTTGCCCAAGGATAGAGTGGGCTCAACAGCAGCTTTCGAGGTCTCGGGAGTGGATTATGCTGGACCGCTGTACCTAAAGTCTGGAGAAAAGGCGTGGGTTGTATTATTTACTTGTGCGGTGTATCGTGCGATACATCTGGAGCTGGTGCAGTCTTTGACAACTGATGCTTTCATTCTGGCGTTAAGAAGATTCATTGCCCGGCGTGGAAGAATTTCTGTGCTGTACTCAGACAACGGGACCAATTTCATAGGACTTAATAATGCCCTGAAAGCGTTGGATTGGGATGAGATTGTCACCCACTCGGCTGTGAGAAAGATTACTTGGAAATTTATCCCACCTACAGCAGCCTGGTGGGGAGGATGGTGGGAGAGACTAATCAGAACAGTGAAAGAACTACTGCGTCGAATCTTGGGACGAGCCTCTATGTACTATGAAGAGTTATATACTGTGTTGTGTGATTGCGAGGCGACGATCAACTCTAGACCACTTACATACATTGCGGACCATTCGTCTGAACTAAAGCCTTTGACACCAGCAACATTTATGCAGGGTATTGCTACAAATGAGACTCCAGATTTGGATGCAGTTGACAAGGTTGACTATGTTAAACGATGTAGGTACCTCCAGAAACTACGTGAGGACCTACGACAAAGATTCAGGAATGAATACTTGGCGCTCCTAGTTCACCACGGCCAGAGGAAGACCAACAGCATCAAGGTGGGAGATGTGGTATTGATAGGAGCAGATTCCACTAAACGTATCAACTGGCCCCTCGCGGTCGTCGTGGAAGTGTATCCAGGGAAGGATGAAGTAGCAAGAGTAGCCAAACTGAAGACATCTGAGGGAGAGCTGATCAGACCACTCCAGCGTCTCTATCCATTGGAGGTGCACACAACTCCAGAGGAGTGGAAGCAGCCTGAAACTGTGACTATCACTTCGTCTGAGACAAAGCCTCCACATGAAGAATTCAAATTGTCAAAAGGGGGGCGGAGAATTAAAGTGCCATCAAGACTTGATTTGTGAATACTCTTGATGTGACCTTGCTTTTGTGTTCATTTATTTATTGTGTTATGTGTTTGTGTTTCAGTTGTGGTACGGAGTATTTTGCAATTGAAAATAACAATTGCAAGGTGGGAGGATGTTACGGAACCACATTTATTCCATGGACTGTCGTGTCATATCTTACTGGCATATCTATGAACATTACAAGTGACACAACACTGTTTATCTTGTTTGTGTAATCTTTGGTTGTGGTGTAGATCATGGCGTACAATGTATCTCTTGGTCAGTGCAGTGAATTGTAAACTTGTTTTATGTAAATAAATTGGAGCATTTGTGTTAAATTGTGTTAACGTTACATTATAAGCACTTTTCTCAACAATCATGATTTCTTGAAGTTGACTTTTTAACAAAAACAAAACAAGCTGTCACTACATTTCAAAATGCCTTCTGGACCTTTTACAGTTGCTTTGACAATTTCTATTCTGTCCACCAAAGGATGTACACTCATTCCTTGTGCCAATTGTTAGTAAACCAGAAACTTCTCACTTTGTTGCCAAACAGCGTTCAAAGCCTTCTAAGTCAAGTTATGGACTAAGTATTTTGCACCACGTTTCCACACCAGTCACAGCACAGCTGGGCCACATGTTCTCGCTGATGATGCGGTTGCCGACACGGCCGTTTGCCGCCAGCCTCCATTCAATTTCAGTCCAACCCAGGTAGCTATGTAACTTGCAGTCCAGTGATATCTTGCACCAAATAAGCAGATGGGTGAGACTCCATCCAGTCAGACTGCCTCCATTAGGATATTTGCAACAGGAGTGTGGTGCCGGATGGTAGCGCCCAAGGCACACAGTGTGCCTCCCAACTTGGCACCTCAGGCTGCCGTCAGAAGAAGCTGGTCACTGCAGCCACTGTAACATAAACAAACTGCAGCAGACAGGGGAATACTTGAGGTAAAAGTATGCTACTGGGCTCAAAATTCTTGCGTAGAGTCACCCAATGGGTGGCTTAATGAGTATGCAGTAAGGACTCCCTCTCGCACACGAGGGATATTAGGGCACCTAGCCCCGGGATAAGCACTACTATCTATAATTCTTTTGACAAGATTATGGTGGGGGTGAAAGGAAACTACAGTAGTTTACCCTAAACCTGAAAGAAAGGGGAATAAATTCCAAGCAGTGATCCTAAACTAAAACCTACCTAACTTATAATACTAAATCCATTACACTAGAGGATACCTAAAGTATTTACCTACACAATTACTTACAACTAACTTACAACAAAACGTATTATTATCTTATAACTAAAACCTTATAAATACCTTACAATAAACTTATCATTATCTTATAACTAAACTTACAAATAGCTTACAACTAGATCTACATCGTCACCAACAATGGTATTTACCCCTCCCTACCTGACTTAAGGTACTTGGACCTGGGAGAGATGGACTCTGCTGATCCTTTTCCTATTAGGATCGCTCACCAATAATGTCACCGGGGTAAGGAACTTTAAGATGGTGCATGGACCTCAAAATCTGGGGGCCAACTTACTGATAACATGGTCCGCAGCACTACTGACGGGGTGCGTTTTAATAAACACCTGGTCGCCCACAGACAGATCGTGCGGTCTTCGCCTGTGGTTGTAATTACTCTGGACCTTAGCGTAATAAACCCTCAAGTTCTTTTGTGCACGGTGCCAATTAGCTCGGATCGTTTCTGGGCTGGCATCATCAGGCAGAAGCTCATTAATTGACCACAGATTAGATAGAGGAGAATTGGGGTAAAAGCCAACATTAACGAAGCAGGAATTTGCTTGTGGCTTTCATGGACAGCAGTGTTAAATGCAAACGACAACCAATTTACTGAAGAATCCCACTTGGAGTAGTCTGAGGAGTGATAAGCAATGAGGGCAGATCGCAGGTTACGATTCACTCTCTCAGGATAATTTGGTTTCGGGTAAGACGGGGTAGTGCTTACTTGAGCAATGGATAGATCAAAACAGAAATTCCTGGACAGAAGTAAAGGCTCTTGCTTTATCACTTACCAAAAATTGACAGGGTCCAAATGAAGCGAATATCTGTTTCAAGCACGAGATGGTGATGTTGGCGTTAGCCATACGAGTGGGGAACAGCCACGTAAAACGCGAAAAGGCGTCAACACACACAAGTATGAAACGATGACCATTCCGAGATCTCGGGAAGGGCCTGATGTAGTCTATGAACAGTCTCTCCATTGGGCGAGAATCTTGCTCGGAAGACAAGAGACCTAGACGAGTATTCGGGGCAGGTTTACTGATGTTACAAGTCTTACAGGACTTGACAAGGGTACAGATCTCACTATCCATGGATTTCCAAACGAAGTGGTTACGAATCTTCTCTCTTGTTTTGAAAACGCGCAGATGACCGCCCAGTGGGGATTCATGAAAATATTTGAAGAGAGCCTTCTGCAGGGAAACGGACTCGTAAGCCACCTGCACGCAGGCGATTACCAACTGTTTGTTGTGTAACGTGGGGTGCCACAGCTTCTCGAATTTGTGCTGCTGTTGCATGGGGTTCCATTCGCGCCATCCGAATGAGGCGGCGATCCTCTCTCACAGTTGTCTGTCGCGCTGGGCCTGCGCCAGGTCTGCGAGTGTGGGTACCTTCATTTGACCACTGCTGCCATACACGTTGTACCGTAGATGCCTGTCAGCCACCACGTGCAGCGACAGTCCTTAGCGATAATCCAGCCTCACACAGCCCAATTATCTGAGCCCTCTCAAACGGCGACAGTTGTTGATAGCGTGCTCTTCTCTGTCGTCGAGGCATGTTTGATAGGGAACACTTCACTGCACAGACTGCAAGTCAACTACGATACACCAGAGTCTGTATACTGAAGTTGATTCCTCCACGACCAATCACGTGGGGAGACCTGTAGCAACAATCCAATGGGTCTGAAACTTTGATCGTTTACATTCCTACATGACATCACTCCATATCTTGAAAATCAACAGAAACGACCAATGCCTTCATGTTGATGCAATTTCCATTTTCTTAAGTGTAATTAACCAGTGAACGATGGGTACGATCGCTGTAAAATAATAATAACAGTAATAAAAACAATAATAGGTGGGCTGATGGACAGTGACGAATGAGACCAAATGAGGATTTGTACAGCAAGACAGAACCTCTCACAGCGTCAATTTAGAAGAGATGGCTATTATTTTATGGTCATCTCTTGAGGATGACTGATGATCGACTAACAATATGGAATTTTATTCAATCTAAGATAACAAGGCCGAGATGGTTCCTGGAATGCTAAAAAGATCTGAGGCAGATTGGTATTTCAGACCAAGAAATTCTTGACAGGAATGCATTCAGAAGATTGGTGAACAACTATCAATGTTTCAAAATGGCATCAACTTCCAGAAGACGGAAAGGACCTTTGTCTGAAGAGCATAAACAGTCACTCGTCGCTGGGCTCAGAAGATCCTGCAGAAAGTCAAAGCCGGAACAAGAACAAGACCTAGAAACTAAAATGAAGTTGGTTGTTACCACGCAGTCCATAGAGGCTCAACTCGATGTATTAAATAATAATAATAATAATAATAATAATAATAATAATAATAATAATAATAATAATAATAATAATAATAATAATAATAATAATAATAATAATAATAATAATAATTGTACCAGGAGGTACACCTCTACGCCGCACTTTTAAATCTTGCGCCAATAAACCTCCTCTACAGGAGAAACTCTGAACTTAAAACAGGACCAACTTATAAATTTTCTCTGAAGATGGCACCACTAAATGTTTTTGTTCTGGTGAAGTTCCTTAACTGTGTACATTTTTACTTGTTTTGTTTTCGGTTTTGCAATAAGTGTGAACATTCTCTCATAGATGTATCTGGTAAAAAAACTATGATCATGCGCCCTGGTGCGAAGTGAAAGAACTTTTTTGAAGAAATTTGGTATGCCTAAGTTTGTTCTTTACTAAATTATGTTCGTTCATTTGTGGATTGGCAATATTTATCTTTTCTTTCCGCCAGTTTTGAATTTAGCCAATCCAGAATTTCTGTAATTAATTTCGGTCCAATCATGTATTTCTTCTTCGACTTTGAGTGTACCTTCAAGACTGACCAATAAAGTAAGAGGGTGTGGCTTGATTATTCATGAAAGGTCTCCAACTTTCCCCGAGGGTTTATAAACTGCTGATTTTTTCACATCTCTTGGCCACTTAATCTACGTCTAACTAAGCGTGTGGTTGTAAAGCAGGGGGCGGGAAGCGCCTCTTTCATCAGGCAGCAGATCTTCAGTAAGGTAATGGCCATTTAACATCCTTATTTCTTGCTAGCTCAGCAGTTTAACCCGCGGGAAAGGTCCGAAACTTTTGCCATGTAACCTACCTTTCTGTAATGTAAATTTCTGCCGGATTATGTAAATATCTTTAATTGTAAATCAGGGATAGAGAGTGCTTTACCCTCTCGAGCTCCCCTTCATTTTGGTTTGAGGTGACTACGTTTTGGTAACTGATTTTCTTCTCTTCCTTAATGTCTTAAATAATTCTTATACGAGTCACCTCCATAGTTTGGGAATAGCCCCTGTTTCATCGGCCTAGTGCCTTTTATTTTTTAAGATGTTAGATAGAGGAGTGCAAGTATCCGCCTCCTTCCTTTTGTTTGGGCCATTTATTTAACGGTTATTTCTTTTACTCGAAAGCCCTGTAGGTTGGGTACGAGATACCCCTGTTTCTATTTGTAAGCTAGGCCATGGAAGGCCAGAAAGTATAAGACATTTTTGGTGTTGCCTTGAATAGGCGTGGAAAACTGAGAGCGTGTCACTGTCAGCTCTTTTCATGTGTTGTAAAAGTGCCTCAGAGAGGCTTGATATTCTAATTGTGAGCAAGTGCTCCATGTATTAGGGGTTTTCTGCCCTTTTGAACAAATTGTTGCTCGGTTAAAGTTGAACTAGGAGCTCAGAATTGTAAAATTAGGGCTTGCTACCCCAAGAATGTTTAAAGGTTGAAATCTTGGATCCTTATAAGTCTTGGTTCTAAATCGCCATACCGTGGTTATTGTTGTTAAAGTTTTGTTATTCTTGTTTGTTAAAACTTAGAAAATATAACCTTGTTAAAGTTTTATATTAACTTTGATTTGGTAGTTAGACCCATTCACCCCGGCACCTTCTTTCACCTCTGCTGTTCCAGAGATACCCCGGAATAATAATAATAATAATAATAATAATAATAATAATAATAATAATAATAATAATAATAATAATAATAATGGGGCATGGCATCTATATAGGCTTGGTGTTGACTTAATGGGGATAAAATGAATGGCAAAGATGTCATAAACACCCAGTATCCAAGCCAGGGGAATTAACCGTATGAGGGGTTGATCGTGGAAACTTAACCGGCGCCATCGGACCAAAGGCAAACGTTCTATCCATTTAGCCACAAAGCCGGACTTTCATTTGTTAAACCTTAGGCTACCCTCTCAACTGATCAGGGGTTGAGCATTGGCAGTAGCAGAGGCCGGGGCAGTAGCCTGTAAAGCAGCCTTGACAACACAGCAGGCTTCCCCGTTGGCTGTAGCTTAAAACGCTGAAAGCAGGACGTTCACTAAACCAACCATCGAAAAGAGGTAACCTAAGTCCAATGGTAGCCCATGTCTTAATCCCAGCATACGCCACTGCTTGAGCAATTCCCCTCTTAATTATTACAGGATCAGAAAGCTTTGCCTACTCAAATTCTCTGAGATCTATTTCCTAGAAATATAGCAACCCATTCATTCACTCTTTTTTTTTTTCCTATTGGCTATGCTTGGTGACGGACGCGAGTGAGGCTCCACAGTAATCAAGTGATTTGAAGGTGTTATACAGTAGTGAAAGTGACAAAAATTTGCGGAAGTGTTACATTTGTATTTACCAATCAATGTACACACACGTTTTGTCGGTATTGATCTTCTTTTTCTTCCAAATTCGCATTGTAATGAAAATGGGTCGCCGAAACAACGGAGTTGGAAGCCCAGCCATTACCAGTGCTGCCAACGTAGACCGCCTCGTGAAGTGCGCACTGGACGACTTCATTAACAAGGACAGCTTCCTTGAAAAAAAATGTGCAGGTCATTTCGACCCGCATAACAGAAGTGGTCATAAAAGAACTTGAAAAAAGTTTAAAATTTAATATCGAAGCGTTGTCAGAGTTAATCGAACAACTTGATAAGAAGGAGGCGGAAATCCGCAAACTGAAGGAGGATATGGACGCAAAGTGTGATTCATTGGAGCAATATAGCAGGATACATTTTTTTTCGGCATTCCTGAAAGTTCGAACGAAAACTGCGATGAACTAGTGCTCGACGTGTGCAAAGTAGTAGGTGCAGATGTGAGACAATGACATCGATACGTGTCACAGAGTAGGACCTCGATCTCCAGGCAAAGCACGACCTATCCTAGTGAAATTTGTGCCTTATCGCTCACGGCAGGACGTCTTCACGAAGAAAAGGAAACTGAAAGGATCATCTACAACAATCCGTGAAGATCTTACGGCTGTCAGAATGTCCACCTTGAAGACAGCAATCCAGCGTTTTGGACTTACACTTGGACTGATTCAGGAGACATCATAATCAAGAAGGCGGACGGGATGAAATTAAGAGTTTGCCAGTTAAAGGAACTTCCTATGGCATAAGCTTCTGTTGCGGTGCTGCTTTATCACTTGACAATGTGAATCCACTTCCATCCTTTACCGTAAGTCACAGCCGAGAAGCTATCTTTTTATTTAGTTTAAGAAACTCTATTTATCTATCTATCTATCTATCTATCTATCTATCTATCTATCTATCATCTGTCTGTCTACCTATCCATCCATTTACCGTATTAATTAATCTAAATATCGATTAGCTTATCTGTCTTCTTATCCTACCACCTGTCGATCATTTTCCTAACTGGTTCTA
This sequence comes from Anabrus simplex, assembly GCF_040414725.1. Taxonomy (NCBI): domain Eukaryota; kingdom Metazoa; phylum Arthropoda; class Insecta; order Orthoptera; family Tettigoniidae; genus Anabrus; species Anabrus simplex. Next base: position 418,706,963 of record NC_090269.1, read on the forward strand.
ATTTAAGTCAGGCCCCCGTATTTACGTCTACATAGATCTAACATCAACACTACGTAGAATAAGCTCCTCCTCGACTTATTCTGTACGCCTAATCTGCTGTTGCACGTTAATTATTATTATTATAGACAATTTAGCTATCTATAATACGTAAATTGCTGATTATTCGTTGGATATATTCGCATGTTGTGTTCTACTTCTAGTTAGTTTTCATTTTAGCAATTGGCAATGCATACCAGAAACAGCAGTAATCCCTCTGACCATAGCAATACTTTTCCTTGTCACACTTCCCCTTCCCCACCCATCCCTTCAACCTGTCTGCCTGCTAGTCCATTGAACGGAACCCCACCCCTTGAAGCTACAACACACATTCTCCAGTCAGCCCTAAATGGACATAAAAGCGCACTTCACATATGTCACCGTAATGCCCAGAGTTTAGTTTCTCAAACTCGTATAGATGAACTAAAAGCGATTTTCATTCCACTGTCTTTTGATATCATCTTATGCAGTGAAAGCTGGTTGAAAGTCAAACATCAGGCTAAGAATCTGGAATTACCTGGCTACTGCCTTCTGAGAAATGACAGGCTTGGCAAAGGGGGCGGTGGGGTCTGTGCTTTTGTCTCTCCGCGCTTGAAACCTCAAATTGTCTGTCAGTCGCTTCAACAGTACGAGCATAAACCTGAGTACATGTTCATAGATATACAGGTCGCTACTGTGAAATGCTTGGCAGGTGTCGTATACAAACCGCCTAAAGCTCGCCGTCTGAATGACTTAGAGACTGATCTTAACAGATTGTTACCTACGAACATTTTATAATGATGGGAGACTTCAACACAAACCTTCTAGATCCAGATTCTTCCGGAGCCACCCATCTACTGAATACGTTTCAGGCATACAGCATGGCGATCCTCCCACTTTCTCCCACTCATCATACTAAAACTTCACACACACTACTGGACCTAATAGTAACGAACAACCCCGACAGAGTATTACACCACGGCCAGACATCTGCTCCCGGACTGTCAGGGCATGACATTATCTTTATGACTTACGCACTGCAATGCCTCAAACATAAACCTAAGTACGTGACTTACCGAGACTATAGCCGTATTGACAACGAAAAATTATTGGAAGATGCTTTTTCGATGCCGTGGAATGAGATAACGCATAAAACTAATATTGATGACATGGTCACCACTTTCAATAACATGATACTACATATCTTTGACAAACACGCCCCTCTACGAACAGCACGAGTCTGTAAAAGACTCTCCCCGTGGCTAAATGATTATATTAGAGCAATAATGGCTAAGCGGGATGCAGCTCATAGGAAATATAAACATTACCCGACTGAGGAAAACTTTATCCATTACAAACGACTACGTAATAAAACGACTCAGACAGTAAGAAACGATCGACTACGGTACGCCCATGACCTTATAAAACCTGACGTAAGACCCGCTACTTTATGGAAGTCAATCCGCCATTTTGGACTAACTCTTGATGAATTGAATAGTCACTTCATATTCTCCCATGTACAATTAAACGGAGAAGCAAAAGAAAATCTTTTATGTGCAAATTACAACACACCACCCTCAGGCAATGACAAATTTTATTTTAGTTATGTCTCACCCCCGCAAGTGAAAGCGGCTATCATGCGAATTAAAACTAAATCCACAGGGGTGGACAATATATGTATTATAAGGCTAAAGAAAATTATCGACGCTATTATTCCAGTATTGACATTCATATACAATTTCTCCCTTCAAAATAGTGTATTTCCAACTGTCTGGAAAATGGCCCTGGTACATCCTTTACCGAAGACAAAATCTCCTAGACTAAACAGTGACTACAGACCTTTTATTTCTATGTAACTATTGCATCCTACATCTGCTTGTCATATTCATACCTTGGTCTACCCCTACCGTTTTTACCAACTACACTTCCTTCAAAAACCAACTGAACAAGTCCTGGGTATCTTAAGATGTGTCCTATCATTCTGTCTCTTCTTCTCGTCAAATTTAGCCAACTCGATCTCCTCTCACCAATTCGATTCAGTATCTCTTCATTCGTGATTCGATCTATCCATCTCACCTTCAGCATTCTTCTGTAACACCACATTTCAAAAGCTTCTATTCTCTTTCTTTCTGAGCTAGTTATCGTCCATGTTTCACTTCCATACAATGCCACGCTCCACACGAAAGTCTTCAAAAACATCTTTCTGATTCCGATATCTATGTTTGAAGTGAGCAAATTTCTTTTCTTAAGAAAGCTCTTCCTTGCTTGTGCTAGTCTGCATTTTATGTCCTCCTTACTTCTGCCATCGTTAGTTATTTTACTACCCAAGTAACAATATTCATCTACTTCCTTTAAGACTTCATTTCCTAATCTAATGTTTCCTACATCACCTGCCTTCTTTCGACTGCACTCCATTACTTTTGTTTTGGACTTATTTATTTTCATCTGGTACTCCTTACCCAAGACTTCATCCATACCATTCAGCAACTTCTCGAGATCTTCTGCAGTCTCAGATAAAATAACAATATCATCGGCAAATCTCAAGGTTTTGATTTCCTCTCCTTGGACTGTGATTCCCTTTCCAAATTTCTCTTTGATTTCCTGTACTGCCTGTTCTATGTAAACATTAAAAGGAGGGGGACAAACTGCAGCCTTGCCTCACTCCTTTCTGGATTGCTGCCTCTTTTTCAAAGCCCTCGATTCTTATCACTGCAGACTGATTTTTATACAGATTGTAGATAATTCTTCGTTCTCGGTATCTGATCCCTATCATCTTCAGAATCGTAAATAGGTTGGTCCAATCAACATTATCGAATGCCTTTTCTAGATCTACAAATACCATGTACGTGGCCTTGTCCTTCTTGATTCAATCCTCTAAGATCAGACGTAAAGTCAGGATTGCTTCACGTGTCCCTACATTTCTTCTGAAGCCAAATTGATCTTCTCCCAACTCAGCTTCAACTTGTTTTACCATTCTTCTGTAAATAATACGTGTTAAAATTTTGCAGGCATGAGATACTAAACTAATGGTGCGGTAGTTTTCACACCTGTCAGCACCGGCTTTCTTGGGAATAGGTATAACAACATTCTGCCGAAAATCGGATGGGACTTCTCCTATCTCATATATCTTGCACAATAAATGAAATAGCCTTGCCATGCTGGTTTCTCCTAAGGCAGTCACTAATTCAGAGGGAATGTCATCAATTCCAGGTGCCTTGTTCCTATTTAGGTCACTCAGTGTTCTGTCAAACTCTGGCCTCAAAATTGGGTCTCCCATTTCATCAGCATCAATAGCCATGTTCCAGAACCAAATTATCTACATCTTTACCTTCATACAACTGTTGGATATGCTCCTGCCATCTTTCTGCTTTGTATTCTTTCCCTAGAATTGGCTTTCCATCTGAGCTCTTAATATTCATACACCTAGATTTCCTTTCTCCAAAGGTTTCCTTGATTTTCCTGTATGCAGCATCTACCTTTCCCAGGACCATACAGCCTTCGACATCCTTGCACTTCTCCTTCAGCCATTCTTCCTTAGCTACCTTGCACTTTCTATCCACTTGATTCTTTAATCGCCTGTATTCTTTTCTGCCCTCTTCATTTCTAGCATTCTTGTATTTTCGTCGTTCATCTATCAGCTCTAGTATCTCCTGAGTTATCCACTGAGTCTTAGTTGATCTTTTCTTCCTTCCTAACATTTCTTCAGCAGCCCTACTGACTTCATTTTTCATGACTATCCACTCTTCCTCTGTAGTGTTTCCTTCAGCCTTTTCATTTAGTCCTTGTGCAACATGTTCCTTTAAACAATCCCTCATACTCTTTTCTTTCAACTTGTCTATATCCCATCTTTTTGCATTCTTTCTTTTCTTCAATTTCTTCAACTTCAGATGGCATTTCATGACCAACAAGTTGTGGTCAGAGTCCACGTCTGCTCCTGGGAAAGTTTTGCAATCCAACACCTGGTTTCTGAATCTCTGCCTAATCATAATGAAGTCTATTTGATACCTTCCAGTGTCTCCAGGTCTCGTCTACGTATACAGCCGTCGTTTGTGGTGTTTGAACCAAGTATTGGCAAGGACTTAATAATGCTCAGTGCAGAATTCAACCAGCCGACTTCCTCTTTCGTTCCTTTGTCCCAATCCAAATTCTCCTACTGTACTACCTTCTCTTCTTTGGCCTACCACTGCATTCCAGTCTCCCATCACAATTAGATTCTCGTCACCTTTTACATATTGTATTAAATCTTCTATCCCCTCATATATTCTTTCGAATTCTTCATCATCCGCTGAACTAGTAGGCATATAGACCTGCACTATTGTGGTGGGCATTGGTTTGGTGTCTATCTTGACGACAATAATTCTTTCACTATGCTGGTCGTAGTAGCTTACCCGCTGCCCTATTTTCTTATTCATTATGAAACCAACTCCTGCATTTCCCCTGTTTGATTTTGTGTTGATAATTCGGTAGTCGCCTGACCAAAAATCTTGTTCTTCCTGCCAACGTACTTCACTTATACCAACTACATCTAACTTTAGTCTATCCATCTCCCTTTTCAGATTCTCTAACCTACCACAACGATTCAAACTTCTAACATTTCACGCTCCGACTCGCAGAATGTCAGTATCCATCTTTCTGATGATCGCCCCCTCTCGTGTAGTCCCCACCCGGAGATCCGAATGGGGGACTAGTTTACCTCCGGAATATTTTACCCGGGAGGAAGCCATCATCAGTACACCATTCATACAGAGAGAGCTGCATGTCCTAGGGTGGTAGTTACGGCTGTAGTTTCCTGTTGATTTCAGTCGTGTAGCAGTATCAACACAGCTAAGCCATGTTGAGTATTATTACAAGGCCGTATCAGTCAATCATCTAGACTGCCGCCCTTGCAACTACTGAAAGGCTGCTACCCCTCTTTCGATGGTATTGTAAATTGTAGGTTGGGCCTAGAGAGGCCAGAAATTGTAAGGTATTCTGTAAAGTTGCCTTGAGTAGGCTGTAAGGGTTGGCAGCGCAGTGTCCTTGGTTGAATTTGGAGAGCATGGAAGCTCTTTTATGATATTTGTGTAATATTGAATGGTGCCTTTGGAAGGCCGTAAATTGTAACTGTTGGAGCAAAGTGCTCTTGAAAATTGTGTCTGGGGAGATATCTCTCCTTATCTAACTAAATGTAACATTAGCGACGGTGTAAACTTGTGGATCTGGAACTTGAAGCTCAAAACTTGTAAATTACCAATTCTTGGGTTTTCTATTCTTGAATCTAAATTGCTATTTTGTACCTGACTACCCGTACCTGAAATCTCGTTTGTTAACATTTAATTTTCAGAAAAGACATATAACCTTTATTTTAAAGTTTTAAGTGAATCTTTGATTTTCGTAGATAGACCCATTCCAGTCCGCACCTTCTTTCACCTCTGCATTCCACGAAAACCCCGGAATAATAATAATAATAATAATAATAATAATAATAATAATAATAATAATAATAATAATAAAATTTAGTTTTGAAATCCCAAGGAATTAAAATACTACACTTGTATGGTACGAACACACACACACACACACACACACACACACACACACACACACACACACACACACACACACACACACACACAAGAAATGCATATTCCCATTGTAGTAACCAAAACACACTGACTGTCACAATATTAAGAAATAATCTCATTCCTATGACCAAATAATTTACAACTCAATCGTCCATCGTAGGCCTACTTAGCTACACTGACTGCCGAGAGTTTAAATCACGCTCGAAATTTCAGTATTTCGAGTTTAGATAGGGAGGATGTCTTTATTATCGCATCTCTCAGAACTGGCTAATTACCGTACTTCAAAAGCCTTGTAGATTGTTGTGAGTGGCAGCAAGGGATGGTTATTATTGGAACAGGTTGGGAAACCCATATTCTTTCAGAAATATCTGCCGTACTCCTATTGATGAAAGAAGCTCTGCACTACGGCGGCCTAAGTTTGGAATAACACTCTGGAATACAAATACTACTGTGTTGTAGCTTTATCAATATGTAAAATCATTTTTCAGCTACTGAATTAAGAAACAGCCATGGGCCCCTCACAAGCTGTGGGCCCCCTACCCCGCGCGGTCTGCGGGGTCCTTATCGTCGCCACTGAACACAACGCCATGAGCCTGGGCAATACAAGGTTAGAGAGACTGCCACCTTTGAAGAAAATGGTTCTTCTGTTCTGAAATGCAAATGTGAAGACATCTACAACTTTTCCTAAGTAGACTGAGTTGAATAATAGGCTGTCTTAAAGCCTATACTGTACATGATTGTCTTACCATTCTCGTGATTTGTAAGTGATGTGGTTTATGTTAATGATGTAGGCTCATTGAACAGCGGGAAGACATTTTAATCACTTTAGCTCTGTTCTCACCCTCCCTTACTCCCTCACACCAAGCTCAATCCCGCTAATGTACTGCCCGCATCAGCGTTAATGAAACTCCTCCCAAAGTACTGCAGAGGTCGCTACTTCGAGACCTGATAGTCTACTTACACTAGCTAATTCTCGTCCTGTTTATCGCGGTGTCCCACTAGACCAATTCACTTTACCATTTTAAAAATAGTGTGCTATATTAATAAGTTCTTGTTGTTTATACAAAGTGAATCGCTCGATTGAGAAAGGAAGAAAGCCATTTTTGTCACTTCTGTATGAGAAGGAAAAACTATTTTTCCACGAAAATACACTCAACCACACAAACATTGGATGACAAAGAAATATATAAATTAATCTTATGAAGAAGCCATTCCATCCGTGCCTTGTCTGGCTCCATGGCTAAATGGTTAGCATGCTGGCCTTTGGTCCAAGGGATCCCGGGTTCGATTCCCGGTCGGGTCGACGATAATTAACTTTCATTAGTATCCTAGGGGGATGGATGCTTGTGACGTCCTCAGCATTACATTTCATCTTCGATAGAGCCCAATCGTCACAGAGGAAAGACCTGCACCAGGCCTCTCCGGAGGCCGCACGCCGTTATTATTATTATTATTATTATTATTATTATTATTATTATTATTATTATTATTATTATTATTATTATTATTATTATTATTATTAAAAATTTCCCCGTGGCTCAGGCGGCAGCGCGTTGGCCTCTGATCGTTGGGTTCCGTGGTTCAAATCCTGGTCACCTGATGTGAGATTTGTGCTGGACAAAGCGGAGGCGGGATTTTTCTCCGTGTATTCCGGTTTTCCCTGTCGTATTTCATTCCAGCAACACTCTCCATTATCACTCCATTTCACCTGCCAGTTAATCATTGCCCCAGAGGAGTGCGTCAGGCTTCGGCAGCCGGCACAATTCCTATCCTCATTCCATTCCTGACCCGGTCGAATAACTGGAAACAGGTTGTGGATTTTCATTTTTTCATTATTATTATTATTATTATTATTATTATTATTATTATTATTATTATTATTATTTATCCCTATCATCCCAATGTATTTCACCATTTCAGGTCTAATGTCATCTATTCATGCTACTTTATGGCAATGGAGTTTATTTACCAACCCTTCCACTCCCTCAAGCGTAGTTTCACCAGCATCATTTGTGATAGTACATATATCACACACCTCGCACTGTATGTAGAAGTTAGATATATTATTGTCAGTATTCGATTTATTATTATTATTATTATTATTATTATTATTATTATTATTATTATTATTATTATCGGTATTTCATTTGTATGTTTTGTCATTTATATTTATAAGCTGGGAGATCTCCACATATGTAGGTATGAGTAATTTGTTTTGCACGAGTGGGAAAACATTGCTTTAATAACTCTGGTAATTTGGATGAGTCATGTGGCTACCCCAGTCTTTGTTGAGATATACTTGTTGTCGGGAAGTTCTCTGAGTCATGTATATATCCCAGTCTGAGGAGATGAGCTTGTTGTGGTACTAGGAAAGTTTGATGATTCATGTAATATACCCCAGAGTTTGTTATTGTCTTGGGAGCAAGAAGAAGTTCAGGGCATGGTCTTGACATGAGCATCACTCATGATTGGCTGGCAAGGACCAATCAAGACGTATCATCTGAGAGGAAGGGGAATGCTGATGTCTATAAAGGTTGATCAAACGGCGGGAACCAGACAATCACTTCGGAAGAGAACCACAACTGACACACTGTACGGGAGGGAAGTGGTACTGATACACGGTACTGGAGTGACACGGCTGCAATGGACTGGACTTCAAACGTTCGTGGAGCGTAGTCTTGTTATGTTCGTGGAAAGTGGCTGATTGTGGAGTGCTTGCGCATTAAGTATTGTAGCACTTGTGGCGGCCTGGCATTATATGTTGGTGAAAGCTATCTCAGACTTTCCATAATTTATGTTCAGGATCGATAAGCGTGTGTTACTTAAATGTATATATCTTTACAACAAGTGTTAAAGTCTGTGAACACAGTATTACGAGGTACAGTATCTGTGTGATGTTCGAAGTGCTGATTATGAGAATTGGCAAATAGTATTGATATAGAGACAGTGAAGGGTATTTATCTACATATATGTACATTGTTCATCGGACTATCTACAAATGGTAGCTTAGTTCTCGCTTTCGTTTTCCCACTGTTTTCATTCTTGTTGTTGTTGTAAATATGGAGTCTTCCAGCAATCTTTTGTGTGTGTATTATATGTATAATTTTGTGTGTTGATGAGGTGCTCATGTACGGATTTTATTAAGAATATAGTTGGTTATTTTAGAATCAGTGGAGTTATTGATGAACCTAGGTGCAGTTCCTACCTATTTAGTCGTTTTCAGGAGGTTAGGTAAGGCCTGCAGCAGATGTATCAGTACGCAGCATTATGTACACGCCCTGGGATATGAAGTTTATCATGCTCTATCAAAATTCGAGGGATCCATTCTGGTGAACTCTGGCGCCCATACTACGGACATTTCGATCAATTTTTATTAAGTTTTTATATATTTTTATTTATGATATATTTTATGATATTTTATTGATTATATTTATTATTATCATCAAATTGTTACACATTGTTTACCTCCCCATGAGCGCGTATATTCGTACGTCACCAGGCAGATTTCCTTTTATATTGAGAAAATTTTCAAAATATGCCTTCCACCTATCCAGTAATTCCCTGGACTGTATTATGAGTTCACATGATTTAACCAAAACACTATTCATTTCCTTTTTTCCTTCCTAAGATTCTTTATTACTGTCCAGAAAGGTTTTCTTGCTGCTTGTCCTCGCCTTTCCAGGTTATTTCCAAAATCTTCCCACGACTTCTTGAATTCAACAACTATTTTTTGTTTTGATCTGTTTCTTTCATCTACGTACAATTCCATCTCTGCGCCGGGCTTTATTTGGAGCCATTTCTGATACTCTCTTTTTACGTTTTTATGCTGCTCTCTCTTCATCATTCCACCAGGATGTTCGCTTTTTCCCATCATTACATTACGTAGCCGTGTTGAAACACCGGATCCCGTGAGATCTCCGAAGTTAAGCATCATTGGGTGTGGTCAGGATTTGGATGGGTTGCCACGCGCTGTTGGTGGGGGTAAGGGAATGGAGGAACGGAAAGGAACTGGCTACCCTACCGTACGTAAACTCCGGCTCAGGAACACCTCTTTGGAGGTTCGGACCTGCCTTCGGGCAGAATAACCCTTACCTACATACAGTTGTTCCTAGGCTTGTACTTGCTGTTTTTACCACAGCACCCCTGGATGCCACCCATTCTCTTTCTGTATCCACTACCTGGACCTTTGCTGGCAGGACCTAGTGTTTACAGTGCGCTATGTCTTCTGGTATGGGCTAGAGCAATTTTGTTACTTTCATTCATCTGTCTCTGTGTTATACTGTACTTGGCTTTGACAATATGAGAGTGACTGAGGTATGAGCGATGTTAGTAATGCCATTCCTTCTGCAGCCAGTCCCTGTTATGAATGGTGTGAAAATGTTGCTCATAGGGTCGGTTGGTGCATGCATTTCAGTGGGCTTGGCAGACTGATATGTAATAGCAACTTCTGGCTCGGTGAGGAAAGCAACGGGAAACTACCTCACTCATCATTTACCTAGTACGCCTCTTCAGTGATGCCTAGGCCATCTATGACAGCTGATGGCGGAGTTGTTGAGGATCCAACCAGCCTTACGGCTGAAGACTGAACATACATACATCCTAAACCTGCTTACTGCCCTTTGATTGGAATTTTCATTAATCATATCCATGAAATAAATAAATAAATAAATAAATAAATAAATAAATAAATAAATAAATAAATAAATAAATAAATAAATAAATAAAAATGAAATAAATAAAACCGATTAACTGCTTTGATCTCTACTGCTGTTACGTTCTTAATATCAGTTGTTGCGAACTAACTTTTACTAGACTCATGCAATTTTGATGTTGTAGAAATACACATTATTATTTGTAATGATAATTTATAATAGTTTTCTGTTAATGATAAGTAAGAGATCTCCTATTCTGACCTATTTAATTACTTCTTTATAATATACAGGGTCTCTCATATAAACTCAGACCGTCCAGCGCCGTTTCTACTCTCCGAGACCTAAGCAGCTTTCCGGGAAGCGCGCGGACAGTTGTTGACCTTGCTAGGAGCGTGCATGTGTTCGACCAAACATCAATAGCCAGTCTGAATCTCAGCTGTTAACATGATGAGAACAGTTATGATTGCAACACCGTATTTATGTATGTTAAAGTTATTTTAAGTACGAGTCGGCTCGACGGGGACGCAATGCAATTTCCTGAGTTTAGATTCACATAATTGTAAATAAATTTTAAACTACTGGATCGGTGCTCAATAAAAAAACATGCACGCACACGAAGAGTTTTAACAGAGGAAAAGCTAGATGACATTGGTGCGAATCTTGAACGGTCACCGAATAAATCACTCACAAAATTAGCACAACAGGTAGGTGTTCTTCTTCACACAAAACTACACAGCTGCTACACATCGAACTGTGTAGGTTTACACGGGCCTATTGTTTAAAACCTGCTGATCCGGCCACAACAGTGAGATATTGTGAGTGGTATCTTGCATCATTGAATGACCGTTTGTTTGACCCACAGCTTGTGTTCTTTTAGGATGAGACCTGGTTTCATTTTAATGGTCGTGCGAACAGTCATAACTCTCGCTACTGGTGTGCAGAAAATCCTAATGGTGTTTACGAAGTCCCTCATTATGAAGGATGACACTTCCCAGCATCTTTTATAAGGTAAAATTGCATATAAGATTGCATACAAGCTTAAAGCGCTAAGTTCGGCCGAGGAAGCTGCTGTAGCGCAGAGTACAAACACCGTGCGCCCGGTCTGGGTTTATGAGAGAGACGCTGTACTATCGTACACTGAGAGTAGTAGCATAGCCGACTACAGTTACAAGCCGGAGTCATGTAAGTTTGGCAACGTGCAGCGGAGGCCAAGGTGAAAGCGCGGGAGCTATCCGTTTATGTTGATCTGTAGTGAACTTCGTCTTGTGTTTTGTTTTATTTTTCACGGCTGTGTTCGAATATATAATTATAACAAAATAAGTGATTGGATAATCATACGTGGAGCCTGTAATCAAAATAATGGGGAGGCTCAAATACGTCAGCCTCGTGTCGGTAAATTTACTGACACGTTAAAGAACTCCTACGAAACAAAATTCCAGCATCTGGGCGACTCCTAAAAAGCATAAAAGTAGTTAATGGGACGTTAAATCAATAACATTATTATTGGTGAGAGCGCAGATTGAATTTGGTTTACTAATAAAACGTTTCGTGTATTTACAGATGCCCAGAAAATGTTGTGTTCCCATGTATCGTACCAACTATAGCATAAAAAAAGAAAGTTTTGTTACCTCGTTTAGTCCCTCAGACGAGGAACTAAAACAAAAATTGATTTGTCACTTTAAACGGGATAATTGGGAACCTGGAAATGATTCAGTCGTGTGCATAAAACATTTCACACACGAAAGTCTTTCAACAGGGGATGAAATTTGTGATAGTAAAGGCAACGTAACTACACTACCACCTAAACCTAATGAGCTTCTTCCTGATGCATGTCCAATTTATTTTCCCAAATTTGTCAAAATATTTGTCGTATCATGAAGTTAGGTGACTGGAAATGAAGAGTAGGAAAAACAAGAAGATGGGTGATTTGTCAAATGTAGCCATTTACTCAAAATTCACCAAGATATGAATGTCACTACGTATGTTATTAGTTGTCAGGTTTCATAAAAGAAATGACATGTTTAGGTGATGGTGAAATATTTAAGTGCTCTCAACAAAATAAATATTTATTAAATTATACAGGAGCCACTTCTAGTAGTGTTAGTATTTTATGTGTACAAAGAAATGTATTGAAACTTCTCGACAAGCTCGTAGAGTTTTGTGAAATAATAAGTGAAAGGACATACTCTTTGTCTTACCTCATATTTTTAAGAGAACAATTCGAAGTTTGCACTAAAAGGAATAGGAGTTACTCAAAAAAGTTTCATTTGGAACTGTGAAAGCAAATAATTTACTTAAGCTCTTAAAGTTTTTAGGCTTTTTCAATCGTGTGAAATTACCAGCATTTCGCCCCAGTGTAGCAGTGGGCTCATTATTTACTGCTGGGGAAGATTCAAAATGATAACTTAGAAAGAAGTACCGATAGGTTAGTGGTTGTAAGTATAATGTTACTACACTTCAAGTCCTAGAAAGTGAGATGAAAATTAGAATTAAGGATGTTCCAGGCTTGCGGTGGTTGTGGTATGCAGTTTGTTTGTAGCTAATTAGAAAAGTCCGATTCCATCTAGACAGGTGTTGTTAGGCCCAAAGTTTTTGGTGGGGATTTTGAGTTGTCAGGGGTAATATATAATTCTGGGTTACAGTAAGAACAATATCCAGAAGGATAAGCTGTGACACATGTTTAGATCTCCTGCAGAGTAATGAAACAGATGATCCCCTATTTTGAAAAACTTCAGTGAGGTGGGTTAGTGGTGCCATCAGATTTTACTGTGTGTTTCTGCATAAAACGAGACAGGAATATTTACCTTGTTGGTATCTGAAGGCTACCTGGATTGTGAAAATTGTAAAGAATATATCTTCTCTCTATCCAGAGATGCTTTAGGAAGAGATGAAAATTAATAGTTCTGGCTTGAACGCCCTCATTGTGGGCGTGACAATACCGTTCTTATAGATTGTTTAATATCTACATTTTCCGATGTCGTGTTAAATAATTATAGAAAGCAGATGAAGAACACGAGTTATGTCAGCATTGTGGATAAAAACATTAAGTGGAGGTAGCAGTTAACGCTCCACAATACTTGACCTTATGAGTACTGTTCTTCAAGTATTTTCTTCTTACTCGTGTAAAATGTATATTTCTAAGTTCTGTGAATGCACTTACTGATGTATGCGTTACTTAGTATCATTTTACGAAGAGTGCGCATTTATTATAATCATCGTGTTAGTCTAAATGTGGTGAATATGTGTGAAGTCATTCAATGTCAGACACGCCCCTCTTTCAGTGGTGATTGATTTTGAATGTCCGTGTAAGGTAATCACTTGCATACATTGCTTATCAAGTGCTTGAATAGGTCTGTAAACAAATGGAGAGTGTCTTTATCATAAGTTTTCACAAAGACATTCAGTAGCAATTCCGCCAAAATATTTCATTGTTACTAGAAGTAAAAAAATGAACAATGATTAGAATTCAAGAGGACAAATTGGGGCAAATATTCGTTTATAGGAAGGGGAGTTAGGGATTGGAATAACTTATCAAGGGAAATGTTCAATAATTTTCCAATTTCTTTGCGATCATTTAAGAAAAAGCTAGGGCGACTGCCCTAAATGCAGATCAGTAGTGATTGATTTTTTGATTGATTTTTCTCTCGGCTTCCGCTTGACAGATAAGTACAGCATTGCCAAGCGTATCTTCCGGCTTTAACTGTAGATGGCTCTGGTTTGCAGTCCTAAGACCGATCAGTTACCATAAATCATATCCACATTATCCTGTCATTTGCCACTGAGCAAGTGCTTGTGCGGGTTGCTTGCATTTGGGAGATAGAGGGTTCGAACCCCACTGTCGGCAGCCCTGAGATGGTTTTCCATTGTTTCCCATTTTCACACCCCTCCTAGGCCTTTCATATCCCATGGTCGCCATAAGACCTAGTTGTGTCGGTACGACGTAAAGCAAAATGTTAATAAACCTCTTTCATTTGCCGCTTCCTTCATTGAAACAATTCTATGCCTGGATGCCAATTATAATTTGTTTAAGGGAGGGATTCCTAGGTCTTCCTCGTGTGTGTTTTCCTTCAATGAAACTTTTTGCCACAGTTCTCATTACATAGGAATGGCGTATTGTGGGAACCTACCATGCAAGACGATGGTTACGGATTGTGCGGAGGGTTGATCTGCGTTGGTTCACAATGTCTAGAACTCTAGTGTTTGACATTCATCATCTTACGATAGCACCACATCTAAAAGGCTTCAAAGACGGTTCTTTTTATTTGTATTTAGTGTCCACGTTTTAGAGCATACATTGCAACTGTCCATACAAATATATGTAGCATTTTCATTCGGAAGGAAAGACTAAGTTGAATGGTCCACAGTAATTTCCTTTTCTGCATAACAGGTGTTTTCACCTGAGCAATACGGCATTTATCTGAGTTATCAGTATTTAAGCGAGGACGTTTTGGGGAATTTTGGGACTGTCATGCATTTTGTATTTGAGGTATTTACTTTCGTACCGTATTTCTGAACCGCTGATGGAACTCTTGGTAGCATTACCTGCCAGTTAGATGGGCTGCCAGCTAGAATGGCCTGATCATCTGCAAACTTAATTACTTGTATGGGTGTTCCATTGAATTTGTACTCCTAAAATGCGTCTTCTACACCTTCTGCCTTCATCAACGCACCAAAAAGCATTAAGTTAAACAGAATTGGGGAGAGAGGACATCATTGTCTTACTACTTTTGATGATTGGGACTTGATTAGTAAGACCTTCTGTCAAATGTACAACTGAATTTTGACCATTGTAGAGGTCCCATATGAGTGAGATGAGCACTGTTAACACTTTCAGACCGGGCGAGTTGGCCGTGCGTGTAGAGGCGCGCGGCTGTGAGCTTGCATCCGGGAGACAGTAGGTTCGAATCCCACTATCGGCAGCCCTGAAAATGGTTTTCCGTGGTTTCCCATTTTCACACGAGGCAAATGCTGGGGCTGTACCTTAATTAAGGCCACGGCCGCTTCCTTCCAACTCCTAGGCCTTTCCTATCCCATTGTCGCCATAAGACCTATCTGTGTCGGTGCGACGTAAAGCCCCTAGCAAAAAAAAAAAACTTTCAGATTATTGAAGGAATGCACATCCACCCAGGGATCACACGAGCACGTGAACATCTTGGTAATACGAAAACTCTTGAAATTTACATGCTATTTTATGATGAGTGTTCCGAGGTATCTGTAGAACAGCAGAGGTGAAAGAAGGTGCGGGCTGGAATGGGTCTAACTACAAGTCCGAAATATGAATTAAAATTTCAATAAAGGTTATATTTTCAAAACTTAACAATGGTGACATAGAATTTTGAGCGTACAACAAATAACAACAAGTTAAATCAGGTACACAATTAGAGAAAATTTAACCAGTTTCCACTAGGGGAAATAACAAAGAAAATCAGGTACAATGCCGCTTTACAAGAAAAGCACCAGTTAAATGGTCTTTACAAATTCTGGGCTACGGGCCCAAATTCATCAATTCTTGAGCTCTCAGCTCACAATCACAAAATATCAAAGGGAAGAAAACCCTTAATTACCTGGAGCTCTTGCTCCCGCTTAATAATACCAAAAAGAGCGGACCTGCTCTCAATTTGACAAGCCTATCAAAGGCCACAACAAACTTCACTTCTATCTGCCCTCAAGGCACACAAAGAAATAGGGGTAGTTAATACCCAACCTACAGGGCCTTAGCATTAAGAAAACAAAACATCAGGTTAATTTAAATGGCCCAAAACAAAACGGATGGAGGCGTGAATTGCACTCCTAAATCTACCTTTTAAAACCTAAGTGGCGCTAGGCCGATATACAGGGGCTAATCCCAAGCTAGGGAGGTGACTCGTATGAAAAAACTTTAATACATTAAGGAAGAGAAGAAACGGTTATGAAAACGTAGTCACCTCAATTTAAAATGAAGGGGAGCTCGAGAGGGAAAAGCACTCTCTATCCCCGAATTAAAGTTCAAGAAAACTGAAGTTTACCAGAAAAAAAGGGTTTACATGTTTAATGGTTTACATATGAAAGGTTTCGAACCCTCCCCGAGAGTTAAACTGCTGAGCTAGCGCGAAATAAATATGTTAAAAGGCCATTACCTTGTTGGAGATCTGTTGTCTGAAGAACGAGGCGCTTCCCGCCCCCTGCTACATATTCACACACTGAGTTAGATGTTATACTAGTGGCCCCGAGACAAGAAAATCAGCAGTTTTTATACCCTCGTGGAAAATTCGAGACCTTTCAGGAATGAGTAGACACACCCCCTAAATTTTTATTGGTAGACAAAGAATTACACATGGAAATTTGAAGAAGAAAGCTATGATTGGAGGAAAATTAATTACAGAAATTACTGATTGGATAAATTCAAATCAGGCGGAAAGAAAGGGTTAATATTACCAACCCACAAATCACAGAACAAAATTTAGTAAAGACCAAACTTATGAATACAAAATTTCTCCAAGAAGGTACATTCCTTTACACCAGAGTGCGTTATCATAGTTCTTGGTAGAGACCTCTGTTAGAGTCTGTCCACACTTCTTGATTAATAAAAAACAAAAGCAAATCAAAAACACTCAGTGACATCTTCTGATAACTAGTAGAGTTAGCTCAGTGGTTAAAGTTCCGGGTTTCTCCTGTAGAGGAGTTTCAATTGGCGCAAGATTTGAACTTGCGTTGCGTAGAGGTGTACCACCGCCCGTTACAATGAGAACAAGATTTCTGTACGTTGGGAACGTATTTACGAAGTTTTTAAGTCCCGATTCACTTTACGTTTCCATCTGAATCACGTGCCACGCCAGCCAATCACAACCCCGTATAGAACTGCAAACTTCGGCGTCTTGCATAGCTGTGATCACGGCACTGCCTGCTTGATATGCATCCAATGGCTGCTTCATATCGAGCAGGTAGTGGATTACGGACCGCTGACCCACTTTCAATGCCTTCTCTAAAAGTTATTTTCAAATCCCAAAGATGGCAACACGTATCGCGTAGTCCGTGGCAGTGGTTAATGCACAGAGCTGTTACACCGGAATGGTTAATTGACTAACCGCATGGCGCTGTTGGCTGTCGCACGTATAACATAATAATTATTGCTTAACTGAGTAACTTAGGCCTATACATTGGATTTTTTAAAATCTGCTGTCAGCTCTGTGTGAACACGCAAGGATTTTAATCATGCGACGCCACTGCATCCAACATAATATCTGCGTCTCACGAGAAGTCGTGGCAGTTTGCAGGTACGACACAAGTAACAGATACTATACTAAGCTACAAACATTAGTCGTGATAAAGAGTGCATGTTCATTATTGCATTATGCAGTACTTACAGTAAATATGTACCTAAAGTACAATTGCACTACCACTTTGAAACTTCACAGCTGCACTTTAGTTCACAAGAATCACCGCGGACGGAATCGATGTTTATTGTCAGGCCTTGAGACTTGAGACTGGCGCATGCGCAGCAGCCATGCTTACCCTTCGCACCCGTTACCCGGTATGCACGCGACTTCTCGTCAGACGATTACAGTACAAATGGCCATGAGTAAATACTGACTGGAGTAGACATAATACTGTAGCACCCTCTAAAATTTACCCTTATGCTTTGTTAATCGTTATAAGATTAGGCTTCCATGCCTCACTTTCCGTTGATAGACTCGTCAGAGACCTTTTTGACAACAGCATGCCTTCTGGAGAAGTCACCATACTTGGAAGAGATTTTAGACGGTCTTGCCAATACTTTCACATGCCTCTAAACAAACTCTGTTCCATAGAAGGTAGCAGGACGAACGAAATTCCTGTACATTTTTGCCTTGAACCTCTCAGGACTTGTCGCTATTTCATGCAAGTTGCGTAACTTGGTAGTTAGCAGCCGCGGGTAAGTCTCGGTCACTGCCATTGAGATTTTCAAAACAGAAAGTCGTGTTAGGAAAAGCGTTTGTGAAAAATAAGTAAAAAAAAAAAAGCCAGGCTGGGTTGGTCAGACGATAATATGCTGATTTTCTCAGTCGAAGGTGGTAGGTTAGATCCTCGCTCACTCCAGCTGTACTCGTATTTGAAAGAGCTTAATTATGGCAGCTTTGCCGGCATGCGAAATAACTGTAGGTCATCCTGTAAATTATTATTTTCCCAGAATTGCCCTCTTCGATTCCAACTTTATCTTCATATTATGATATTATTATACATATTTCCTACCTTCAAAAAGCTGCACTCAAACTTATTCGTCTACTAACACCATTCCACACCATCTCTCCACTGACAGCTCGAAATATAAAGCTCGTCTCCTTACTCCCAAGTCTTCCCAGCACCAAGTTCGCAGCATTCTGGTGTTCTGTGCATGTACACACTCCACAGTATTTTTGTCTCTAAACTCTGAATATCACACACTTTGACTTCATATACAGCTACCATTCTCCATCCACGCTGAAGTCAGAATTAGATTTTCCGCTGTTGGTAACATTGGGTTACTCCTTCTATGAAGGAGCTGTACCAAACGATTGGAGGGTTACAATAGTAATCCCAGAGTGTAAAGGAAAGGGTGTTGCATACAAAGCGGATAATTACAGGTCAGTCAGCTTGGCATATATTGCTTGTACGTTCTCGGAACATTTTTTTCTGATTATATTAGACACGTTTGCGAAATTACCAACTGGTTTGACAGAAGACAGTTCCGGCTTAGGAAAGGTTATTCCAATGAGGCTCAACTTGTAGGATTCCAGCAAGATATAGCAGATATTTTAGATTCCAAGGCTTTCGATAGTATACATCATGGGAGAACTGAAAAAAGTGAAGGCTATTGGAATAGACAAAAGAGTGATTAAATGGGTAGCTAAATTTCTAAAAAATAGAACTCAGGGAATTTTAGCTTATTCCATATTAAGAAAAGAGTATTGCTTTTATGGGCCTACAAAGAGGGAACACACCCCTTCTTAGACACTCGTAATTCCTTGTGATTAAGAAATATTATCTACGTCTGGTTTGTGAAATCGCTTGTTAATACACAGCTTGTAGTGAAAGTCGTGTACTGAAAGTCTGGCTATCATATGTCTTTGCTTCTGGTTTTCTCTGGTCCAGGACTTTTCCACCTTAGCAGGTGAGCTGTAGAATTCCAGCTGTATTTTTTCCCTCTTCTTATTTCGACGACAAATTACGATCGACTACTTACGGAACTGAAGCAGAAAAGAGAAGCCATTTGGTTAGATTTCTATGCAACGGATGCTATGACAACGCGGGGATGGATGGAAGCGAACTACGAGTTAAGACATATTTTAATTAGATTGGCTGTTCATGGTTTTTACTTTAAGCTTTGCAAAACCAAAACATTTCATGAACCTGAATTCGGATGCATGTGTAAATTGTGCGATCGTGAATGTGATAGATACCACGTCTTAACATGTCCTAATAGAGGGAAATCGTTGATTAAGTTTTGTTCAGAAGAATGAGACCTATGTGGCTTGGAAATGTTAAAATTAATGTACTTACTTACATGGCCTTTTAGCTGTAATAAAACTATTATTATTAAGAAATATTATAATATACTTTATGTTGTATTCTGAAAGAAAGAAAATTAATGAGGCATGTGTTTCTCCCGTGAGTTTTTAAAATAACTACTTCACATTCTCTATTTAATACATACATTTGCAGGGAAAGAAGCTTAATGGCGCGAACAGCCATCGCTTTGTTGCCTTGTTTCATTTTCCTTCTTCGTTGCTCTGGTTCATGTAACGCGTAATCCGTTACGATGTGAATCGCCAGCAGCTTATCACTATTGAAGAGAGGTGAGGGTTATTCTGCCCGAAGGCAGGTCCGAACCTCCGCAGAGGTGTTCCTGAGCCGGAGTTTACGTGCGGTAGGGTGGCCAGTTCCTTTCCGCTCCTCCATTCCCCTAGCCCCACCAATAGCGCGTGGCAACCCATCCAACTCTTGACCACACCCAATGTTGCTTCACTTCGGAGATCTCACGGGATCCGGTGTTTCAACACGGCTACGGCCGTTGGCCTATTGAAGAGAAGTCACCTATTCATTTATTTGTGTGTTCTAATATTCTCGTACCGTACAGCAGTTGTTACTGAAGATTTTGATGCTGTGGTGTGCAGCGATACATCACGGCATGAGTTGTACTGATACAGAAATTCGCTGTGATGTTTATCTTTGCTTGGTTTCGTTATTTAACTTTTGTTTCTTAAACTCATGCTATTTTTGCCACATTTTTACCACTTTTTCACAAGCGCATTTCATTGTTGCCTTTCTTTTCGTGAGGTGATATGACAGTAGTATTCGGGAGTGCCTGGGCAACTTTATTAAATGCCGTTAACTGTGTACCCCACCACGAGCCTATAAAAATTATCTGTTGTCTAATTTCTCCCAGTTTGCCTTGAACTTCAATAATGAGGTTTTGTATGTGCAGTAATTTGCCCATGTTGCTGTAAAAACCTAAATAAGCCCCACTCCCTCGCCCTACAATCCCTGTACCCTAGATTTCAAAAAAATAATTTGCAGCTTTCTTTCTTCCTTCCTTCCTTCCTTTATTTTGAACTTAAGTACTGAGTTTCATCAACGGTTTTCTCGTGATGCTGTTGAGCAGAGTCGTTCGATATGCCCAAATACGGTAGAGACAATACGCGACACTCAGCGAGATATCGAGGGACAGCTATTAGAGCTCTCTCTAGCGGATGGATCTGAGAACTACTGATTCTGTCATAAGAACACCTGTATTTATGTGTGAAGTATTTGTTGTTATTTATGCCTTTTCAATGAGTTGACATAATAAAATAGTAGCGTGTGTCATTCCTTGATATCTCCTCTCAACATGAGGGGAAAGGTATGTGCTGTGTTTGGCTGCAGTAACTATGAAGTAGAGAAGAATGCGCGGTCTTTCTTTCGTTTACCTCGTGACAAGAAAATGTAAGTAATATTGTGTTTGCATATATATTCTTCCAGTGACAAAGAGATTTTTACCGAGCTCGATAGCTGCAGTCGCTTAAGTGCGGCCGGTATCCAGTATTCGGGAGATAGTAGGTTCGAACCCCACTGTCGGCAGCCCTGAAAATGGTTTTCCATGGTTTCCCATTTTCACACCAGGCAAATGTTCCTTAATTAAGGCCACGGCCGCTTCCTTCCCATTCCTAGGCCTTTCCTGTCCCATCGTCGCCATAAGACCTATCTGTGTCGGTAAAACAAATAGCAAGAAAGAAGAAGAAAGTTCCACTCAAACTTATTCGTCTACTAATATCATTCGACACCATGTCTCCACTGACAGCTCGAAACATAAACTCGACTCCTTACTCCCAAGTCTTCCCGGCCCCAAGTTCGCAACATTCTGGTGTTCTGTGCTCATAACACTACTCGTTTGTCGGAAATCATCGAGAACAAATCATGCTGCTTTCCTTTGGATCTTGTTCAGTTCTCGTTTCAAGTACAGTAATTCTGGTGAGGGTCCCATACACTGGAACCATACTCTAATTCGGGTCTTACTGCAGACCTATACGCCCTCTCCTTTACATCCTTATTACGACCACTAAATACCATCATAACTACGTGATAAGATCTGTAACATTTATCACTGCCTTCTTGATGTACAGGCCGTACTGTAGAAAGCGCCCCATCAGCTGATCTATTAGGGCGGCTATACGAATGTTGTTTGTTGTATTTGTGAGTGTAATATACAGTGATTGAGAGCATTCTTTGGATAATTGTGGCTATTGAAAGACATGCCTTTAGTTTTTAGTGTATTGCATGCCGGTTCGCTAGACTTTTCACTTCAGGATTAACGTACGTTGTTTTCACGTCGTAAGTAATGAACATTCAAGGGATGTAATGCTTCTCGTGGAATTTATTTAGTGAATTCTTATGGTAGAGCATGTTTTTGTGGAAATATAATGTGGAAATATGTGTTAAACTATTGCTAGTAGACAACTTTAGGTGGAATAGGCAATGGAACTTAATTTCTTGAAGGGTAGTGGCAGAAGTTCCAAAAAAAGAAAACCACGAAAATTACGCTGTATGTATGATCATCTGGAGGTACGGTGGCAAAGCCTTATTATTATTATTATTATTATTATTATTATTATTATTATTATTATTATTATTATTATTATTATTATTATTATTATTATTATTATTTTATTTTTACATTCATTTTCTCCATATTTTTTTATTAATGCACAATAATTATGAATTGTTGGGTATATCAGTCGTTATGCACTGACCACTTTGATCACATTTTAAGCCTGCTTCTCCTAAACTTACCTAGACCTAACTTACGAGATATGAAACTTTTACAACTGTTAATTATATCACATGTTTTATTAACACAACATTTGGGAATATTTCTTAACTACAAGGCACAGTCGTATCATGTGCTTGCATTGCGCGGGTCGGACGGAGGAAACTGTTGGCTTTTTTGCGTGACATCATCGGAGCTACAGTAACGGCTTGCATATCACGAATGCAGTGCCTTTATTTACAACCTCGTTAATGTGATTACCCCAATTAAGATCTTTACATATACTAACACCTAAATAGTTACATGTAATTTAAAAGTTTTCCAGTGTGTAGAATACACAAGTTAAGTATAATATTACACTACACACTACTTTTATTCCTTGTTTAATAATGTATTTTTACAGGTGTGTTATAGTGTAATATTATATTTAACTTGTGTACTCGACAGACTGAAGAGCTTTTAAATTACATTTAACTGAGTCGACACTGGAAAGTATAGCTTCTTTGTTAACAAAGTACATAACGCGAACCTTTATTGATACCTGAGCTCCCTAGTGATGAATCGATAGACCCCGGTTATCTTCGAGATTCGTATTGGCAACCTTTGAAACACAAACTATGAATCGCTTATGCATCGCCGTGAGACATCTCGCGTATCTGACGTACTCGTACTGTTGTTGTTTACACAACAAAGCCAAACTATAGAATTCATACTAGGAACAAGATTCGCATCGAGAAATGTTATAAAACGTTATATAATGTGTGTGACACAGTTGTTGGCTTAAGATAATAAAAGTTTAGTAAATTAATATCGATCGATCACATTATCGATTCAATTCAGATTTCATTTCCATTCAGGTGGCACGATAAAAATTGGGTTCAAGAAACGGTTCACGTATAGTACATACAGCGACTCCCGTGAGATACTTTCAACCTATCAACACAGTTAAAACTGAGTGGACCTTTACACCCGGTCAAACTTACAACATGACTTTTCACCCCGTTTACCATCATACCATTGTCTGCTTACACATTATATACATAAGTAAACATAAAGGTCCAATAATACCTTCAGGGCTGCCAACAGTGGGGTTCGAACCCGCTATCTCCCGGATGCGAGCTCACAGCTGCGCGCTCCTAACCGCACGGCCAACTCGCCCGGTGAGTGGAACTTTTAAAAGGTAGGAAATATATTTATATATAATATCATAATATGAAGATGAAGTTGGAATCGAAAAGGGAAAATCGGGGAAAATAATAATTTATAGGAAGACCTACAGTTATTTCACATGCCGGCAAAGCTGCCATAATGAAGCTCTTTCAAATACAACCAGAGTGAACGCGGATGTAACCCACCAACTTCGACTGAGAAAATCAGCATATTATCGTCTGACCTACTCAGCCTGTCTTTTTTTGCTTACTTTTCATAAGTGCTTTTCCTTACACGACTGATAACGACCGAGTTACTCAACTATCCCGTCCTACATGGGAAAACACTCTATTTAATAATGAAATGCCATGTTTGAATTTCCAACAGGAGGCAGTACTAAGTTGGTGTAAGTAGACTATGGTTTTCGAATATTTTGGACTTGAGTTTCAACTGTCGTAAATTCCTATAATATGTAGCATTGAAATAGTTAGTACAGGGTGATTAAAATGTAACTATACAGAAGAAGTCTGACATTTGATTTTATGTGTACTGTGTGCGGACTCAGCCAGTATAGCATGGTAGTTTGTGGTCCCACCACTGCAAGCGACTATATCCAACACGTGCTCCAGTAGTTTCGGCAAGCCGGGTACAGAAAAGTGCGGGAGACGTTACTGTGCGAGATATTTCAGTGAATAAGTTGAATTTTCTTTGCTTTCAGTTCCTAAACTCGGTTCATTGTGTGCTGTCTACTTGAAGCATGTAACTTACGTGGCTTGCTTAATTTAATAGCTCATCATGGCGTACTGTTTTGTGTCTGGCTGTAAGTCAGGCTACGGTAGATTAATTGATGATATGTGATTTTTTCACCACCAATGTATAGAAATCAGTTTAAAAAGGGGCCAGAGCTATTCCACGGAAGGACAGTGAGTTAACGCGTAATTCATTTCTCTGAAGATTTGATAGTAAAATTAGATAATTTTATAGTGAATGGTGAAAAGATGGCTGTCTATCGTGTGAGATGGAAAATACGTCCAAGAGCAGTACCTCACATTTTGCCGACAAACTGAGTTGGTAAGTAGAGTATTACATTTAAATAGTTCATGGTTGGTTGTTTTAATACGCTGGGAGTTATGTGCTATTTATCTGTATATGTACACTCGAGTAACCTGTGCTTTCCACAACATGTGATGAAGGCCGTAGCTCTTATTTCAATATATGATTTTTTCCTTTGTACCGGGCTGTGGTATTTTAATTGCAATCTCTCATCGTTTCGTAAAAGACAAAGTATCAGTTACGGAGTAGTACGTTTCCTCTGGCATCATTCCTAAGACCAGCTGATCGCTACTGTGGAGCTTGCCAACTCTAGCGCTGCCTGGCGAGGCGCGCTTGAACTCGAGGAGTCCTCACACTTGTTCTTATATTCGACATACTAGTAGGTTAACGTCGCACTTACACATTGAAGGTTTTCGGCGACGCGAGAATGAGAAAGGGCTAGGATTTGGAAGGTAGCGGCCGTGGCCTTAATTAAAGTAGGCTACAGCCTGGTGTGAATTGGAAAACCATCATCAGGGCTGCTGACAGTGGGAGTCGAACACACCATCTACCGAATGCTATTTCACAGCTTTGCGACCCTAACCGCTCACCCAACGAGCTCGGTACATTTGAAATTTGGAGTGGTACGTACGGCAGTGCAGTTTTCTCTACAGGAGATGTAGCCAATGTCCTTCTGCTGTAGAGATGGCTGAAAAATAACGTACCAGTTACTTTTTCTCAGTTACATGCCTGTCACTGTTACAAATGTAACAAGTACAAAAACAACTGGTTACCGAGTAACGACAACAGAATAACGTACTAGCGAAAACAGTAACTGGGAAGTGGGAACTGTCACTAGTAGCAGCTTACACACACATAATGTGACCTTCAGTGTTCAGATAGAAGCATGTCTTCCAAGTGAGAGCGCTTTCGTAGGAGATTGCTTTAAGTCAAACACACTATGGTGTATAATGTACTCTAGTGCATTTGCTTAAGTTGCTGCTGTCATCTGACAACTAAAGTGTAAAATGTTAGGACATATTCAACTGCTCAGGGGTAGTCGTTGATTCAGACATCGCGCAGGGCTTTCATTATAATATTTTCACCCGTATAATTTTTCTTGTACCATAAACAAATTACTATGCTAACTTTCCCTATTGATATTATAGATAACATAACATTACTTAATTTTACTTAATCGATCCTGTTGTACCGGTTTGTGTCGAGGTTTGGCACACAGATCATCACGTTTTCTTGTATTCTATCCTTGATCGGGGCACTGTCAAACACACTCCTCTAGGTTTCAGAAAAGATGGTATGTTGTCTTCTCATTTCATCTGTTGTCTGCCTTTCTTTAACTTAATAGCAAATAGGAATGCGTGTTTTGCTGCACCGACTTTCAACAGCGTAGTGATGCGTGCGCGCATGTGCGAGTGAATGAATGGGATTTCGCAACACAGGTGTAAGGAGACAGGCTTGAAGCCGTGACCAGGCTGTGACCAATAGGGATGTAGGCAGATAGCGCTCGTGTATTACCGGGTAAGCTCAAGGCGATCGTCTTATGTTTCTCCCAGTCAGCTGCGAGAAATGTACAGATTTTTTTTTTTTGCTAGTTGCTTTACGTCGCACCGACACAGATAGGTTTTATGGCGACGATGGGACAAGGAAGGGCTAGGAATGGGAAGGAAGCGGCCGTGGCCTTAATTAAGGTACAGCCCAGCATTTGCCTGGTGTGAAAATGGGAAACCACGGAAAACCATTTTCAGGGCTGCCGACAGTGGGGTTCGAACCTACTATCTCCCGAATACTGGATACTGGCCGCACTTAAGCGACTGCAGCTATCGAGCTCGGTAAATGTACAGATTGTGACCGAGTTTCCTAAGCTAAAGCCTATTATATATTCTCTAATTTTACTCCAAGGCTATATTAATTAATTGTACAGGTAGGCCTATATCACCTAGTATATTATGGAGGTTTTCAGCGTTTAAGCGTTAAACAGCTGCAAAATGAGCTACGGACTAGAGGCGCTAAAACTAGCGGGAGGAAGGAAGAATTAGTACAGCGGTAATTACAAAATTATAACACGCTTTATTATCTAAATAATGAATAGGAGTCGGCATGCCTTTTCCTAAAGATTACAATTGCTTGATTATTGTACATCGAGAAATATATAAATATATCTCCACAAGACTCAAATCATAAATATAGATTTAAATACGCACTTACTCTACTTGCTTGTAGACTTCAATTCACGGTTTTTTTGTTTTTTTTGTTTTGTTTTTATTAGGTTGATGGCTTACATGAAACTGCAGATACAGCCTTGTCTACCACCAAAGGCATGTGAATTTCTTGAGTTTCCTAGTACCGGTTCCTTTGAAGAATTGACCATCAGCCATAAGGTGAAGATCACTATCACAAAAGTGCATTTGATGGATTATTTTGTATTTAGAAAATCGGAAATAGATGGAGCACCTGTTTCCAACTACAAATCATTCTGTGATGCTGGATACAGACTTTAAATGGAAAAGTTTGTTTTGTTTATAAAATGTTTATTTCAATCGGGTGAAATTCTAATATGCAGTGCTGTGAAATCCGAGTACACAAAACAAGAGACCTATAATCTGAAGCTTATTTTAGGAGTACCTGGTGACATTATAGGAGGGGAATGTGAATGTGTTGCTGGAGCTGGCCTCAAGGTATGTTGTAAGCTTATTGCTGCTGTAAGCTATACATTAGAGCACTTCTCCAAGACTGGTCTTATTCAGTGTTCAGAATCATGCATCCAAAATTTACAAACTTTTCACCATCCCCCTTCCAAACGGTTGAGGCCAGTTAGCCCTATGAAAGTGGAATATTTACCCTTGGAACAAGTTTTCCAGGAACCCTGCCATGATATTAGGCCATTGTCAGGAGTTAATCAGCCTGGATATCAGCAATATGTTGAAGGTATTGTGAAAAGTTCCCAACATAAGCTTGCTTTTATCTTTTGCTCTAAAAAAGGAACAGGGCAGCTGCTTTGATGTCATTCATGACCACCATTATGGTGTGGATCCATGTGCGACACAAGCTGAAAATCTTGTAAGAGTCAAAGATGAGGAAAGGAAGAAAATTGAGGAAAATACTAGACAACAATCCCAGCAAAGTATATGGTTCAAAGAGAGGAAATATCGTTTGACAGCAAGTAATTTTGGGAAAATCTGTCACTCAAAAACTCCTAAAGCCCTAGCAAAATCCTTATTGAAGGGAAGTTAGTTTTGCTCCAGTGATATGAAATGGGGACTTTAAATGGAAGACTCAGCAAGGGACAGATATTCTCAGCTAACAGGCCATGTAGTCCAAAAGTGTGGCCTCATTATTCATCCTACCAGACGTTATCTGGCAGCATCTTGTGATGGATTAATTGGACAGGATAGAGTCTTGGAACTTAAAGGGTTGCCAAGTAATAAAAATGAAGCAATTTCAATCAAATGTGTTCCATACTTGGGAGAGAGCAGTGGTGCAGTGATACTCAAGAAAAATCACAACCATTACTTCCGAGTGCAAGGCCAGCTGTTTGTTACAGGCAGACATTATTGTGTACACTGCTGTTGACATGCTAGTGTTGGAAATAGAGAGAGATGACATTTGTTGAACGCTGTCTGGAGGGTTGGAAACAGCCCTCTTGAATCTTGCACTCATTGACGCGGGCCACGGAGTGTTACAAAATTTCAAAACGCTAACGTTCTGAGTTGATGTCGTGGAAGAACATTGACCCAATAACACGCTGCAGATATTTTTGGGCTGGGAAGATTTTGGAGCAGAAGGATGAGCTGCTCCACTAAGCGGTATATTCCGAGCTGTCAGTGGAGAGATGACGTGGAATGACATTAGTGAACGAGTAACCTTGATTGGAGTTTTAAAAGTAGGAAATTCGTAATTCGTAAATGGATAATTCGGTAATTGGATAATGATAATGATACAAATAATAATAATTGCATGGCCTCAGTAACTCGAATACAGATTGTATTCCCCTTGAAATTCCTACTTTAACCAATGAAAAAATCGTATTTAATTCCAATTTTCGAAGCTTAAATTTGAATTATTCGAAGTTAGGATTGTATCGCAAGTTACTTTTCTATGGGTTCCATGAAATGAATGCTCCAAATAATTCACAGGTATGCTCTATTTTGATTGTAGCTTCGTAGTTGTGGTCAGGTAGTCGCTATTGTTAACAGACTTAATCTTTATCTCTGCGACTGTCAGTGAGAGTAGGATCGACATGGCATTGACCATTGCTTGTCTAAGGGCATCCGCACTTGGCCACCGGTAAAATTCCCCTTCCCCCACCCCGAAATCGTCAACCTTGGAATACAAATTTGTTTTACGTCGCACCGACACAGATAGGCCTAACGGAGACGATGGGGCAGGGGAAGGCTAGAAGTGGGACGGAAGCGGCCGTGGCCTTATCTAAGGTACAGCCCCAGCATTTGCCTGGTGTGAAAATGGGAAACCACGCAAAATCATCTTCAGGGCTGCCGACAGTGGAGCTCGAACCCACTGTCTCCCGAATACTGGATACTGGCCGCATTTAAGCGACTGCAGCTATCGAACTCGGTCTTAATTAAGGTACAGCCCCAGCATTTGCTTGGTGTGAAAATGGGAAACCACGGAAAACAATCTTCAGGGCTGCCGAAAGTGGGGTTCGAACCCACTATCTCCCGGACGCAAGCTCACAGCTGCGCGAACCTTGGACTAAAGAAACGAATGCAGAAATTGTTTCAGAAGAACTAAAAATACACCTGTATCCTTAGTGATGGCAAGCATAATTGGCAGTCATACGAATTTTAGTGAAAATTGGAAGGGTATGTATAGGTATTTTAAGGCAGAAACAGGTTCCAAGAAGGACATTCCAGGAATAATTAATGAACAAGGGGAGAGTGTATGTGAGGATCTTCAAAAGGCAGAAGTATTCAGTCAGCAGTATGTAAAGATTGTTGGTTACAAGGATAATGTCGAGATAGAGGAGGTGACTAAGGCCAAAGAACTAATAAAATTTACATATGATAACAATGACATTTACAATAAGATACAAAAGTTGAAAACTAGAAAAGCAGCTGGAATTGATCAGATTTCTGGGGATATACTAAAGACAATGGGTTGGGATATAGTACCATATCTGAAGTACTTATTTGATTATTGTTTGATCGGAGGAGCTATACCAGATGAATGGAGAGTTGCTATAGTAGCCCCTGTGTATAAAGGAACTGGTGATAGACATAAAGCTGAAAATTACAGGCCAGTAAGTTTGACATGCATTGTATGTAAGCTTTGGGAAGGCATTCTTTCTGATTATATTAGACAGCTCAACTTGTAGGATTCCAGCAAGATATAGCAGATATCTTGGATTCTGGAGGTCAAATGGACTGTATCGCGATTGACCTGTCTAAAGCATTTGATAGGGTGGATCATGGGAGACTACTGGCAAAAATGAGTGCAATTGGACTAGACAAAAGAGTGACTGAATGGGTTGCTATATTTCTAGAAAATAGATCTCAGAGAGTTAGAGTAAGTGAAGCTTTGTCTGACCCTGTAATAGTTGAGAGGGGAGTTCCTCAGGCCAGTGTTATTGGACCTTTATGTTTTCTTATATATATAAATGATATGAGTAAAGGAGTGGAATCGGAGGTAAGGCTTTTTGCGGATGATGTTATTCTCTATAGAGTGATAAATAAGTTACAAGATTGTGAGCAACTGCAACGTGACCTCGAAAATGTTGTGAGATGGACAGCAGGCAATGGTATGTTGATAAACGGGGTTAAAAGTCAGGTTGTGAGTTTAACAAATAGGAAAAGTCCTCTCAGTTTTAATTACTGCGTTGATGGGGTGAAAGTTCCTTTTGGGGATCATTGTAAGTATCTAGGTGTTAATATAAGGAAAGATCTTCATTGGGGTAATCACATAAATGGG
The DNA here is from genome assembly GCF_040414725.1 of Anabrus simplex. Taxonomy (NCBI): domain Eukaryota; kingdom Metazoa; phylum Arthropoda; class Insecta; order Orthoptera; family Tettigoniidae; genus Anabrus; species Anabrus simplex. The sequence goes on from NC_090269.1 coordinate 418,737,559, forward strand.
ATTGTAAATAAAGGGTACCGATCTCTGCACATGGTTATGAGGGTGTTTAGGGGTTGTAGTAAGGATGTAAAGGAGAGTGCATATAAGTCTCTGGTAAGACCCCAACTAGAGTATGGTTCCAGTGTATGTGACCCTCACCAGGATTACCTGATTCAAGAACTGGAAAAAATCCAAAGAAAAGCAGCTCGATTTGTTCTGGGTGATTTCCGACAAAAGATTAGCGTTACAAAAATGTTGCAATGTTTGGGTTGGGAAGAATTGAGAGAAAGAAGAAGAGCTGCTCGACTAAGTGGTATGTTCCGAGCTGTCAGCGGAGAGATTGCGTGGAATGACATTAGTAGACGAATAAGTTTGAATGGCGTTTATAAAAGTAGAAAAGATCACAATATGAAGATAAAGTTGGAATTCAAGAGGACAAACTGGGGCAAATATTCATTTATAGGAAGGGAAGTTAGGGATTGGAATAACTTACCAAGGGAGATGTTCAATAAATTTCCAATTTCTTTGAAATCATTTCGGAAAAGGCTAGGAAAGCAACAGATAGGGAATCTGCCACCTGGGCGACTGCCCTAAATGCAGATCAGTATTGATTGATTGACAGGGAGACGAGATTCTACCAGACGTGCTACCAAATTCCAATACATCCAATGATGAAGAGGAGAACAGTAATGACTTCACAGAAGAGCCTGTACTGACCACGTCTGAAACTTTCGAAGTGGTAGGAAGTTTAAGAAGATTTGTTGAAGCTCAGTCAAATGTTTATGATGACACGTTTCAAGCTTTAAATGAAACTGATTGAATATTTTGTCTATCATATAAAACTAAACAAACTCAACCAAACAAAGGTCTCTAACTTTTTAGGTGAGCAATGGAATTAGCGTATTGTCACATGTGTTAAATTGTGTGTTAATGCTGTTGTTTTACTGGTGTTTATACAGTATATTTTCGTGTGACAACTTACATCTACAGTACAGGACGGTTACATCGCGCATTCATATCTACGAAATGTCACTGTAAAATTTATCACAAATGGAACATAATAATTGCTTTTACACAGTTGAAGTCTAAAATCTGCGGTAAATTAAGAAATATTTTATTTTTGGAGAATATTATGTATACTTACTTTTCTACTTTACAAGTACTTTTGATGCTACGCTCACAGTAACACACGTATGTCTTTTGTTTGTCTTCCACTTTCAACAGTTTCCTCCTGTGTGATGTCTGTGTTCACTGAAGTTCTTTGCTTTCGTTTCATTGCTTCAGTTGTCAATGGCATTAATAGGCGACAAAAAGCTATGGCCAATGTACATAAGAAGAATTCTGTGGACTAGTGATTTACTGGTCCAGGGATCATGCTATTTTCGTTCGAACAAAAATAAAAAAAAGAGTTATCAGTCCAGGGATCATGCTATTTTTTTTTCAACAAAACTCATTGTGGTACTTACGATATTTCTCTGTAATGTGCAGCACCAAGTTGTTGAATGCGTCCTTAGTTGTTTTTCCGTAGAGTTCCAACCACATCACTATAATATGGTCATTTGCCTCATTGAAGAACGAAATAACATCGTGAATGCTGTTGACCTCCATTTTGCTGTTTGAACTGGCTACTCTAGTCATATGGACAAAGATAATGAGAATCCACAGACATAACTTAGCACTCCCATTCATCGGTGGACCTCAAGAAATTAACAAAAGACGGCACCAGCAGCTGAATACGGCATAAAGGAGTCTTGTCTATAGGCCTTAAGTATGTATTCATATTTCTCTAATAACGACGGTATTCCTTACGCAGATTTTTCACTTCATTTAATTAAAAGGAATTATTATGTTCCATTTGTGACAAATCTTACAGTGACATTTTGTAGACAGGATTGCGCGACGTAACCGTACAGGACAACAGCTGTTACGGTACGGTAGAATACACAATACTGCAATAATGATTCATTATAATGCATTGATTAAATGTTATGTATTTATACAGTACTATACAATTTTTTCGTTAAAATAGTCACGTTTGGATAATTCGAATCTTTTCTGATTCCCCTTGGAGTTTGAATGAAAAAGAGTGCACTGTATAAATGTAAAGATGTAATTCCACAGGACAATTTGGAGCAAATATTTATTTATAGGAAGAGGAATAAGGGTTCGGAATAATTTATCAAAGGAAGTGTTCGACAAATTTCCGAGTCCTTTGAAAACGTTTAAGAAAAGGGTAGGTAAACAATTGATGGAGAATCTAAATGAATATTATTGCTGACTGATTGATGATTGAGCCGATCTTATGATCGTATAGAGGTATCAATCAATCAATCAATCAATCAATCAATCAATCAATCAATCAATCAATCAATCAATCAATCAATCAATCAATCAATCAATCAATCAATCAATCAATCAATCAATCAATCAATCAATCAATCAATCAATCAATCAATCAATCAATCAATCAATCAATCAATCAATCAATCAATCAATCAATCAATCAATCAATCAATCAATCAATCAATCAATCAATCAATCAATCAATCAATCCTGATCTGCATTTAGGGCAGTCGCCCAGGTGGTAGATTCCCTATCTGTTGTTTTCCTAACCTTTTCTTAAATGATTGCAAAGAAATTGGAAATTTATTAAACATCTCCCTTGGTAAGTTATTCCAATCCCTAACTCCCCTTCATATAAACAAATATTTGCCCTAATTTGTTCTCTTGAATTCCAAATTTATCTTCATATTGTGATCTTTCCTACTTTTAACGACACCACTTATACTTATTCATCTACTAATGTCATTCCACGTCATCTCTCCACTGGCAGCTCGGGACATACCACTTAGTTGAGCAGCTCCTCTCCTTTCTCCCAAGTCTTCCCAGCCCAAACTTCGCAACGTTTTGTTAACCTTACTCTTTTGTCGGAAATCACCCAGAACAAATCGAGCTGCTTTTCTTTGCATTTTTTCCAGTTTTTGAATCGTAATCCTGGTAAGGGTCCCATACACTGGAACCATACTTTAGTTGGGGTCTTACCAGAGACTTATATGCCCTCTCCTTTACATCCTTACTACAACCCCTAAATACGCTCATAATCATGTGCAGAAATATGTACCATTTATTTACAATCCCATTTATATGATCACCCCAATGGAGATCTTTCCTCGTCGCTATAAGACCTATCTGTGTCGGTCTGACGTAAAAAAGGAAGATATTTCCTTATATTAACACCTAGGTACTTGCAATGATCCTCAAAAGGAACTTTCGCCCCATCAACGCGGTAATTAAAGTGATAGGAAATGTCCTCTTCGTGAAACTCGTGAGGGTTGTCGGTGTTCTGACTGTTAAGTATCCCAACAGGTGGAATCGCCATATCATTCCTAAATTTTCTCTACACTGAACGGCATAGTTACTTTATGGACAACCTACATGTCGCATATTTATTTTGACAATAAATTCATATCTTGTTTTCCGTAGTCGATGTTTTTAAGATGTTTTTCGGTCATTAACACATGCATATTTTTCTCAGATAATTACAATGCCATCACATAGACATTTCTACAACATTTATAATAATAATAATTGTACCGGGAGGTACACCCCAACGCCGCGCATTTAAATCTAGCGCCTAAAAGAACTTTACTGGGGAAACCGTGAAACTTATAAATGTACTTAGATTATGTCACCACAGAAATTTGATGTAATTTTGTTATTGTGAAGTTTCCTTAACTGACTGTATTTCTACTTGTTTTGTTTGCCATTCATCAAGAAGTTTGAACTTTCTTCCATAGATGTCACTACAAAAAACTACGATCATGCACCCTGGTGCGAAGTGAAAGAACTTTTGATTTAAAGTTGTATTCATAAGTTTTTTTTTTACTGATTGATGTTCATTTATTTTTGGGTTGGCAATATTGATCTTTTCTTTCCGCCGGTTTTGAATCTAGCCAATCTCTAATTTCTGTAATTAATTTTCTACCAATCACAGTCTTCTTCTTCTTCTTCTTCTTCTTCTTCGATTTTGAGTGTAACTTTCAAACTGACCAATAAACATGAGGGGGTGTGGCTAGTTTAATCTTGAATGGTCTCGAACTTTCCACGAGGGTTTATAAAGTGCGGATTTTCTCGTCACTTGGCTAATTGATCGTCATCTGACCTAGTGTGTGTATCAAGCAGGAGGCGGGCGGCGCCTCTTTCATCAGGCAGCAGTACTCCGACGAGGTAATGGCCACATAACATCTTTATTTCTTGCTCCGCAGTTTAACCTGAGGGAAAGGTCCGAATCATTAACTATGTAACCTAGTTTTCCTAAAAAAGTAACTTTCAGCCGGCTTATGTAAAAACATCTTTAACTGTAAATCGGGGATAGAGAGTGACGTACCCTCTTGAGCTCCCCTTCATCTTGGTTTGAGGTGATTACGTTTGTAACTGACTTTCTTTCTTTCCGCAATGCATTAATTTATCATTATACGAGTCAACTCGGTAGTTTGGGAATAGCCCCTGTTTCACCGACCTAGTGCCCTTTAGGTTTTAAGTGTTCATATCTAGGAGTGCAAGCATTCGCCTCCATTAATTTTGTGTTCGGGCCATTTATTTAACTGTTTTTCCTTTACATGAAGGCCCAGTAGGTTGGGTATTAAATACGCCTGTATAATCATTTTCCTATTGTAAGTTGTGCCTTCAGAGGCCAGAATTTGTAAGATGATGTTGCCTTGAATAGGCCTGGAAAACTGAGAGCCTGTTAGTTCTTTTTCAAAGTAAGATTACTGTATGCCTCTTGAAGGCTAGATGTATTCTGGGAGCAAGTGCTCCATGAATTTAGGGGATTTCTGCCCTTTGAACAAATTTATGCTCGCCTGTAAAATTTGAGCTGGGAGCTCAAAAATTGTAAAACTAGGGGCTTGTAGCCCAAGAGTGTTAAAGTTATGAAATCTTGGATTTTCCTAAGTCTTGTTTCTAAATTGCTATTTTGGGCCTGAAATGTCATGTTATCTCACTAAGTAAAAAGTTGTTAAGTTTGTTGTTTTTCAAAAATATAACCTTCAGTTTTAAATTCTTTTCTTGACATTGTAGTTAGACCCATCCATCCCGGCACCTTCTTTCACCTCTGCGGTCCACAAATACCCCGGAACAATAATAATGCTATTGACTTTACGTCCCACTAAATACTTTGGCGGTTTTCGGAGATGCTGAGGTGCCGGAATTTTGTCCCGTAGGAGTTCTTTTACGTGTCAATAAACCTACCGGCACGAGGGAGACGTATTTGAGTACCTTCAAATACCACCGGACTGAGCCAGGATCGAACCTGCCAAGTTGGGGTCGGAAGGTGAGCGCCTCAACCGTTGGAGCCACTCTGCCCGGCTATGCAAAATTTACAGGATATTGGAGTTTTTTTTTGAAGCGTCTTACCATCATAAGACTGGATAGATTTTCATATTACAGAAGCCTGTTTTTCTGGTTGTTTAGTGCGGAACATTGCTCCGTTGAGAAAAGGAAATTGGTCATATGCTTGCAGTGATCCTACCATCCACAACAAGCCAAAGTTTCATTCTTGGAGTGAAGCCTGTATTGATTCAATATGCGATTTGCGTGTGAGTGACTTCAATAAAACCGAGGAATGATACAATATGCTGAGAAGACAGGGCTTGTGTTATAATATCTGAGAAAATCAATATCTGAAGATGAATAAAGATCAAAGAATCGCACGTCTGAAGAGTGTGTGCGTACCGCCTGTGTAGCTGTGTATAACTACTCCCCATGTAAGCGCATACACCAAGGGAACAAGTTTATACTCTTTCTCCCGTATTAATACTTAAGGTAGTGATTTATAGTTATTTTCTAACTGTTCAATTCGATTTAGTATTACTAACCATAGAGTTCATGGACTCTACTCGCCTATATGACGTCTTACAGTTAACGTTCATCTCACAAGTTGGTATGATTTTACATACTGCCACTGGCGTTTTGTGAAAATCATTGTTGTTACGTGTCAGGCCTGTGATAGCCCCTTTCGGTGCTTTTTGGAAGGGGCTACTTAATCAGCCGACCGGAGACCTTCTAGCCGGCCTGGAGGGCAAGGCTGGCATTTCCGTGTATTGTTCTCGTCGGCTAGCTTACCTGGGAGTTTCTTGGAGATTCAACGGGAATGTTCCACCTCTAGCCGTATCACGAATTTTCTGGTTTCCATCACCCGAGCTATAAAAAAAGGGAGGCTAGCCGCGGACAGTCAGTCAGAGCTGGGTTCCGTGCTGGAGATGGAATCCGTGGGGGAGCTATAGTCAGTGTTGGTGCTGGACTCGGAGTCAGTGTTGGACTCCGTGTTGGAGTCAGTGTGAGACTCAGTGTGTTGGGGTTCGGTGGCTATGCTGAGGGTTATAGAGGTGTTGGCTATCGCTAGTGTCCCACCGAGGGCTGAACAAGGAGCTGTGTTGTGGTGTCGGAGAATCCAGGGAGTAGGTGGGCTGGAGACGACGGAACGGAAGACCTGAGAGCACTGTGTGTTTGTGTATTTCTGTGGACTGAGTGTGAGGGTAAATAGTGTTGTATACAAGGAACTTGGTATACAAGGCACAACATAAAAGTTTATTGCTTCAACACATTTATACAATATGTACATGAAATAGAACGAAACTTTTCTTGAAGCTTGTTGAGTTGCACACGTTTAATGTTAATATAAGGTAGTAGGCTGAGGGCCTGAGTATTATTTACATAGGTACAAATGGAAATTCCTATATACATTCATACATACTTGATGAGTCTGTTCAAATGAGAGAATGTTCTTGATAGTCGAAAACTATCGGTCATGTATAATAACAAGTGTAACTTGTAGAGAGAGTTCGTATTAGCAGAATGCTAACAGGAGGCGTATAACTTGCAAGGAACTTGCGTCCTAGGTTCATATATAGCAGAATGCTATGATTGGAGTCGGAGCATTGTAGGGGACTTGAGTGAGTAGCAGAATGCTTGGATAGGTGCTCGACGTGGCTACGGAATGCAGGATGAATGAGGCAATGTCCAGAGGTGAAAGCTCAAGGCCATGAATCAGTCCACCTATTCAGAACACATTTTTAAGAGGGTACCTCCGTGTCTGACTTGCGGTGTAGTCTGGTCGTTGGACACTGTAGGAGTCCTGGAGAGGCTTTTTTTTTAATTCGGGGGGGCCCCCGAAGCCCGCTCCCCCCGCGTGACCATCGACTCAATCTACATGGCCTCCGACATGCTATTAGTTCTAAGAAGAAAAAGATAGCAGGGAGGAGTGGAAGTGTGATACTACAGGAGTATTTGCCTGTCCCCATGCTCAGCATGCTACCAGGCCAGATGTGGTGGTGGGTATAAATAGTGGTGTAATCAGGTAGTAAGGGTCAGGACAAAACCACATAGGCGGAAATAGAAAGGTGCCTACATGTAAAACCTGACATTTTGTAGATAGCACATGCAAGGATGTGGTTCTGGAGAGGTCCAGGTAATTGTGTTAGTTGGGAATAGGTATCATGCACCGTCATAAGCCTATTCCTCGCCGTTCCAGTTATTCAGGGGATCAGTCCTTCTGGGCACTGCTGTGACTAGCGCGGGCCGTGCCGGTTGCCGAGCCATGCGGCAATAGCCACTAGTGCCTGCCACACCGCCCGACCCCCTTGAGGTCCCTCGTACCCAGTCTCCAATACCGGAGAATGAGGCCAAGCCCGCCGAGGCGGGGACCTGCTGGATGGTTGTGGGACATGGCGCCGGGCCTCCTTCCTCTCTGCCCGCGCCATGGCCCGGTATACAGGGCAACTGCGATGGGAGGCCGGGTGGCCCCCCGCGCAGTTGGCGCACACCGGCGCCTCCCTAAGTGTAGCGCAGGCCGTGTAGTGGTGATCACCACCACAGCGGTTGCACTTCACTTGGAGTCCACAGCTAACCTGACGGTGGCCCCACCTCAAACAGCGGAAACACTGCAAAAGCTGTTGAGGGGGACGTTCTGTTCTCACCTGACTGCCGCTACCTGCTGAGGTCCTCTCCTGATTGGCTCCTCGGCTGACTGCTGTCCTGGGAGCAGTCCTGCGTTGCAGCTGGGCAGTCCTCTCGTGGTGGGCCGGCGTCGCCTTCTGCTTCCTGGTCCGGCGTCGTCGTCTTCTTCTCCCCTGGGGTTTCTTCTTGGCGGGGGAAGAGGCCTCGTCCTGGTGGCCCTCCTCCCGGCCTGGTGACCCCGGGGTGGCTGGTGGCTCCGCTGCGTCGCCGTCCTCTTCCTTCTCCTGGCTGGCGGCGGCGGCGTCGGTCGGTGCTACCACTCGACTGCGTTCCCGGTCCTGGAGGGCGCACATCGAGGTCTGCAGCTCGACAGACACGATGGCAGGCTGGGCCTGGGTAGCAGTCTCCGAACGCCATGGGGCGTCCTTTTCCACTGCTGTGCTGCCATCCGCCATCAGGGGCGCCTTCCTAGATTGCGCCCGGGTGACAGGCCCTTCCTGGTAGGCCCGGGTCTGTGACCACTTCGTGGAGGTGGCCCTTGGAGGAGCGGTCTGCGTCCACTTCGCAGTTCCGAGTCGCTCAGCTTGGGTCGCACAATCGCGGCGCCAGGGAGCGGCATGCTCCACCTCCGTAGTGGCGTCGGTGGTCTCCGGCTGGGTGGCTTGGACTAGGTCGGTGTTAACCGCCCTATGCCTTAACCTCCTCGGCGTCTGGGTGATGGCCTCCTTGGTCTCCGGCTCAGCACTCCTCCTGAGGGCGCCGGCGTTCGTCCCTGGCACGCCGTCCCTCCCAGGTAGACGGACGACCTGAAACAGAGTAGAGAGCTCCATCTCCACGTCGTGCATCCGCTCCTGGTCGTGATGCCTTATGATGAGGCCTCCTGGTAGAAAGCTCTCCACGGACATGGTCGTCGGTAGCCTCCTACCTCCCTGGAGGGGGCGCCGCACTCTGTCCAGTACTAGGGCCCGTTCGGAGTGAACAGGGCGACCTGGCCTGTAGTAGACGAGCAGCGCCTCGTACTCCGGATCGGTGTAGCCCTCAGAGAAGAAAAAGCCGTCAGGGGGGTCGCACCCGTCCCTGTGCGGCTCCGTCTCCACCTCGGTCTGCGACGCGTCCTGCTCCTTCGGTGAGGGCGGTGTCTTCGGTTCGGGGTGGTCCTCCATCCATTGCCGCGTTGGGTAGAAGCGGCCTCCCCTGTAGATAACTCCTTTCGCCAACGCCATGCCATTGGGACCGTCCCTGAAGTTCGTCGTGGCCATCCTGAAATAAAATCCTGAAAGAGAGAAGCGAGCACTGAGAAGTGCTCAGCTTAGACAAAGCTCCTTCGAAGATGTACTAACAAGTACAGCTGCCTGACTAGTACTGGGAAAGTACAGGGCGCCTGGCAAGGAGAGAGAGAGCGAGCGGGAGGAACACGTCCTTCCACTACGGCTGTCGAACTCGTCCTTGTGTAACCTGGAGAGGCGAGAAACGTTGCCCCTTTTATAGCGCTGGCTGACGTCACAGACGATCACGTCAGCGCACTGCAGTCTGCCTCATGGTCTCTGGAAACATCCGTGTGTCGGGCGGGCTGCGGAGATTGTAGGCGCGAAGGACACACACAACAAATAGACCTGTGTTAATGTTCGCAGTTGTGAGTACCGTCCTGCTGTTGAATACCGTTGAGCTGTTTAGTTGTTCACTGCATGTGACTTTGTGAATTACTCGACTGTCTGTGGAGTCGAACCAACGAACAGGCATCGTATGCCGGGTAGCCTGTAGGTCTGTGTTCAGATCCAGCCGTATACACACACCTGCTGTATGAAGTGACTGGACTGACTGGGAAATGAAAGTAAGGATATTTATTATTTATTTATTTATTTATTTATTTATTTATCGTATGGCATATACATGAACAGTGCAATACATTACTCTCCCCAATTATAGCAACGGGCCGGACCGCCTGCTGTGCCGTAAGGAACAGAAAGACTTGTAAATATGCTTTTAATTAGTAAGTGTGGCCATTCGGAGCTGATTAGAATTGTGTGTGTGTGTGTGTGTGTGTGTGTGTGTGTGTGTGTGTGTGTGTGTGTGTGTGTGTGCATTTATTGGGTCATCCTGAAATAAATTAGGATAATAACACAGAGTTATTATTGTTACATGTGCGAGAATAAGTAAAGGATATTTTCTTTTTACGTAGGATTGTAAATTTATTCGTCATAATATCAGATAAGTAGAATTGTGGCATTTAATAATGCAGTTGGTGTGAAATGACGAACGCAGCATTTTATTAATACGTTCAATTCTTATGTATAGATTTTAGTTAGGATGTTTAAAAAGCAAGACAAATTTACAAGAACTCCTTCGAAAAGGAAAGGAACGCTACCTCCTCTATTCTATGATAAGTTTCTGATGTACGGTACTGAGAATCAGTTGAAATGGAAGGAAATTTCTTTATCATCCTAACCTAACCTACCTTGTCTCGACTATGGTGTGGTTTTCAGACTTAGCCTTTTTGTATTCTTGTTGACCTACGGTATATGTGTATGTAATATATTTGTTTGTGTGTATTATTACAGTGTGGTTTCACTTCAGTCCGACAAGTAATAACAAATTCTAAGAAGAAAGCTGTATTATTTACACCAGACAAATACCGGAAGAATGCGGTTATAGTAATGCATGAATATAAAACAAAAGGCAAAAATATATAACATTAACTTGAGTGAGGGTGGGAGAGTGTGTTTATTTTCTTAATTCCTCATTGAGTTTAATATTGAATATCTTGACTTATCATTTACTTTGGTAAGGGAATCGCCATTATTGATGCTTACATTGAGGTTATAGTTGGTTATGTTTATGTCTAGTGATTTAAATATGTAACTAGTCAGGTTGGCAGCAGTGATGAGCCATGAAAAACGGAGAATAGGGCGGCGATTCTGCTTTTTAGTGTGTAGCCTTACGTGCCGAATATCGAACAATATAAACTGCTCTCAAGGCTCACAACACTGTAAAGTGGACGGACACTCTTCCTGCTGTGTTGCTAGGTCTACGCACATCACTCCGGGAGGACTCGAACAGCTCAGTTGCACAAATGGTGTATGGCACGCATATTAGGCTTCCAGTTGAATTCTTCGATAACCCTCAATCTCAGATCGAACCAGACACTTTTGTCTCCAAACTTCAACAGCATGGGCAGAACTGGAAAAAATCCAAAGAAAAACAGCTCGATTTATTCTGGGTGATTTGCGACAAAAGAGTAGTGTTACAAAAATGTTGCAAAGTTTGGGCTGGGAAGACTTGGGAGAAAGGAGACGAGCTGCTCGACTAAGTGGTATGTTCCGAGCTGTCATTGGAGAGCTGGCGTGGAATGACATCATGACTTACCGATCTGTGTTCATCCACAAAGACTTCAGTAAATGTACTCATGTATCAATCAATCAATCAATCAATCAATCAATCAATCAATCAATCAATCAATCAATCAATCAATCAATCAATCAATCAATCAATCAACCAATCAATCAATCAATCAATCAATCAATCAATCAATCAATCAATCAATCACTCAATCAATCAATCAATCAATCAATCAATCAATCAATCAATCAATCAATCAATCAATCAATCAATCAATCACCACTGATCTGCATTTAGGGCAGTCGCCCACGTTACAGATACCCTGTCTGTTGTTTTCCTAGCCTTTTCTTAAACAATTGCACAGAAATTGGAAATTTATTGAACATCTCCCTTGGTAAGTTATTCCAGTCCCTAACTCCCCTTCCTATAAACGAGTATTTGCCCCGATTTGTCCTATTCTATTCCAACTTTATCTTCATATTGTGATCTTTCCTACTTTTAAAGACACCACTCAAACTTATTCGTCTACTGATGTCAATCCACGCCATCTCTCCACTGACAGCTCGGAACATACCACTTAGTCGAGCAGCTCGTCTCCTTTATCCCAAGTCTTCCCAGTCCAAACTGTGCAACACTGTTGTAAAACTACTCTTTTGTCGCAAATGAGACGAGCTGCTCAACTAAGTGGTATGTTCCGAGCTGCCAGTGGAGAGATGACGTGGAATGACATTAGTAGATAAATAAGTATAAGTGGTGTCGTTAAAAGTAGGAAAGATCACAATATGAAGATAAATTTGGAATTCAAGAGAACAAATCAGGGCAAATATTTGTTTAAATTAAGGGGAGTTAGGGATTGGAATAATTTACCAAGGGAGATGTTCATTAAATTTACAAAGACTTTGCAATTATTTAAGAAAACCCTAGTTAATAAACAGATAGGGAATCTGCCACCTGGGCGACTGCCCTAAATGCAGATCAGTATTGATTGATTGATTGATTGATTGATTGATTGATTGATTGATTGAAGGCAAATGCTGAGACTGTTCCTATTACGGGTAGGGCACGGCCGCAATCCCTCTGGCGTGAGAGATGGCGTTGCCGTCTAGGAATCCTGCCTGCCTAGGTCCGGAATTCAAACTTTTACCCATCACCCGCATAAACATCAAGGACAACAGCTCAAGAAGTCGTGCTTTTCAGGATAGTTTCCGTACCTTCTTCCTATGGCGCTGACCCGTATTGATGTTCGCGGTCTAAATGATAGTTTGGACTTGTTAACTTTAGTTTGAAGTAGCTCTGTCGATGAAGTATGGAACCAAGTCTCCAGATATTTTTATCCAGATCATCCGAACTAAAAGCGAGATCGAAGCATGCTGCACCATCACCAGATTGTTTCAAAAATTCGCTTCGTACACATTTAGCGCTCTCATTTTTACACTCATCACGTCTGGAACTGTGTTCATGTCCGTTATATAGAACACGTGTTATTGTGTGAACATCCGCTAATGAGAAGCACGTTTTCCGTACATGTACATGCATTTCTCTCGGGGAATTAAATAATGTCCGTTAGGAAAGCTTTCACTGTTTTTGCCCTTCTGAGGAGCCTATTACCGAACTACTTTTGAACTTCCATATTTCGAAGTGCTTCCGGAGGCTGAAAATACACAGAGTTATGAAAAATTTGAGCTAAAGAAAGACGTGCACATTATTTCCACACCACAAGAAAAACGTATAATTACTGTTACCAGTCACGCATTTTATTAATTTGTATTCCACAACAAGTTTCACACACATCCAAAAGGGGTACAATTGAACATTTTAGAAACTCTAGAATTTTATAGACATCAATTGCTAGATCATCAACACGTACACAATGATAACATTGAAAATGAATACTAGAAAACAATATTAAACTTAGCAACAACTGTATATTTCGAAGACGACATACACACCTACATTTGACCCAGCATAGATGTAATAAATTCTCCTCAATGAAATAGTATAATATTCTTTGAAAACAATAATTATGTATGCAGTAGAGCAACAATTATTTAACGTGACCATTCCACCACCTGGTCGATCCCGTTGTGAAATACAAATTAATAAAAATTGTGACTGTGAATAGTTTTTATTATTTAATCCATTTACCCGCCAAGGTTGATTTTCCCCTGGTCTCAGCGAGGGATCCCACCTCTACCGACTCAAGGGCGCTGTCCTGGAGCGTGAGACTTTGGGTCCGCGGGATACAACTGGAGAAGTGGACCAGTACATATGCTATAATTAACAGGGGCCTTGTTTGGGGTGGGAAAGGAACGGGGAAGGAAGCGGCTGTTGTCTTATGGTAGGTACCATCTCTTCATTTGCCTGGAGAAGAATTGGGAAACCACGGGAAACCATTTCGAGAATTGTTGCGGAGAACATCGAACCCCCTTCTACTCAGTTGCCCTTCCGAGGATGAGTGGTCCAACCCTCGTACCACTTTTCAATTTTCGGGGCAGAGACTCTGCGGGTGGCATCTAATCACACTGAACACTACACCGCAGAGGTGGACTATTCATTTAATACTTTTTAATATTCTCGTAAAGAGCCAGCTATGGCTGAATGGAAATATTTATTTCATTGTAATCTGTCGTTCTATACAAAGAGTGGTTTACAATTTGGACAGAGTCCCTAAGAATATTAGTGGCGATTTCTTCTAGTTCCAACATACTAATTCCAAAGGTGTCCGGTTCCGTGGCTAAATGGTTAGCATTCTGAGCTTTGGTCCAAAGCGTCCCTGGTTCGGCTTACATCCGGGTCGGGGATTTTAACTTACATTAGTTCATTCCTATTGTTTGGGGGCTGGGTGTTTGTACCGTCTTAATCTATCGTCACAGACGCACCTATATGGCGTCAGCTTGAAAAACCTGCACCAGGCCACACGCCAATGTACACGGTAAAATATCAAACTCAATTTTCTCCGGTTTTCAACGACTTTCCTCATATCATCCCATAGTCTGAACATATTGCTGAGGGTTGCGAAGTCGTCTAAAATAGTGTTTCCGGGCTGAGTGGTTCAGACGGTTGCGGCCCTCACTTTCTGACCCCAACTTGGCAGGTTCGATCCTGGCTCAGTCCGGTTGTATCTGAAGGTGCTAAAATACGTCAGCCTAGTGTCGGTAGATTTACTAGCACGTAGAAGAACTCCTGCGGGACAAAATTCCGGCACATCTGTGACTCAGAAAACCATAAAAAATAGTTGGTGGGACGTAAAATAATAATAATAATAATAATAATAATAATAATAATAATAATAATAATAATAATAATAATAATAATAATTATTATTACAACCTGGGACATAAAGGTCGGTGAATAAAGTCAGAACGGTCGATCCGGCAATACTGGCGACACACAACGCTGCACATGCGTAGCGGCAGGTTTTGACCACCTGCTCCCAACGTTGTTCAAACGTGTGTGTGTGCCGTGTAAGATCTCTTTGACAGAGTGCGGGTTTAGTGCATTGGTTGTGAACTGCGAACAGGAACATGAATGACCTAAAGATCAATGTACAGTTTTATTTTAACCTTGGCAAGACACCGAAAGAAACACATGCGATGCTGCTACGTGTTTATGAAGATCAAGCACTGTCCTTGAAGTGTGTGTACGAGTGGTTCTCCCATTTTCGAGGAGGCCGGGAAAGTGTTTCTGACAACCCCCGTAGCGGAAGACCGGCGACCGCCGTCAGTGACGAAAACATTCAGAAGGTGAAGACATTAATCATGAACGATCGGCGATTAACTGTGTGCATGATAGCGGGTGAAATGCAGATTAACCGGGAATCCGTGCAACAAATCGTTACCCAGAAGTTAGGGAAGAGGAAAACGTGTTCTCGTCTTGTGCCACATCACTTGACTGACGATCAGAAGCAGGCACGTTTAGAGGCTTCACAGGATTTTGTCGAAACGTCGGATGCGACACCAAATTTCTTGACCTGTATTGTCACTGAGGATGAAACCTGGTGTCTCAGGTACGACCCTGAAACGAAACGGCAAAGCATGGAATGGCGTTCTGCGGGATCCCCTCGTCAGATCTCAATTCTCCAGACTTGTTCCTATTCCCACGACTCAAACTCGCTTTGAATGGAAAGAGATTTGACGATATTTCTGACATTCACCGAAACGTGATGAGGCTTTTGAACACCATCCCAAAGGAAGCCTTCTTGCAAAGTTTCCAGGACATGTATCGCCAATCTCAGCAGTGCATAATTATGGGAACGGACTATGTCGAAGTACAGTAAGGTCACTGTCGTGCATTGTTCATCTATGTTGATAGTACAGAACTATCAACCGAACTTTATTGTCACTGGTTGTATTATTATTATTATTATTATTATTATTATTATTATTATTATTCCAGGGCTTTCGTGGTTCACAGAGGGATAAGAAGTGCCTGGTTGAATGGCTGGACAAAGAATTAACTAGAGCAGAACTTAACACAACAAATTTGGAAATTTTATTTCTTTCCTTTTGTTAAAAATGAGAGATAGAAAATATGAATGAATGTCCAGCAAATATAACAGATTATTAATGAGCTCGTCAGCTCTAACAATATCAAGGACTTCGAAGTCCAAAGATCAGCTACGAAAACTTGTGACAATACCAGGCAGTTAATTATACAGCAAAGAGTCCTTGACAGGTACAATATTTTACAGGAGCACGATTTGCTCCCAAGAGATACACTACTCAGGAGTCTGAGTTCCAAAATACCATAGTCTAGCCTCACAGGGCATCAGTTTATTATTGCGCTCTAAAATTCCACCTGACAACCTATCGGTTGTACTCACATCAAAGTATTCATACACAGTTGCTCAACAGTTACATTAACCACTGTTCCCAAAGGGAGCTAACACAAGGAAAACTTAACACTCAGAAATAAATAAACAAGGGAATAATTGCCCATACTACGTGGTCTGAATGGCAAAAGAACAGGTTGCACATACCCGGCCATAAAAAAGCACTGAGGCAAAACACCCGCACTCCTTATATAAATTATTAAAACCCTAAGTGGGCTTATCGCCCATTGATACAGAGACTAATCCTATACTATAAGGTGTGACTAAAGAAGAAACATTAAGGCCGAAACGAGGTTAACGAAATTTTGAAGTTTTTAAAACTTTAGTCATCCAATGCAAGGTTGAATGGGAAGCGATAGAGGGTAATCGCTCTTTGTTCCCTTACATTACATACACTTAAGAAAATGGAAATTGCAAGACCATGAAGGCATTGGTCGTTTGTGTTGATTTTCAAGATATGGAACGATGTCATGTAGGTATGTAAACGATCAAAGTTTCAGACCCATTGCATTGTTGCTACAGGTCTCCCCACGTGATTGGTCGCGGACGAATCAACTCCAGTATATGGACTCTGGTGTAGCTTAGTTGACTTGCAGTCTGTGCAGTGAAATGTTCCCCGTCAAACATGCCTCGACGACAGAGAAGATAATTGGGCTGTGTGAGGCTGGATTATCGCTAAGGACTGTCGCTGCACATGTTGGCCGACAAGCATCTACGGTACAACATGTACGGCAGCAGTGGTCAAATGAAGGTACCCACACTCGTAGACCTGGCACAGGCTCAGCGCGACAGACAACTGAGAGAGGATCGCCGCATCATTCGGATGGCCCGGATGGAACCCCATGCAACAGCAGCGCAAATTCGAGCAGCTGTGGCACCCCACGTTAGGGTACGTCCATAGTGCACCGCTTCCCGCTTCTCGCTTTGTCGCGTAAACCGCGCCAGTTGCAAGCAGCGAGGTGAACCCGCGCGATTCTGGCTGGTGGTGGTTATAGTGCACCGCTCGCGGAAGGCCGGAAGCATCTGTCAGTAGGCAAGATAGAGGTGTCACGCGAGAATCTAATGTGTATGTTGTTGACAACAGATATTATTTATCATAAAATTAAACAAGAAAGAATTAAAAACGTCCACGAAATGAACATTTTTTTGCTAGTGGCTTTACGTTACACCGACACAAATAGGTCTTATGGCGACGATGGGATAGGAAAGGCCTAGGAGTTGGAAGGAAGCGGCCGTAGCCTTAATTAACGATGCAAGCTCACAGCCGCGCGCCCCTAACCGCACAGCCAACTCGCGCGGTACGAAATGAACAGAACTCGCCTTAAAGTAGGGGAATAACGTACTTTGTTACCTCAACTGAAAGCTCACCCCGAGAAATTTTACGAATATTTCCGAATGGATGAACAGACTACATCTTGAATAAAATCGAATACCGGATAAGAAAAGGGTGGTGTAACTTTCACCAACAGAAAATTCTTCCAGAAGAACGTCTTACGGTAACTTTGAGGAAAGTAGTTTTGAATTATTAGTTTTGATTGTTTTATTTATACAAAAGGGAAAATGAGATGATGTGGTAATTTTGAACAGGATTTTATAACAATAGTTGGGCTATAAACATTTAATTACCGAGCTCGATAGCTGCAGTCGCTTCCTCTTCATATTCAGACAACACACTACACTACCAACCACCACAGAAACACGCAATAGTGTTCACATCCCTCCATATAGGGTTGGCGTCAGGAAGGGCATCCGGCCGTAAAACAGGGCCATATCCACATGTGCGACGCAGTTCGCACCCGCGACCCCACAGGTGTGGGAAAAGCGGTAGGAAAAGAAGAAGAAGATAGCTGCAGTCGCTTAAGTGCGACCAGTATCCAGTATTCGGGAGATAGTGGGTTCGAACCCCACTGTCGGCAGCCTTGAAGATGGTTTTACGTGGTTACCCCTTTTTACATCAGGCAAATGCTGGAGCTGTAGCTTAATTAAGGCCACGGCCGCTTCCTTCCCACTCCTAGACCTTTCCTGTCCCATTGTCGCCATAAGACCTATCTGTGTCGGTGCGACGTAAATCGTCTTATAAAACAAAATAAAAACATTTAATTTCAACGATAAATTAATGGCGGAAGTGTTAAAAGTACACTTTTTCAAAACTAATTTTATTAGAGAATGAATACGAAGTAAATATTCATGAAAATGTTTAGCATTACATTTTTTAACGTAACACAAATTCACCTAACAGTTGCACAATGTCTCAAATGCATCACCATGAAGTGCGGTCTGAACGGTCTGTTCATTTGAGTATGAAGTACCACCATGACTGGAATTAGGGCTGGAAATGTGTGGAATATCCTGGAAATTCGGATAAACGAACTCGTCAACTAATTGCTTAACTCTATTTCTGAGTTGCGGTTTCTAATGGTGCGGTATTTTGCTTACATAAGCCAAAACACATCGAAAGAACAATGCATCATCATTGTCGTCACATCGGTCACATCTGCGTTCTTGTATGACGCGTTCCAACAAAGAAGCCTTTTTTTCTCAATCAGTATCATTTTCTGGTTATACTTTGAACTTAGTTCGTCTCGCTTCCTCTTTCTTGGCAAGCCTATGGTTTCATCCTGCTGTGTTTCCTGAGCTGTGCGTTTTTTTTCCACTTCCTGAATACTCTCCACACCCAGCTGCAGTGTGAGCAACCATTTCAGAATGCTCATTTTTCTGATGAGCTGGAGTTTTACTGTTTTTCTAGTTGCTCGATGTAGTTCTTGGTGCCCACTAAAAACGTCAGTGATTTAGAATATGGCCATTTGGATTCTGGATGACCGCCAGCATCACCTGAACGACAGGGAGGGAAATTTCCCATTTCTATGGCGAATTGTTCTCTCAGATACTTCTACTTTTTCCGCAGAACCCCATCTGAGAAAACAAACAGAATTATTAGTTTATCGATTGATTATTTACTTATTACTTATTACACTGTTAATAACTCGCTGATCAGCTGAAGTCCCGTTCAAAACTATTCAACCATTAGGAAAAATCTGAAAACACATTACTCGGAAATGCAGTAATGTTTAGTGACTACTAATGTAGTTGTTTGATATAATAATGACGATTTAATTTTTGTTGATAATAATAATAATAATAATAATAATAATAATAATAATAATAATAATAATAATAATAATAATAATAATAATAATAATAAAAAAAATAAAAGTACTGTCTATTTCTCACTTACCGTCTTCAACACCCATTTCAGCAGCTCTTTCCTTCCATGCTTTGTCAACAACGTAGGCATGGGCTTGCAACCTTTTGTCCCAAATTACACTTTTCATAAATACTTTGGAGATTAAAATATCTTTATCCGCTTCTATTTTATAAAAGCAAGAGTGCAAACAACGTGCGCAGTCGGAAGATAAACAGCAGACTGACCGGGCGTGTTGGGCGGTAAAGCGGTTCAAGCGGGGAAAAGAAATAAAAATTATTTCCTGTTAAAGCGGGTAGAAGCGGTTTGAGCTGGTTAACGCAGGCAGGCGGGTACACTATGGCCGCCCCAATCAGTTTTCACTATCTTTTCTTTCCCGCTCGCCCGCCGCGATAAAGCAGGAAGCGGGAAGCGGTGCACTATGGCCGTACCCTTACACAACAAACAGTTGGTAATCGCCTGCGTGCAGCTGGCTTACGAGCCCGTGTCCCTCCAGAAGGTGTTCCATTGACCCCACAACAACGACGTGTAAGGCTGGCCTGGTGTCGAGAAAGATCTACGTGGGTCGACGAATGGCATAGGGTCGTCTTTCGTGATGAATCGCGCTTCTGTCTTGCCCGCAGTGATCGCCGGAATCGTGTGCGCCGACGTACCGGGGAGAGGGGCCGCCCAGATCTTGTTGTTGAGAGGCACACAGGGCCAACACCAAGCATGATGGTCTGGGGAGCTATCGGCTTTAATGTGAAATCACAATTAGTGCTTGTTGAGGGCACTATGACTGCTCGACAGTACGTTGATAGGTACTCAATCCAGCGGTTATCCCTATGATGGCGAACATTGTTAATGGGATGTTTCAGCAGGACAATGCCCGGGTTCACACTGCACGCATCTCCAGAGAAGCTCTCCATGACATCACAACCTTAGAATGGCCCGCCAGATCCCCGGACCTCAGTCTATTGAGCATGTGTGGGACATGATGGGTCGACAACTGGCCAACCGTCCTCAGCCACCCACAACTCTGGAACAACTGACCCGTGCAGTGCAGCAAGCATGGGCCACAATTCCTCAGGAAGCGATCCAGGGCCTTATTGACCCCATGCCTCGACGAATTCATCAATGTATTGCAGCTCGTGGTGGGCACATCCTGTATTGATTGTTGTCCAAACTTGCGGTTAGAGTGACCTGAAAGTGTAATAATCGAATCACAACCAAACACTCGTCCTGCATATTCAATTGCAGCAATGTAGCACCACTCCTTCTGGGTGTTGCAATTTCCATTTTCTTCAGTGTATTTTACTGTAGAGAATAAAACCAGAGTCCTCAGACTTGCCGAAAATTCTACATTGAAACCACCAGTTTACAAAATTACATTAAAAGAAAAGAGGTTGAAACCTTACCCTGAAACTATCCGCAGGAGCAATCACATGTCTAGGTAAATTCTGCCATTACCTTGTGCCGCTGGATCTTCCTCACGCAGGTCTCTCCCCTGCCTCCTTTAGGTCAAGTCGTACTCCCAAAGCACTGGAGCAATTCAGACAAGACGGCCCTAAATTGCCCTGCTTTTATAGTAACGTAAGGGGAAACTTCCAGAACTATTTACTGATAGGCTGGATTCCTTACACATCCCCGGTTTTTATTGGTTAGAGTAGATATTTCCAAGTAACTGATAGGTTGATTACAATCGAGGAGGAATCAGCTGAAGTGTTGACAACTTCGGTACATGAAAAACAACAATCCTTATAACCAGGTTGTGCCGCACCAAGCCTGCTTTGGTGACGCACTTACTTTATTTTTTACTTCTTCTCGACTTCGTTTTCGCCATTAGCGATAACATTACCAAGATGTGACGCGAAACTTACAGTTTCTCCTTGAAGTTGGCGCTCTAGCCATCTGTGTTGTGTGTGATTCAGTCTGTCCCTCGCTCCCCGAGTGTTAAGTTGGTCTGCTCGTGAAACCAGCAATGGAGGGATCGACAGTGAGGAGCAAACTGGGATTTAAAATGTGCTTCTTGATCTACGAATTGCTCCTATCTTGGATTTACTTGTTTCAACGCCCGGCTCTGCAAGGAGTCGTTATTCTGATTGACGTAAATATTTTTGAGATTCCGCATGTGCTGCTCCCAGGTATTTAATTTTGTTTTATTTCACGTGCCATAGTTACAAGAACGGTTCTATGTGATTGCATTTCCGTAGTTTTTTATTACCGGTCTTTGCGGGCTCTTAGATAATTTATTTTATGTGTGTGTTTTAATATTTTTGTTTGTGTGCACACGCGCGAGAGCGGAGAGTGGTTTCTACCTATCCGTTTTTTTTTGGGTCTGTGTGTTTGTAGGTTTTGTGACCATGCACTTCTGTTTTCTCGTCGTTTTGAATCATGGTTGAGAATTGGTTTATTATATGTTTTGACGCTACGGGGTTTAATCCATGTTTGTCCACGTGAAGCAATTTGGATGTCCCGGGTAGCGGATCGACGAAAGTTATGACTGCTACGATTATATTTGGATCAGCTTTGCCTATTTTTGCGGCGGTCCAGCATTGTATCTGTGGTGTTCGAACCAAGCTCGTGAGTCCATGATATCCGTCGCCATCCTGCGCGAACGTATACGTACACGCCGACCTAGTCTAGGTCGATTTTTATATTAGGTCTCTGTTCTTGTCCGTATGTATGTGTTCGTGTGCTGTCTGCCTGAGTGCGGTTTATAGTACTCTCTGTATCTCGTAATTTTAAAAATTTTCTTTTATTTTCTGCTTTCGTTTTACTTGGCCGGTTTGGGCCTGTGTGATGTGCTATTTTATATTTCTAGGCCGTTATCTCCTCTATTGTCGGCGGTTGTGTTCTGTTTTTGTAACTGTGCCAACAACTTCTTGACGATTGATTCTGCTCCTTTGGGAGGCTGTGTTTTTGGCATTGTTGTTGTGACGCGCTAGCACTGAGTTGGCGCTCACTTGGAGCAGGGGATTACTAACTTTTTATATGTGCGCGGTTCTTATTCATACGGTTATATTATCCCATGGTGGTTCCTTTTCTGGTTCACCGAGCTCGATAGCTGCAGTCGCTTAAGTGCGGCCAGTATCCAGTAATCGGGAGATAGTGGGTTTGAACCCCACTGTCGGCAGCCCTGAAGATGGTTTTCCGTGGTTTCCCATTTTACACCAGGCAAATGCTGGGGCTGTACCTTAATTAAGGCCACGGCCGCTTCCTTACCATTCCTAGGCCTTTCCCATCCCATCGTCGCCATAAGACCTATCTGTGTCTGTGCGACGTAAAAGCAAATAGCATTTTCTGGTTGTATCAATCAATCAATCAATCAATCAATCAATCAATCAATCAATCAATCAATCAATCAATCAATCAATCAATCAATCAATCAATCAATCAATCAATCAATCAATCAATCAATCAATCAATCAATCAATCAATCAATCAATACTGATCTGCATTTAGGGCAGTCGCCCAGGTGGCAGATTCCCTATCTGTTGCTTTCCTAGCCTTTTCCTAAATGATTTAAAAGAAATTGGAAATTTATTGAACATCTCCCTTGGTAAGTTATTCCAATCCCTAATTCCCCTTCCTATAAATGAATATTTGCCCCAGTTTGTCTTCTTGAATTCCAACTTTATCTTCATATTGTGATCTTTCCTACTTTTATAAACGCCATTCAAACTTATTCGTCTACTAATGTCATTCCACGCAATCTCTCCGCTGACAGCTCGGAACATACCACTTAGTCGAGCAGCTCTTCTTCTTTCTCTCAATTCTTCCCACCCCAAACATTGCAACATTTTTGTAACGCTACTCTTTTGTCGGAAATCACCCAGAACAAATCGAGCTGCTTTTCTTTGGATTTTTTCCAGTTCTTGAATCAGGTAATCCTGGTGAGGGTCCCATACACTGGAACCATACTCTAGTTGGGGTCTTACCAGAGACTTATATGCACTCTCCTTTACATCCTTACTACAACCCCTAAACACCCTCATAACCATGTGCAGAGATCTGTACCCTTTATTTACAATCTCATTTATGTGATTACCCCAGTGAATATCTTTCCTTATATTAACACCTAGATACTTACAATGATCCCCAAAAGGAATTTTCACCCCATCAACGCAGTAATTAAAACTGAGAGGACTTTTCCTATTTGTGAAACTCACAACCTGACTTTTAACCCCGTTTATCAACATACCATTGCCTGCTGTCCATCTCACAACATTTTCGAGGTCACGTTGCAGTTGCTCACAATCTTGTAACTTATTTATCACTCTATAGAGAATAACATCATCCGCAAAAAGCCTTACCTCCGATTCCACACCTTTACTCATATCATTTGTATATATAAAACATAATGGTCCAATAATATTGCCTTGAGGAATTCCCCTCTTAATTATTACAGGGTCAGATAAAGCTTCACCTACTCTAATTCTCTGAGATCTATTTTCTAGAAATATAGCAACCCATTCAGTCACTCTTTTGTCTAGTCCAATTGCACTCATTTTTGTCAGTAGTCTCCCATGATCCACCCTATCAAATGCTTTAGACAGGTCAATCGCGATACAGTCCATTTGATCTCCAGAATCCAAGATATCTGCTATATTTTGCTGGAATCCTACAGGTTGAGCTTCAGTGGAATAACCTTTCCTAAAACCGAATTGCCTTCTATCGAACCAGTTATTAATTTCACAAACATGTCTAATATAATCAGAAAGAATGCCTTCCCAAAGCTTACATACAATGCATGTCAATCTTACTGGCCTGTAATTTTCAGCTTTATGTCTATCATCCTTTCCTTTATACATAGGGGCTACAATAGCAACTATAGCTATTCATCTGGTATAGCTCCTCCGACCAAACAATAATCAAATAAGTACTTCAGATATGGTACTATATCTCAACCCACTGTCTTTAGTATATCCCCAGAAATCTTATCAATTCCAGCCGCTTTTCTAGTTTTCAACTTTTGTACCTTATGGTAAATGTCATTGTTATCATATGTAAATTTTAATACTTCTTTGGCCTTAGTCTCCTCCTCTATCTCGACATCATCCTTGTAACCAACAATCTGAAGGAAGTAGATGAATATTGTTACTTGGGTAGTAAAATAACTAACGATGGTGGGAGTAAGGAGGACATAAAATGCAGACGAGTACAAGCTAGGAAGGCCTTTCTTAAGGAAAGAAATTTGTTCACCTTGAACGTTGATATACGAATTAGAAATGTGTTTCAGAAGACTTTCGTCTTGAGCGTGGCACTGTATGAAAGTGTGACATGGACGATAACTAGCTCAAAAAGAAAGAGAATAGAAACTTTTGAAATGTGGTGTTACAGAAGAATGTTGAAGGTGAGATAGGTAGATAGAATCACGAATGAAGATATACTGAATCGAATTGATGAGAGAGGATCGATTTGGCTAAAACTGACCAGAAGAAGAGACAGAATGATAGGGTACATCTTAAGACACTCAGGTCTTGTGTAGTTGGGTTTTGAGGGAGGTGCAGGTGGGAAGAACGGTAGGGGTGGACCAAGGCACGAATATGACAGGCAGATCAAGTAGATATAACTAGGATGTAGTAGTTATGTAGAAATGAAAATTAGCACAGGATAGGGTGGCATACAGAGCTGTATCAAACCAGTCTATGGGCTGATGACTCAAACACTACAACAAGGACCAAGATCTCGCTTCCTAGTGTTCTCGTTCAATAAATTATTTTGTTTTCATTTTTGTTTCCATTTAATTAGTTCAGAGAGTTACCTAGTTATTATACACTTCATCTTAATCACAGTCTCCACCACATCAAGCTTTGCTGAGCTTTTCGCCATCTTAGAAGCACTGAAGTTTGCGCTGATTCACGAACGAGGCCACTTTCTCATGTACGCCGAATCGTTAAGTTCTCTGCAATCTATTGATGTCTATTCTCCGCTGGTGTAGCAGATTCATGACCTTCTAGGGCGGTTGTGCGATGCTGGCACTAGAATCCCCTTCACGTCGCTTCCAAGCCAGGTGGAGATAGCAGGGAATGACCTCGCAGATCAAGCTGCAAAAGTAGTAGTACTTTTTCCACCTCGACCTATGAACGTACCTTCTATTTCGAACCATCTTAGAGTCCTGGGCAGTAGCGTATGCTGGAATCAAGGCGAGGGCTGCCACTAGACTTAGGTTACCCATTTCCGATAGCTGGTTTAGTGAATGTCAAGCCTTATGCGTTTTGAGCTGCAGCCAATAACCAACGGAGTCGTCTGTTGTGTTGTCAGTGCTATTTCACAAGCTACTCCCCTGGTCTCTGGTACTGCCAATGCTCAACTCCTGATCAGTGCAGATACTAGCCTAAGGTTTAGCAAATTAAAGTCCAGCTTTGTGGCTAAATGGATAGAATGCTTGCCTTTGGTCCGATGGTCCTGGTTCAGTTTTCAGAATCAACCCACCTCATACTATTAATTCCCTTGGCTTAGGAACTGGGTGTTTATGACTTCTTCGCCATTCATTTTATCCTCATTAGGTCACCACCAAGCCTATACAGATGCCATGCACCATTATTATTATTATTATTATTATTATTATTATTATTATTATTATTATTATTATTATTATTATTATAAAAGAAAAATTTTGAATTTAAAGTGGCCATACCCATCGTTCACTGGTTAATTAGCTTCCTCGGGAGATCAGTAGTGGTGTCCGACCCATGATCGCGGGTTCGATTCCAACCAACAAAAGAGAACATTAAAGCTGAAAAATTGCATTTCATTTTAGCAGATCTACCAATAAAAATAAAACTGTATTATTCCTATAACCGCAGCCCTGCAGTGTCTTCCTACAATGATGTAGAACTAAACGGGAGTGAAATACCAACGCTCTGTTATCTGTGAGTATGAGGTGAGGAAATATATACGATGAGTAACGCATGGTTGATACTACAGTGGCGATCTGACGGACCGAAGCAAAACACACCTACTCCCCGGTGCCCGCTTCTATCCGATATCCAGCAGCAAGCCACGTATGGCGAGTCGAGGGGACAGGAACAAGAGGCTGGGCTGCGATATCAGTCTCCGATGCTTAGCTCTCAGAAATACGTGTGACGTTTTTCCTCACTGCTTTCAAGTTTTGTGAATGGAACAATGTATCAGATGCTTACATTATAATGTGTTTTAGATTTCTATCGTTCTCATTTGAGGTTTAGGCTTCACCGATAGCCTTGGTAGCCCTCAGTATACGCCACTGGTCCTGAGGATTACAGTGGCTAACTATCCGCCCTTCCAACACGCTGAAAGCAAACTAACTATCGTGTGGCGTTCCTTTCTCCTTCCTTCACGCAGAGAGGCCGTAGTTTTGTGTAGGCTGAGGATAGGTCATGAATGATCTACGCACTCTTAGCTTCTAAAGAGGGAAGACCCCTCTGTGGTCCGAAATTCCCCGTGGTCCACATCCTCACGGAGTGTGCCGATATCTCTAGCCTAAAACGAACCTCGGCTCGAGCTCAAACTAGCCGATGATGAGAATACTACTGATCACATCATTCGCTTTATGTGCAAGAGTGAATTAATTAAACGCATATCAGTTTCAAGCGTTGTGATACTCAGGGAACATATGTTCTCTTTTGATGTGCATGTGTTCATTTTGGCCCAATGAAATATTTTTTGTCTTATTTTCAAATTCATTTTAAAATTCCCTCGTTTAATAAATTATTTCATTTTCTTCTTATGCTTCTTATCCTTAGTCTTCTTCTTCTTCTTCTTCTTCTTTCCGATGAGGCCTGCTAAGGACCACGAGCCTATTTCACATCAATTCTTCATACTTTGTTGTTTTCTCTTCCGTTCCTTCCAATATTCTTTCACCCTTTCACTATGCTGTTTCTATCTGTCCTCGGACTACGTCCCAGTAGGATTCTCGTTCAATCTTCCTTGTAATCCTTCCGTACTTACTAACCTCTTTCTAAAAATCTCTCTGTCCCTAGTTTCTTCTTCACTTATATTATTTCTTTCTAAATCATTCTTTACTTCTTTAATCCAGCTAGTTGTTGCCTTTTTTTTGTCCCAAAGGTACTTGAAAATCATTTTTGTTAATCTGGAATCATAGCAAAGCAAAGTCATCTCCGTACAGACAATGAAGGCCCCAGGAGGGGTGGAAAGTAAAGGCTTCCACTATCCACAACCTCGGCACTTGATTGGGTAGAGTGGTTAGCTCTACGCCTGGCCGCCTTTGCCCCCAGGAATTAACCTGGTAATCATTTTTGGAATCTGGAATAATCCATTCTGTAAATATGTCCAAAAAATTGCAATCTCATTTTTCCTATGGTTTCTGTTATGTTTTCTATGTTCCCGTATATTTCATCATTAGATCTTAATTTCCATACTTCTGTCGTTTTCACAGGGCATAAGATTGTTCTCACGATTCTCCTTTCTAGTACCTCACGTTTATCCAATATATAGTTTAGTACCAGGCATTCACTTGCATATAAGAATTCCGGTTTCACCACTGTAGTGTAATGTCATATTTTAATATTTTTAGATAGACACTTCTTGTTATAAAAATTCTTTGTATTACCATATGCTCTTTCCATCTTGTGTACCTTTTGTTCTACTGCAGATTTGTCTAAACCATTTTCTTAAATTATTTCTACCATATATTTGAAGTTCGTTACTCTTTCCACTGGGCAATATCTGTTGCCAAAAATTTTGGAGCGTTCTTGATGTTTCTAATAAATTTTGTTTTTTCTACGGAGATTCTCAAACCTGTCTTGCTGGCTATTTCTCCCAAGAAATTGTTGTTGCACTTGTTAGGTTTTCTGACAATATAGCAAAATCGTCTGCAAATGCTAGGCAATTTAGTTCAATGTCTTTGTTTTTTCTCCCCAAAGTTACAGGCAGAATGTTATGTTCCTTAAGCTTTACATTCCATTTCATTTTTGTTTCCATTTAATTTGTTGAGAGAGGATGGTTACCTAGTTACACTTCGTCTTAAAACAAAAATCACCGCCTCCACCACATCAAGCTTTTAAATTTCCTTCGAGACGTCGACTGTAGTTGTAGTAAAATTCCTGTAGGAGTTTTACTCAGTCGGTCTGCCAGCTACAAGAGTTTCTAGTACGAAGTAATCTGGATGAACTAATAAGTGCAAATAGCTGTGTTATCTTAATGCACAGCGTCACGGTCTCTGACTCTATGAGCTCGTAAACGACAACTCGTACATCCTAAACCACGAGGTGAGGATTAGGAGATACAGTGTCCTTCATTGTTGATTCATCTCAAGGGATAAAATACAGAGAGAGCCACCCATATAAATCCTGGCCTCCCCTGACAGAGCAAGATGGCGGACCCCCTCTTACTCAATTACCTCATAAAGTACCAAATACAAGTTGTATCATAATAGGAACAAACGTAAGGATATCTGTTTTCAGAAATATAATTTAATACATTATTCAAAACAAGTAATTACTTCATGTTGTTGTTTGAGTCTTAAGTCCGTAGACTGGTTTGATGCAGCCCTCCATGCCACCTTATCCTGTGCTAAACTTTTCATTTCTATGTAACGACTGCATCCTACATCTGCTCTAATCTGCTTGTCATATTCATATCTTGTTCTACTCCTACCGTTCTTACCGCCTACACTTCTCTCAAAAACCTTCTGAACAAGTCCTGGGTGTCTTAAGATGTGTCCTATCATTCTGTCTCTTCTTCTCGTTAAATTTAGCCAAATCGATCTCCGCTCACCAATTCGATTCAGTATCTCTTCATTCGTGATTCGATCTCTCCATCTCACCTTCAGCATTCTTCTGTGACACCACATTTCAAAATATTCTCTATCTTTCTGGGCTGGTTCACTTCCATACAATGCCGCGTATAATGACAAACAATAAATTTCTAAGTCTGATTGCGACATCCCGAATATTTTCCATTATCCCAGTGCAGAGCGTATCAAACGGGTATTATATGGTCCTGTGGGTGCTCTTCCTACGAAAAACAAACGTGAAAGATTACAGCCTTGTCTAACCCCTGCAAGTATCTTGAAGCAAGAACTCATTCTATCATCAATTCTCAGTGCAACCCAATTGTGAACATAAATGCCTTTATTGATTTTAATACTCTACCCTTAATCCCATAGTCCCCCGGTATGGCGAACATATTTTCCTTCGGCACTCTGTCACATGCCTTCTATAGATCTACGAAACATGAACATAACTGTCTGTTCCTCTCGTAGCATTTTTTAAATCACCTGACGCATACTTAAAATCTGATTCTGACAGACCCTCTGTGGTCTGAAACCACACTGGTTTTCGTCAACTTCCTCTCAACCACTGATCGCCCCCTCCCTTCCAAGATGCCAGCGAACACATTGCCTGGTTTACTGATCGATCGGATACCTCGATAGTTGTTGCGATTCTTTCTGTTCCCTTGCTTATAGATGGGCGCGATTACTGCTTTTAAATTATTAAATAAAATGATATGAAAATTTCAAATTTTTGTTTATAATTATAATATACGAGAGACTTTTCACGTAGTAACTCTATCGGCTCTGCCTAGAACAGCCTACATCTTCTTCTTCTCACACTGTTCCGAACGGACGTTGGCGATCCACGATCTTGACAATGCAGCATGACGAGCTTCTGATGAACATCTATGCAGTCTTCGAATGTCCTTCAGCCATGAATTTCTCCGTTTCCTTTATAATATCTTCCCTTCAACAGTCAGCTGTAATAGTTGCTACCGTTTGCTTCTCATACTACTACAAAAATGTTTTCATTCCTCCCCTGAAGGGGGAGCCGGGCCTCTTAGACGGTGAAGCCGTCTCTCAGGCCGAGAGATTTGTTACGGTGAAAGAGATGGTCGGAGAAGCTGAGGAAGGTTGGCGGCCGTGGCCTATAATACAAACTGTCCCAGCATTCGCCTTAGTGCAGGAGAATGGAAAAACACGGAAAACTATTCTCAGGACAGCCTACGGTTGGGGCCAGTCATGGGGTCCATCCCTGTCCCGTCTCCCGAATGCAGAGGCGTACAGCCACCCTTCTTCTGCTCGGTTGGTCGGTCAGAGTGCAGAGCTGTTTTTTTTAATGCTATTTGTTCGGGGCGTCGACCCATGTGGATCTTTTGCCCCTACTGGGACCATATTGTATGGCCCTGCATGTAATTAGAATGGCGGTAGTGTGGAATTTTGTGTGTGACCCGGCCGGGAATCGAACCCGGGGCCGCCGGGTGACAGGCGGACGCGTTGCCCCTATACCGCGGGGCCGGACTGCAGAACTGTTGGACCACGGACCAGCCGTGGCCACTTATGGGCCGAGACCCACTCTGTATCTACCGACGCTTCTCATAACATGTCCTAGATGTTATGTTTTCCTTTCTTCTATAATGAGTAGCAGTTATTTAGGCTTTTTCGTCCGACGAAGTTCCTCAACATTTGAAATTTTCAGTCACCCAAAGCATGCGCAGGAGACAGCGATACAGATACATTTCAAAGGCACAGACACCGTTTTCATAGCTTGGGTTCAGGGTCCTGCTTTCACATCCATATAGGATAATAGAGAATATGTAACAACGGATCGTGTGGGTTCTTAGCTGAAGATTGAGATCTGATCTTTAATTTCTTCATGGTAATGAATTGTTTCCTGGCCTGTTCAGTTCTAGATTTTTCTCTCGCTTGGAGTAACATTGGTCGTTAAACATAGTTTCCAAGTATTTGAACTACGACACTTGCTCAACTATATTGCATTTTATTACGAGACTTGCTCGTATATCTTTTTTAGAAAATGTCATCATTTTGGTTTTGGAAGGATTAACACATGAACCCAGCGATTTATCTACGTTGGTACTTGAAATCAATTGTGAGCATGACACCTATTAACTACAATCATCATCACTTTCCTACTCCAGTTTCCCGGGTTCGGTCTATAAGTGCTCGCCACCTCCTCCTGTCTTCATATATCTTCTTTCCCAATACATCTGAGACCTCTCTGCTCCACATCTGACTTTACTGTCTCTATCCAGCATTTCTTTGGCCTTCTCCTTGGTTTTTCCCTTTAACTACAAGTCTAAATACAGCAACAATAAACAGTTAAAACGCATTCTTTACTTATTTTAATTTAAATTTTATTTAACGTGGATACGTTTTTCAACTGGAATTAGCGTCATCATTTCAGTGTCGACAATTTTGCGTGAACAGAAAACCGACACCTTGGTAACCAGGCGATCGGTGTTCGTCAACTCTACTAATAAACTGTGTATAACTTTAACCCGCCAATGCACGGGTTGGGTCTGTGAGACCCATGCGCTGGTATTTCCAACATTTTCTGATAGACGGTGATAGCTGCATACTTCCGGCTTCTGCTACCTTCCTGTTTTCACCGGTGTAGTATTCCTGCAGACAAACATGGAAGCGATTGCTTTAGTACGTGAGCACTGGTAAGTTATAGTGCTCTGTGGGCCTGTGAGACCCAACCCGTGCAGTCATGTAAGTTTTTTATCACAAGCATTTTAGTCTTTCAATTTTAACCGTGTACACAAAGAAGATTATAGGGTGATTATATCTCACCGTTTTGTCCAAATCCGTGATTTAGCTAGCCTGGCTCTCTTTCACCTTAGTTACTTGGGTTTTTAGTACAGATGTGAGACTGAAAATGGGTTGGGCTGGGTTAATGAGTTCGTTTCTTCGTAGGTCTAAGAAAAAGTAGTGTTTTGATGTCAGCAATCCACGTGACATATAACGAGTTGCCGCATTATTGGAGGAACCATTATTAGATGATGAAATTTACTGTGGTTGTGGAGAGAATGTGCATCCCAGTGTCCGAAAGTTGACGTGATTTGACGGTTGACAACTGGTTTACCTCGTACCCTACTGTCAAAAAAATGAAGCATAAACATAATACTACACTGGTCCATACTGTTCATAAAAATAAGAGAGAGTTGCCCATAAGCGTTGTTGTAGCTGCAAAACGAAAATTTCACAGGAGTTTATTTGGCTTCCAAGAGGACATGATGTTGGTTTCCTATGTTCCAAATAAATGAAGAACTGTTGTTTTCCTGTTGTCGATGCACAGAGATGATAAAACTGAGGAAAGAGGAAGCCTGAAATAGTCACATTCTATAATTCAGCTAAGGGTGGTGTAGGCTGTGTAGACGAAAGGGCGGCTCGTTGGACAATGGTGGTCTTCTATGCGTTTCTGAATATTGCAGGCTTTAACGCATATTTAATATTAAGAGCCAACAACCGTAACTCTCCAGACGCTAGGAACAGAATAAATTTTTTGAAGAAACTCTTGTTTCTTCTAATTGAAGAACAAGTAAGGGAAACAGCTGTCTCAAGATATCTTCCTAAGAGCATTCGCGATACTGCAAGAAGGATATCTGGGTTGACGGCAGAAGCAGGATATGAAAATACAGAAAATTAGAGAGGACGTCGTGCATACTGTAGAGACAGAAAGACCCGTACTCGTGCTGTTTGTGCAGAAAGTTAATGTGTCTTGAACACTCCGTATTTGTGTGCAGTGAATGTAAAGCTGAAATGTGAATGTTCCAGTGAACTTTCTGGATCGTGCAGATTAGGTCATGACGATATCATAAATTTTGACTTGGTAAGTTCTGAATGTTGTGATCAAATAAAATATTGCGTGTAAATTTGCAGTGGTTAGAGAATTGCTTTGTGAAATGTTACGTCAGTGTTAATCATCAATGGTTTTATGACAGCAATGTGTTTATAATGTTATCGGAACAGGAGAGAATGAATACTGAAAATAAAAATATATTAGCATACTATAAAAAACAAATGTGATGATGGGTCTGTGAGACCCAACCCGTTTACTCATGTAACTTTTTGTGACCCGTGCACTGGCGGGTTAATACAAGATTTATACACCGTTTATGTGCAATTTGTTACTAATAAACCATGTATAAGCCTCCTGTGTATACATCTTTTATAGTTATTCACTGAATTGCTTATACAGACCAGGGCCCTTGTTTAAGCGTTGTATAGCAACGAGCGACGAAACAGAAACGAGCGATCAGTTTAATTTAGTGGTACTTACTGTCTGCAGTAATATAATCGCGTTAAAATATCTGACTTACCGGTATCTATTAAGTACACATTGAAAGAATGGAAAATAACGTTGATTTCCATGATATTTATAACATAGAAGGCATAGAACATGGAGGCTGGACTTGTTCGTAAAATAAAACACTTAAAAAGACGGAGTTACCCACTTCTCCTAGATGATGAAAGTTTAAAAATGAATTAACCAAAGAGAATGCTCGAATTGTCATTATCACAGACAGAGATGACAGAAAAGACGTGGCTCAATATCGTGCGAAATTCATGTTCTCAGAGCAGTACGGACATGAGCGCGGAATTAGGTTAGTAATTATCAGTGACATAATTATTTCTTGTGAGAATATACACTGCTGAAATATGTACAATGCTGTTCTGTTCTTGTTTATTCGAGTATTCTATGTTATTCTGTTGTATTCTATGAATGCTACCGCGCGGTTTCTTGAAAGTTTTTGCTCCTAGACAATCAGCAAAAGCGATCATAAAGGCGGTGAACGTGAAGATATACGCCAGTGAACTGCAGTAAGGGGTTCAGATTTCTACAGCTTGAAACGAGTGTATACATGCAGTATAGTAATACAATGCATATACCCGGCTATGGTATACCACGTTTATTAGTAAGAAAGATATGCAACGCTTATGCGAGGTTTATTCAATGTATAAATATACTGTACCCTATAGGGCATAAACAACACTGCATAAACGATCTTACCTTCTTACCTGTTATCTGATGAATGCGCCAGCTCAACTGAAGTCGGCAGGAAAGGTCGTTTACTGGGTTCTTGTGAACGAGAGTAGGGAGATAATAAAGAAAATTGTTCATACGTATGCTTACGAAATGAGGAACACAAACACATTTACTAACATTTTGAACCTAAGTTGTGTATTCTTAAACCAATATTTTCCTTTTTTTATTTTACAATTGATTGCACTAATAGTGCTAAAATGGATGCCCCAAAGGCTCACATCATAAATCCAAAGATAAACATCGAAAAAATATACAATAGCTGGTTGATGTCGTGCGGGAGACGATAAGTGAACCGAAGAAACAAATGTGTCCTTACACGGAACAGCATCGCTGTACCTACAAATAAAGTATATGATGCCAGGGTGAGAAATTGTCCTGCAGAAATAAAGCCACAAAAAGGTCCCCATGCATTATTTGGGAAATAAACACAACAAAATAGTAAGTTTGAACCTACAACTACAGGCATATCTATTCAGTCCCGCATGAAATATATATTTTATGGATGTGAACCAAGGTCCATTAAACAAACGTTATATTTACAAATTGTACTGATTAAGCTAGTTTCCTTAGTGCCCAGTTCCTGCCTATCTCAATTAACAAAAAAAGAAAAATAAATAAATAAATAAAGAAAGAAAGAAAGAAAGAAACTGCCGTGGCAGCTTGTCTCGCCCGCAAGAAAGAAATTCTCACATTACTGTCTCTTTAAAAATGGCGTCGAGCCTCCCTGCCGTGCAGGCTGGGGGAATGACCTCCAGGACTCGACCGTGAAACACCCTCACAACAAAAAGAAGATAAAAACATAGCGTAGTTTCCAAGCATGCTGAGACCTTTGCCACTGATCCTACCCTCTTCTACACATGACGAAAATAGCCACATAAATGAGTGAGGAATCACCTACATTTTTCTAACTGTCCAACACCCGTGACAGACCGCCCTGGGTCTCGATTATAACATATGAAGTATAACATTCCGTTATTCACATCAACCTCGCCGTCAACCCATGCGACGAGTACCAGCTACCCTCAAGTCTAGGGTTCAGTCCCTTACTTGGCAGAGTATGTGGGGTCGCAAATATTCGTGACATAGCCTACGGTGTAGTTTCATTACACTCACAGTTAATCAAACTCAATACAAACACGAAGTAAACAATTAAATCCAGGCAGCATGCGTGCTCTACATTATGCAGACAGATTCCCTTCCCAATATAAAGAAATGGTACACTATCATTAATAACCCATAATTACAAGCAGATATCGTCTGATGCCAGGCACTAAGAAACATTGACCTAAGCTCGTAATTAAGCTCCCCTACGACTATGTACACAGCAACACTATCACATAAGCTACCTTGATTCTTGCTTTCTATGAAATAGAATAAAATGTATATGCCTTACCCTAAAATATATAAAGAAAATACCTCAATAAATGGCCTAATGGGCCGTAATCATATTCCCTACTATATTTACAAATTAATCACCGTATTTATGCATAACAACCCCCCGACCCTACACATATATATTAATTACCGTCCGGGTTGACTGCGAATGCTTAAGCAGTCATGGCGGCAGCGTTGTCCCGGATCGATCCCTTAGGTCCAGTCTTCCAGTGTATCACGTTCATGATGTCTTCTTCAGTCTGGGTGGCCCGTTGGTCGTCTTCTTGGGGTCGTGGACGGCAGTTCGTAACACCCGTCTCCTGCACACCTCACCGCTCTTCACTAAAATGAAATACTTAGTTTATTCACAGCACACCACCTCCCGATCTATTTATTCCCTTTGACATGGGAATCAGTACTGGATATCTGGAATCTCGAAACTGACTTTACTATTCCTGCTCCACTAATCTAGTCTTCCACGTCTGACCGGAATAATACCAACTATCCTAGCTTATTGTTATTGGTATTCTTTCGCCCGTCGCCACTCCTCTCTCATCGCCTCATAATGAAAGTCTACACAGGTAGCACTCTTTGCGCCAAATACTTAAACACTCGCGGTCTCACTGCAAACGTCTACATATTGTCATTCACTTAAATTGCTACCGGGATTTTTACACATCTCGAAGCTACTGAATCAAGTTATCGCCACAACACTTATTAGTCACAATCTTTGTCTTAGACAAAGGTTTCTGGCGCAAATATCAGCAGAGACGCGACGCGCACGGACAGCGATCATATCATGGACTGAATACCTCCTCCCACCATTCTCAGCTCTTATAGAATGCAGGAATCCACGCGACGCGCTGGGAAGTCCCGGGAGACAACTTGAGATTGGCATGTGGCCTCGAAATATTTTCTCACGGTAGTCGGCCTCCCACGTAGTTATTTATTCGATTATATATTAATAGACTTTGATGTACCTATGGCTTCGTAAAATTCTGGCAATGATTCCATCCTTTTACTTTCCCGGGAAACCTTCAAATATAGGAATTACGACTCAATTTCCGTAATGTGGCGAGCCTGTCTGTTCCCGCTGAAAATATCTGTTAAGATGGCAGATCTCTCCCCCAGACAAAATCCCATCTCTCTTTCTTTCTTCCTCACATATTCTTTCTTCGTCACACATGACCACGCCTTGCCTCGGGAATCCCCTTCAGTTCCCGCGCTTAGTATAGCATCACGCCTTTGCAGTTAGCGTCCTGCTGCGCATTATTTTATCAGCGTTAAATATCCATTCTCATAATTAACAGAATGGTACAATACAAGTGTTAACCAACTGTTTTTATTAGTAAGCCTGTAAATCTTCATCATCTTCTTCCTCACGTTATTACCGTATGACAGAGCTCCGCCTTCTATATACAGAAGGTACAAATGGCGCCCTGTTTTAAGCGAGTTTCTACTGTCTTTGACTGGCGTTTCGTCTACGTAACGGCAAAGCCCGAAGAGAGGAAAATTTGTCTCACAATACTTATCTCAAGAATATTTATGGCAATAAAATTGTGTGCTAAATCAGCGACCATTTTGTTGGACGTAGATCATGATGCTACATACAGGGTGGTCGGTAACAACGTGAACCGAGTATATGAAGTTAGAAGGTTGGTCATACTGATAAACAATTTGAAAGAAATAATTCGATATCTCACGCTGTTGTCATTTTATCAGCTACTGAAGCGTTGATATACAAGGCCTGGAAATGCCGGCCAGCTGACGGGGTCGCGGTGAGTTTCAAAATACGCCGCTCGATGTCATCTTTATGGACTGACTTACATAATGTTCTGAAATGGGAAAGAACACAAGTATGTTGTTATTCACCTGATTAACTCATAAAAATGCTATAAGGAAGGGAAAAATTAAAAAAAAATAGATCGGCTTAAATCACATAATACTTATTCCGTACCTGTCGGTCTACAATATTTTGAGGAATCGTTTACATTTTCAAGATGTTCCAGCCTCTCTATTAGTGTAGCCAAGATAATTTTTTAATTTATACCTGTGTGGAAGTTTTAAGCGATCATCTAATTAAAATGTAACCATTAGCTGCTTTTATATGCCACAAAACGGATTTTTTTCTAAAGTAGTCTCTCCAAATTTGACGTTTTCTAACCGTACGGGTCTAGCTGATCTACTTATGTGTTTTGTTGTTTTCACCTTCTTCTCAGATTTTAATTCTTTCAGTTCTGTCGTAGCTTATAGATTACTTTTTTATATCTATCAGTTGACTTCCTCAGCAAGATAGATTTCCTTCTGTTTCTGGATGCTCTTCAGGATGCTTTTGGAGTTGGAGTGGATAGCATAATCGCTACTTTTGTCATGGGAGATTGGGATGTTTCTCTGAAGGTGAAACTGCTATTGATTGAATTCTTACTGGTTTAGATGAATCTAATCTGGAGTAGGATCACTCCTTCGTTTGGCACATATTTGTTTATGAGTGGCGTAACCAATAAATTTGGATGATATTTTATTTGGAAGAAGCCTATTCTTTGTGTGGCTAACACTAAAATCAGATTCAAAGAAATGCTTGCTATCCACCTTCGACGGCCTTGTTGGTAATCATAATAAACATAGTTTTTTGCCTTACCTCGAAACGGCAATTTTTCACTTCTCTAGTAAGGATGGATCAGTAACAAGCAGACGGAATGTCACATTTCTCTTACTTTGTATTGTTTTAAGTACATCTTGGAACAAAGCAATGCAGCATTTTTAATGCTTTACTAACATTCCCATATTGTGTACAAAATGTACATTACGTGACTTGGACCTACAATAAATATCACAGTATTGAAGGGAACAACACACTATTCGTCAATGCCAAAAAATAAACTTAAGGTAGTCTTGGTGTTATGGTACATAAGTAGACGAAGAAACAACTTATGCATTTTTTCTACTATTAAACGTTTTCATTTTG
The DNA here is from genome assembly GCF_040414725.1 of Anabrus simplex. NCBI lineage: Eukaryota > Metazoa > Arthropoda > Insecta > Orthoptera > Tettigoniidae > Anabrus > Anabrus simplex. The sequence continues at coordinate 418,775,976 of NC_090269.1, forward strand.
TACCCTGATGGGATAAAGCGGGCCCCCGCGAGACGTACGCACTTTCTCAGGCCAAGGAGATTTGAAGCCGCGATTTAAGGTGTGGAGACGGTGATGGGATAGCGCCCGTAGCAATAAAAGTATATGTTCCAAAATTTGCCTTAGTATAGGAGAATGGAAAAAACAGAAAACTTTTTCAGGTTAGCCGACGGTGGGGACAAGACTTCGCTTTCCGACTGCAGAGCTGCAAGGCTGTTGAACTGAAGGCAATTCTGCTCCGGCAATGCAGATTATATGAATAACGTACAAATAAATGGGACCGATGACCTAGATGTTAGGTTCCTTTAAACAACAAGGATCATCATTATCAAACTACAAAATAACCAAGCGGATCGAAACCAACTTATAGACGGAATAAGTTGTAACATTATTAAAGGTGTAATTAATGAAGGAAGAACGATATCAGGATGCATCTATAAGGGTTCTATAATTCGTACAGCTATAGCACGCCAAAAGATACCACGAAAACTGCAAACATATCACGCAATTAATGCGAATCTTATACCAAATTACGGCTTTAATTCACTGACAACAGCCCATAACCCTGACATCTACCGATATGACTGAGTACCTAAAGTGCCCCGCTATTCTGGCGGACAGTCACCCGTTCTTCCAGCCCTTGTATATTACGTAGGCAACGACTCAGCTAAACTGTAAAGAAACCTGACAATATTACCTTTCAAACCATGTACAGGCATAGGCAACGGCTGAAGTTAGCCAACCAGATTGCTTCGCGGGCGGATTCAAACGGGATTTGTGAGGCGGTGTTGCCAAATCTGCACGTGACTTGAGAAAGAGCACCGATAAAAGGAAAAAAAAACCTACGCCAGGGAAGGGATTTGAAGACGGCCCTTCGAGCTGACAGGATCGTGCCGTAGCAAGTACGCTACGGTGTGTTTGCGTCTGTTGTTGATTTCTCGGCATGGCTCTCAAGCTGGCCATGAGCCACGTGCAGATTTAGCAATACCGCCTCGCAAACCCAAAACGCGTTTTTCTTTGCTCTTAGAGGAGATCCAAATACCAATTTTCACGTCTGTAACAACTTTAGTTTTTATTAGATGTATGTATTCTCATACAATTAAGTCAATTAATTTTTCAATTCTTTCACCTCCCCCCTTTCATTGGATTCTCCGAGAATACATGTTTCTTTACTTTTAAAGCAGATTCCAAATATCAAATTTTACGCCTGTAACATCTTCATTTTTGAGATATAAGTAGCCTAATTAAAAAATTCGACACCATTTTCAGTCACTTTTACCCCGCCTCCCTTCCACCCAAGTGGTATTTCCTACCGGGCGAGTTGGCCGTGCGCGTAGAGGCGCGCGGCTGTGAGCTTGCATCCGGGAGATAGTAGGTTCGAATCCCACTATCGGCAGCCCTGAAGATGGTTTTCCGTGGTTTCCCATTTTCACACCAGGCAAATGCTGGGGCTGTACCTTAATTAAGGCCACGGCCGCTTCCTTCCAACTCCTAGGCCTTTCCCATCCCATCGTCGCCATAAGACCTATCTGTGTCGGTGCGACGTAAAGCCCCTAGCAAAAAAAAAAGTGGTATTTCCGAAAACTAAAAATACACGTTTCTTTATTTTTAATAGAGATAAAAAATACCATTTTTCACTTCTGTAACATGTTAAGTTTTTTGAGATATACTTTAGAAATTCTCATTTTAAAATTTCACCCCTTTTTAGTTCCCTTTAAGAGGAGTTTTCAAGAACAAATCACATATGTTTCTTTACATTTACAGGAGATTCCAAATACCCAATTTTTACGTCTGTAACATTTTACGTTTCTCAGATATTCTGTAGATATAGTCTTTCAAAAAATTCACCCCAATTTGTCACTCCTGTTTAACCGCCATTAATTGCATTTTCCAAAAAAACAAAAAAAAATGTTTCTGTATTTTTAAAGGAGATCCCATATAAAAATTTCAGTTCTGTAATATCTTCAGTTTCTGAGATATATGTATCCTCATTAAAGGCATTCAACCCATTATTCACCATTTTACACCCCTCTTATTGGAATTTACAGAAAAAAAAACGTGTTCCTTTATTTTTAAAGGAGATTCTAAATACCAATTTTTACACCTGTAAACTTTTAAAGTTTTAAGATGTAGACACACTCATTTTTAGAATTCACCCCACTTTTCACCCCCCATTATTTGGATTTTCCAAAAACGAAAAAGTACCTGTTTCTTTATTTTTAAAGTAGATCCCAAATACCAATTTTCTGGTCTGTAATATCTTCAGGTTCTGAAATATAAGTAGCCTCATTAAGGCATTCAACCCCTTTTTCACCCTTTTCTGCCCTTCCTATTGGGTTTTCCGAAAACAAAAAAATACGTGTTTATTTTTACAGGAGATTCTAAATACCAATTTTTACATGTATAAACTTTAAAAGTTTTGAGATATAGATACTCATTTTAAAAACTCACCCCCTTTTCACACCCATTAATTGGATTTTTCAAAAACAAAAAAGTACGTGTTTCTTTATTTTTAAAGGAGATCCCAAACACCAATTTTCAGATCTGTAATATCTTCAGGTTCTAAAATATAAGTAGCCTCATTAAAGGCATTCCACCCCTTTCTCACACTATTCCACCCTTCCTATTGGGATTTTCCGAAAACCAAAAAATACGTGTTTCTTTATTTTTAAAGGAGATTCTAAATACCAATTTTTACATCTATAAACTTTAAAAGTTCTGAGATACAGATACACTCATTTGAAAAATTCACCTCCTTTTCATCCCCCATTAATTGGATTTTCCAAAAAAAAAAAAAAAAAACAACAACAACATGTTTCTTTATTTTTAAAGGAGATCCCAAACACCAATTTTCAGGTCTGTAATATCTTCAGTTTCTGAGATATAAGTATCGGTATCCTGATTAAAGGCATTCAACCCCTTTTTCACCCCTCCTATTGGGATTTTCTGAAAAAAAATACGTGTTTCCTTATTTTTAAAGAAGATTCTAAATGCCAATTTTTACATATGTAAACTTTTGAAGTTTTGAGATATAGATACGCTCTTTTTAAAGTTTCACCCCCCTTTTCACCCCCTCAGCAACGGAATATCCAAAAATCCTCTTTTAGCGAGCACTTACATCTTCATATGAATATATTCCCAAAATTTCATTTCTTTATGTCCAGTAATTTTGGCTCGGCGATGATGAATCAGTCAGTCAGTCAGGACTAGTTACTTTATATATATAGATAAGAGTTTCATCTGTACATTGCTCAGAATTTAAAAAGAATTATATTTCTGTATCGGTCGTGTCCACAGTAACAAGGAAATGCACTCTTTCATTTTCCATAACTTCTGTCTGTATGTATGTACGCGCATCACGAGAAAACGGCTGAAGAGAATTTAATGAAAATCGGTATGATTTGTGTCTTCTGGTGCCACTCATCTCCGATAGATAGGATTACTGCTGCGTACCGATTGTAACAGCCTGCATGAATTTCGGGGAGAAGTAGCTCGAGAGTTAAGATCTCCCTCATCTTTAGCATGCCATTCCTCTGGTTCATACTATTGGTACGTAACACACTGGTTCATCATAGCATTCCAGCTATTCAATCCTTACTCTAAGTCGCTACAATCTAGGCTATAACTAATTTTATTCACGCTGAGTGAAATGGTAGTTCTCAAATATTTATACTAATAGTGGTCCTATCGATAAATACTACATAACTAAGTTATACAGAATTAAATTTCCGATCATTTATATCTTACACATTTTTATATATTCATGACTTTGGACTTTTGTTGCTTAAGTCCATATCAGCGCCGAGTCACGAGAAAATGGGTAAACAGATTTTAATGAAAACCGGTACCGGTATGTAAAGTCGGGGAATAAGGAACTACAGTCTACTCTATAAATAAAACATTACATTGACCGTTGTTTGTTGTGATATGATTTGTGTCTTCTGGTGCCACTCATCTCCGATAGATAGGATTACTGCTGCGTACCGATTGTAACAGCCTGCATGAATTTCGGGGAGAAGTAGCTCGAGAGTTAAGATCTCCCTCATCTTTAGCATGCCATTCCTCTGGTTCATACATTTTCTGATACTATTGGTACGTAACACACTGGTTCATCATAGCATTCCAGCTATTCAATCCCTACTCTGAGGTACTGATTAGAATGAGCAGTGGGCACATTTAACGGAATAATGGCAGAGGATTGTTCGCGGCTCTCTGCAAGCCTGGTCATGGCGGAGTACTGTTCGTTGAAAGTGATATAATGTATGGTTTTTCATTTGATCGAATATTTTGATGTTGACGATGCTTGTTGTTTAAAGGGGCCTAACATCTAGGTCATCGGCCCCTATTGGCACGAAATGAGACGAAATGTAAGGACAATTAAAAAGCCATAATCCTCCACTGACCAGAATTCAAAACGTGAGGACGAAGAATGAATTGATAGATATGAAGTTAAAACAATTAGTGCATCCGACCCGCAATGCCCCACAGTCCCAGAAACTAGCGTTAAACAATAGTATTACTGACCAAGGGACAGCTTTTAAAAATTTTTTTTTTACAAGAATGGCCTTTGGTTAGACACCATTTGGCCAGCTGGTAAGGGACTGCTTCTAAAGCACAATACTGAATCGATGATGCTTGTAGTCTAAACGTGTCCAAAATCCAGGTCATCGGCCCCTCATAATGGTACTTATCGCTAGGAAAGTAGAACCATGGTATTTGTCATATTGCGGTACTAATCAAAAGTAGCGTAGACTCGCGGTATTCCACACATTATGGCACTACTCACAGGTAATGTAATGTAATGCACACATGTAACACAGACTATGGCGTTTCGCACATTCTGCAACGCAAACCTATAGTATTCTTCATATAAGTGACCACAGGGACTCGCACTATCCTGTGGTGTTCCTTACATCGTGGGTACTAATCATAGGCAAGACAGAACCATGGTGTCGCTCACCCATGGTGTCCCTCATATAATGGTACGAATCGCAGGTACTGTAAAATGCTTCCTGAGCACACACTATCGCTACTAATCACAAACCTATTTTGTACCTAACATAGTGGTACTGCGCGCAAGTAAAAGCGACCCATGCTGTTCCCTGCGTGGTGGTACTAATTACAAGTAGTCTGATGGTTCTAATTTGATCATCCCTTGGTCGCCCCCTTTAGTCGCCTCTTACGACAGACAGGAGATACCGTGAATGTATTCAGCTGCGTCCCCCACCCACAGGGGCTCGAATATTTTGTATGATAACATTGCTTTTAATCGCTAATGTCCTATGTTGACTTCAGTTGGGAAAACCACAAATACAGTCTTTCTAAGAATTCTGTAGGGAAGCACGGGTACACCAGATAGTTTAAATATACATATTTATTTACTTGTTTTAAAGGTAATTTGAAAGTCATTTAGGACATTTTATAGGAATTTTCGATCATAAATACGTTAGTTATCCGACATATTTTGATAACTTTTAGGTCATCAAAAAACCCAGACCTAGTCGCCACTCTCCAGCGAGGTGACGGATCGAGGAGAAGATTGTCATCTTAGCTGGATCGTAATTTCCCTCAAAGTCACCCGACCTAAGTCAACGTATGAGATTGTGTAAGGAATAATGGAAGTTCTGATACTTGAAGAAGTTATATGGGCGAAACGTTAGTCAGTTCTCTTTCAGAAAGTGAGTTTATTTCTGTGAGTGTTAGGAGCTCACTTGAGACAGAGGGGAAATGGGATGCCTTGATTGAATAAGACCGCGCATGAGAAAGTGAAGTCGGAATCGATGGAGTAAAATGTGAATTGAGTGAGTAAGTAATAAATTGTGAGGCTTGAGGGAGAGTAGAGAGCGTCCTGATCCCGCCATCACTCAGGCTCAAGGTACAGTCAGCGCCGGAAAGTTTCGCATTCTCGACCACTGTAGTCCCATATTCCTGAGATTTGGCGGGACATTAAGACATATCGAGTGAGATGATATGAGAGTTACTGTATATCTATTGTCTCAATTAACAACTAGTCATCACTCGAAGTTAGGGTTGCCAACTTTAGAAAATAAAATTACCAACAGTCCCCTCACAAATATCCTATGATGAAAGCGTCCACAGTTCAGCGCATGGATAGCTGAGTGCACGAAGTTAATGAAAAATAAAATAAAATAATAGAAACACACTCTATATCAGCACAAATAAAATTATTATAAAAAATCGGTTTTCGGAATTTAAATTCGATCAAAAGTACCTCATAATATTTACATTTTAAATGCATTTCTAAAATATCTAAAATATCCACATAAGTGGTGGTGATCAGGTCGGTTTAGTCTGAAAAGAAAGAAAGAAAGAAAGAAAGAAAGCATATATTTTTGCTAGTGGTTTTACGTCGCACGGATAGGTCTTATGCCTGGTGTGAACATGGGAAACCACGGAAAACCATCTTCAGGGCTGCCGACAGTGTGATTCGAACCCGCTGTCTCCCGAATGCAAGCTCACAGCCACGAGCCTCTGACCGCACGGTAGGATCAACAAATAAAGAAAGAACGTTCCCTGTTTTAAATATCTGACTGAATATTATTATCTTTAAAATTAATGTACAACACGCCTTATAAGAACAGCTAAGGCCAGAAATGCTCGCGTGAGTTTCATGTAACTGCTGAAATGTAGCGCTGGGGATATTTCCAACGGGTTTGCAATATCTGCATGTCCAATTGCTACCGCTAGTACTCTGCTGGTTTTCAGCAGTCGCCCAGGTGGTGAAGTCCCTATCTTTGTTTACTTAAATAATTGCATATAATTTGAAAATGTATTGAACATCTTCCTTGGTAGTTATTCCAATCCCTAATTTCCCTTCCTATAAATGCACATTTGCCCCAATTTGTTACCTCATATTTCAACTTTATCATCATATCTTTCTTAGGCCGTGTGGTTAGGGGCGCACAGCTTAAGCTTGTATCCGGGAGATAGTGGGTTCGAAACCCGACTGTCGGCAGCCTTGAAGAGGGTTTTCCGTGGTTTCCCATTTTCACACCAGGCAAATGCTGTGGCTGTACCTTAATTAAGGCCACGGTCGCTTCCTTCCCATATCTAGACCTTTCCTGTCCCATCGTCGCCATAAGACCTATGTGTGTCGGAGCGACGTAAAAAGAAATATCTGTTTTGCACGTGGACGCAAATCTTCCCCTTAGTCAACTTGTACTTCCCCACGTTACTGACTCAAGGCTGCGCACGCCTACCTGTGATAGGCTCCGTTACCTGACTTGGTCTACAAGTAAGTTAATGGTTGAAACATACAGCTACATAGACTGCCGCATAAGGATTGACACAGTAATTTGTGTACTTTTGTATCAAGGCGGTTTCTTGGATAGTTGCTGCTTTTATCGTAGTGCATTTTCCTTTGTTTAAGTTTATAAAAACTTGACGTTTTACTACAGAAGTGATATAGAAGCGGCTTAGTATTCGGGATTTTTCTGCTTCATAATTGTTCATAGGGGAGTCTTAGCTTTTTTGGGAGTGAAACCTGGGTGGACCGAGGATATCTTATTCACATGTTAGTAATAACAGACGTGAAAGTAACGGGAAAGATAGCTAGTACAAACAGGTGGGAACAATGGCAGGAGTGTAATCGGAATTAGGAGATAAAGGCTAAGTTAGAAATGAACTCGATTGATGAAATTGCATGCATACACCGGCTTCGGTGGTGGAGTTAAGTGCCTCTTATTATTTTACTTGATACTTTAAGGCAACCTCTAAAGTACCAGGTGTATGCATAAGACTTTTCAGGTTTCACTAAGAGATGGCGCCAGCGAACAGTACGCAGCGTATGAATTTGACACATATGTCAGTTTATTCGTCTGACATTAACCTACCAACACACACAAGTTGAGTTCGACAAACACTAGTGCCTGTGTTGTATCGTTCAGTGATCATGTCGACGTTTGTGCCTGAAAAAGAACATTTGCGGCATGCATTGCTTTTCTTATTTAATCAAAAGAAAAAGGCTGCGGAAAGTCATCGTTTGCTGGTAGAAACATATGGTGAACACGCTCCATAAAAGACATGGTTTCGTCAATTTAAACGTGGTAAAATGAAATGGCGTATGGCTTTTAGCGCCAGGAGTGTCCGAGGACATGTTCGGCTCAGCAATTGCAGGTCTTTAGATTTGACTCCCGTAGGCGACCTGCGCGTCGTGATGAGGATGAAATGATGATGAAGACGACACATACGCCCAGCCCCTGTGCCAGCGAAATTAACCATTGATGATTAAATTTCCCGACCCTGCCGGGAATCGAACCCGGGACCCCTGTGACCAAAGGCCAGCACGCCAACCATTTAGCCATGGAGCCGGACCAGTTTAAACGTGGTGATTTCAATGTGGAAGACAGTGCGCGCTCTGGTAGACCACAGAAGTGCGAAGACGAGCAATTGCAGGCGTTACTGGATGATGAACGAACTCAAACTCAACAACAATTGGCACAAGCACTAAATGTGTCACAAGAAACAATCGGCAGACGTTTAGAAGCAATGGGGAAGATCAGTAAACTCGGTAAATGGTCCCACACGATTTGAATGAACGGCAAACAGAAAATCGCTGTCACTTGTGATGTGCTGCTTCAACGCCACGAAAGAAAATCATTTCTGTACCGAATTGTAAGGGATGACGAAAAATGGATTTATTTTGAAAACACGAAGCGAAGAAAATCGTGGCTGTCACCTGGCGAAGCTGGTCCTTTAACACCAAGGCCAAATCGCAAGAAGACCATGCTTTTGTGTCTGGTGGGAGCAGAGCGGTATTGTGTATTATGAACTCTTGAAGTCCAGCGAAACCGTTAATGCACAACGCTATCGCCAGCAAATGATTAATTTAAATCACGTTTTTGTTATTTGCTTTACGTCGCACCGACACAGATAGGTCTTACGGCGACGATGGGATAGGAAAGGCCTAGGAATGGGAAGGAATCGGCCGTAGCCTTCACTAAGGTACAGCCCCAGCATTTTTCTGGTGTGAAAATGGGAAATCACGGAAAACCGTCTTTAGGGCTGCTGACAGTGGGGTTTGAACCCACTATCTCCCGGATGCAAGCTTACAGTTGCGCGTCCCTAACCGCATGGCCAACTCACCCGGTAATTTAAATCACGTATTGATCGAAAGACGACCGGAATGGGCTAGAAGACATGACAAAGTGATTTTGTTACACGACAATGCGCCGTCTTACGCAACAAAACCAGTGAAAGACACTTTGAAATCGCTTGGATGGGACATCCTTCCGCACCCGCCGTACTGCCCCGAATATCACCTCTTCACATCAATGGGGCACGCGCTCGCAGAGCAGCACCTCAGCAATTTCTAGGACATTGGAAAATAGCTCGACGAATGGTTTGCCAGAAAATACAAGCAGTTTTTCTGGCATGGTATTCATTACTTACCTGAAAGATGGACGAAGTGTGTAAAAGCTGATGGCCAATTTGAATAAACAAAAACTGAATTTCCCTTGAAAATTACCATAAAAACCGGCAAATACTTAAGCATACACCTGGTAGTTAATTTATTTATTTTCATGGTGCACGGTGATTACGAAGCATGGCGTTCCGAGCGTTTTGTGCAAACGCCGTGTTGAACACATTTAATTATGTACGTCCTTATATGAAAGAATACATACATGTACTGTACAGAGTACCGTATCCCTCCAGTCTTTCACTGTCCGTCTGCTAGTACTTCCCGTATCGCTTTTAGTGACGGGAATATGTAAGTAATAATTTATTTCTACTACAGGTGGCTTACAACCGGTGGCAGGATAAAATGCACATTGAAGAAAAGTGCACGATAAAGTGAAATGAATAAAGTACACTATACTGATTCTGGATGTTAAGCGAAGATAAAAATAATAACGGTGATGGCGCCTTATATGAAATTGATATTAAAGATATTTCCAGTAATACTTTTGCTAACGATAAATATAAGGAAACATTAATAAAATCCTATTAACTTGGTAAATTCACAAAAAAATTCAACCGCCGTATTCCCGTAATAATAATAATAATAATAATAATAATAATAATAATAATAATAATAATAATAATAATAATAATAATAATAATAATAAAATCTACTCTTTAACATAGCCCTGGACAAAATCATGAGAGAATGGGAACAAGCTCTTAAAGCTCAAGGAAATTGGCAACCATTAAGTGTGACAAGAAAACATGTAAAAATCTCCTGTCTCGCTTTCGCAGATGATCTTGCGATCCTTGCAACAAACGAACAAGAGGCAATCAGCCAAATCGAAACCCTCAAGAAATGCTCAGAAAAATTCGGCCTACAAGTCTCCTTCTCAAAAACTAAGGTCATGTGTAACCACTGCAGCCTCCAGAATTTGAACACGAAATTTGGCACAATCGAAAAAGTAACTGAGTTCCGATATCTCGGAGAAATTATAGTACCAACAGGAAAAGAACAGAAAGCCCTCGAGGTCCGCATCCAGAAAATGAAGAGAGCCCTCGGCCGAACGCAAAACATTTACAACAAAAAATGCCTTTCAATCTTCACCAAAATTCGACATTACAACACTGTGATCAAACCTGAAATACTATACGCGAGTGAAACACTGGATCTCCACAGAAAAACAGTACTCGAAGACATCCTGAAAGAGGAACGTAAAATCATCAGAAAAATTCTCGGCCCAAAACTGACTGACGAAGGATATAGACTGCAATCTCGTACAAAAACCGAGGAGCTCTCAAACCTTGCGGCCGACATCAGAAAAAGACGCCTGAAATTTTACGGACACGTCAAACGCCTTCCAGAAAACAGACTGACAAGAATCTTACTTGAGGCAACAGAAAACATCAAAACAAATTGGTGGACAACGGAAATCCGCCAAGACCTGGAAAAATCAGGAATCAAAGTGGCCGACATCGCTAACCGAACCTGCTACAGAACGAAAATCAACAAGTGGGAAGTAGAGTCAGAGAGAAACCACAAGAAGAAGACAGGAGCTAAGTGGACAGAAGAACAAAGAACCACGATGAGAGAAAAACTGAAGGCTGCCTGGCAAAGAAGGAAATGCACAACTTCTAAGTGAGCTTTGCGTGATCAGTTTTCTGGTCTTTTTCGCATCTAATAATAATAATAATAATAATAATAATAATAATAATAATAATAATAATAATAATAATAATAATAATTAGTGCCTGGGGTGAATGGCTGGATAAGGGATTACTTAGAGCAACTTCTAATATAGCAAATTTGGAAATTTTAGTTCTTTCCTATTCTTTTTTTTCAGTTTAAAATTGAAAGATATAACGCCTGAATGAATAATAAGCAAATATAACATATTATTAATTTGCTCATCGGCTCTAACGGTAACAGGGACTTAGAAGTCCGAAAATCATGTACTAAACTTGAGGTAATTATCAGTTTGTTAATTTACATAGAAAAGAGCAATATTTCCCTTGGCAGGTACACATATATTATAAGAGTAGGATTTTCTCCAAGAAGTTGCACTACTCAGGAGTCGGAGCTCCAAATTACCATAGTCTAGCCTCGCATAGGCAATCGCTTTCCTATGGTATACAGAAATTAAGCTAGGAAACCCATCGGGTAACCTCACTTCACAGTGTTCATCAATCTCTTCACAATTACAATGACATTAAGCACTGTTCCTAACGGGAACCAAGACGCAGAAACAGTTACCAAATAATCAGGGGCATAATTGCCCATACTACATGGCCTTAATGACAAAAGAAAATAGTTGCACAGAACCGGCCATAAATAAAATACAAGGAGGTGAAACACCTGCACTCCTTCTAGAAATAGTTAAAACCATGAGTGGGCTTATGGCCCAATGATACATAGGCTAATGTTATACTACGCCGGGAGGACTAAAGAGGAAACATTAATATCAAGAGAAGATTTAAGAAATTTAGAGGTTGAAAGTTTTAATCACCCAAAGCAAGGTTGAATGGGAAACGACAGAGGGTCTTCACTCTTTGTTCCCTTACATTACATATTTCCCGGTAGGGAATAGAACAGAGTCCTCAGACTTGCCAAAAATTCTACATTTAAACCACCAGTTTTACAAAATTACATTAAAAGAAAAGAGGTTAAAACCTTCCCCTCAAACTATCCGCAGGAACTATCACATGTCTAGGCAAAATCTGCCATTACTTTAGCCGCTGGTTCTTCTTCACGCAGACCTTGCCCCTGCCTCCCTCCGGACACGTCGCACTCATAACCACAGGAGCAATTCAAACAAGACGGCCCTATAGTGCACTGATTTTATAGTACTATGAGGGGAAGATTCCAGAACTCTTTACTGATAGGCTGGATTCCTCTCCACACCTCCGAATCAATTGGCTAGAGACAATATTTCCAAGTTTTGATAGGTTCATTACAATCGAGGAGGAACCAGCTGAAGTGTTCACAACTCCGGTACATTAAAGAAATCCTCAGAACCAGGTTTACAAACTTCAAAGATGAACATTACTCTATGAAATAATTAGAGTTTACCCGCGAGAGGGGGAAAATAAACCGATGGTAGAAGCATCTAACTGTAGAAGACAAAAGTTTCTGGGAGTACACAAGTTCAAGAAGGCGCGCAGGTTAAATAACCGGGGAAGGCGTACACCTGGTACAGCAATAAGAAAAAAAAACTTAATAAAATAATTTGATATCAATAAAATAACAATACTCCTGATAATTAAGTTGATAACGTTCTGGGTTACGCTCGTAACAGGTGTTTCTCATGCACGCAGAGTTGTCAGTCAGCTCGTGACCTTGTTATGCCTGATGTACACTAGTGTCAAAAAGTTAAGCATAGGTTACGAGTAAGCAGGGCAACAGGAAATAGACCGCAAATCGCACGACATGTGCACCTACCAACCTTATGGGTTCGCTCTATATAGGAAAGGAGTGTTCCCTGCTTTGACTAGCAGCGTTACCGCAAATTAAACACAGTCAGTGCCATATTCCCTCAGTCGTGTTGGCCCCGTTATAGTGTGCGGAGTGTAGCCTCGTGGTGAACGTGACAACATAATGGCACAACGACGCCATTTGGACCCCGTTTTGCAGGGTAGAATACTCAGCCGCCTGGAAGCAGGCCAGACACAGACCGAAGTCGCCGTATCGTTGAATGTGCCACAAAGTGTCATTTCTGACTTTGGAGACGATTTAGAGACACAGGGGATGTTAGTCGTAGGTCAGTACCAGGTCGACCAAGGGTAACCACCCCACAGCAGGACCGATATCTGGCCTTAACCGCCTGACAAAATCCGAGTGCACCTGCAAGACAATTGTCGGCAGAACTTGCAGCCCTTTCCCGGCAAACTGTGTACCGGAGGCTCAGAATAGCAGGGTTGTTTGCCTGACGTCCAGCGGTGTGCGTCCCGCTCACTCCAGCACAGACACGGGCCCGTTTACTGTGGAGTCGTTAACATCGAAGCTGGACTATGAATGAATGGAGGCATGTGCTCTTTCACAGATGAATTCAGCTTCAGTTTGCAGAACGATTCCCGTCGCACATTAATCTGGAGAGAACCGAGTAGCCGATAGAACCACAGGAACATCGTGGAATGGGAGCAGTATGGTGGTGGTGGTGGTGGCGTCATGATTTGGGACGGCGTCATGTTGAATGGCGGTACGGACTTGCACATCTTCATGGGTGGTCCGAGGAACACTGTTAACGCTCGGAGATACAGGGATGAGGTACTGAGACCACATGTTCAACTCTTCAGAGGTGCGGTTTTTCCAGACTTCCTCTTGATGGATGATAATGCTAGACCGCACCGCGGTACTTTGGTGGATGAATTTCTGGCTGAGGAAGACATTCAACGCATGGACTGGCCAGCGAGGTCTGTGGATCTGAATCCTATAGAGCATGCCTGGGATGCATTGGAGAGGCGAATTGCATCCCGCCAGCCTCCACCAAGGACCCTCCAAGACCTTCGCATTGGTCTTTTGGAGGAATGGGTTCGACTGCCACAAGAGCTCTTGGACCATCTGATAGAGAGCATGCCACGTCGCTGTGAGCATGTGTGGCAGTTAGGGGTAACCATACACCCTATTAACAGCATATTTTGTTATGGAAGACATTACCAAGTTTTGTTACTTATTGTCAAAGGTGTACCTTAGCTATCAGAACCTTCCTGACACTGCATTTTTGGACAAGTTGTGTGATATATGGTGTGTGATTCAGCTTCCGTTTGTTCAGCAATCCGTCTGACATTCCTATCGCAGCTTTCAGGGTGAGGTTAACTCGTAGTATCGTGCCAGTGTAGCTGCAAAACGTTTTATGAATTTGAATAATGACATGTCGAAGTCCAAGCTATTTTCTGTGCTGAGAACTAAATGAGGACACAGAGCTAGTTACAAAATAGAGGAGGGCCGATGACCTTCGATGTTAGGCCCCTTTGAACAACAATCATCATCACCATCAACAAAATAGAGGATTGTGGCTGGGTTTAGTAAAATCACAGAGACTTGCTGAAAGGCATCACAGTCTGCAATGGAGATGTATGTTAATTAATTCAAATATGAAACTCACTCAGGATGAAGACAGCATGATGTGGAATTCACACTTTTTGAAGATATCTTACATATTAAGTTACTCCATTCCATTTTAGTCTAACATTGTGCTGCATGTGGTGTATCTATTTAAAAGTTCGAGTACTTAATGAAATCAATATATTATTATGCATACAGTACACTCTGTACAGGTATACACTTTTGATACCGAACATGAAGAATTACAACGCAATATCCAAATGGCGTGTCTTCTTATTTTGTTCATTAGTTCATTCAACACATCTTCTGAATTTGGAGTGTAATTCCTATGTATGTTCAGCAGAGCCATCCCTTTAACTTTGTATTTCCAGTGGATGTATGCAAATATGATTTTAAACGACGTAATGTTCAGAAAAAGATCCTTCGTTTGTACATTTTGACGCAGGTAACACTTTCTAGCAATGAACATGTCTTTGGGAAAATGTTGCTGTTACAGATAGCTAGCGCAACTTTTGGTTGGTCTTCTTTCCGTTGCCGAAGTACTTACCATTTGCGTCAAATTTTCACAATTTTCGCGAGCAATTCGCGACTTTTACAGAAATAATTATTAGAACTTTATTATCACTTAGCCATATCGATCTACGCCGAAAGAAAAGTAAAGTTTTGTCTGAATACTAGCAAATGTGCCCGTGCTTCGCTACGGTATTCAACATTTAATACGAATTCTCCGTAAATTACTCTAAACGCAGTGAATAAGATTAAATTGTATGTCTCTTAGCGCTATCCCAGAAGGAAAACAGGGAGGACGTCATACGTTGTTTCCGATGTAAGGTAGGTATTGGGGAAGTTAAGAGGATAATGGCTGGCTACATTTCCTACTGCCAATCATAATCGAGTTCGGGAGTTTCTACGATAACGGCAGGCTCACTTCGCAACTACCATTCACAATAGAGATGGAGAGTTTTCATTAGAAAGACAGGTCCATTTTCCTTAATGCCAGTCACAATCGAGTTGCAGAGATTTGACTATAATCGAGAAATGAAGCACGATCTAACGTATCAACAAATCGTGACATGACAATAGGACCAAAGTTGTAGATCTCTCCAAATTGAACGGCAATTGTGCCATCTGTTTTGTAGTACGACTTACCGTTTAGCCACCAATTACCCCTAAACAAAGGTCTACACCGTCATTAAAATACATCCATATTTCGATATTTTCCGGGGCCAAAAGTTATACATTTGAACAGCTTTGAATTTTTCCTCAAAGAAAAGAGTGTCCAGGTTTCGGGATTAGCACTCGCATACATACAGAGTAATTAAGGAAGAAAGTAATATAATTAAGAAAGTTGAAATTAATAGAAAATAGGATTATAACTGAGGACAGCCGGATAGGACAAATATGTTAATACCAAGTTGATATATTGGAAAATAAAATGCCCCCTCAATAAATTGTGATGGTATGAGCTACGGATATAAGAAGACGGTAATAGAGGAGAACTTTAGGCGCAGGGATTCTTACATAAACAGATAAGAATATAACTTATGGTGTGTTATTATTTAAGCCCAAAGAGGCAATGCAGAGGCAAGAAGTGAAAGCGGAAAACAGAAGTAGAATAGAAATACAGTAAAAATTATAGCACCTCAAGGTGTGAAATAATGGGGTACACTCCACTGTGCTATTCAAAATTTAACAGCGCCCCTTAGTGTTATTCAAGGACAATTGTAATCTCCAACGGTATTTTGCCAATATCCCGCAGAATGGGCGATTGACTTCTATCTTGCTTTCTACCCAAGAAACAATTACGAGTCGACAGGAGTGATGACGAAAATGGCAATACGTGTCTTACCTGCTGGCAAGCAGACAGAGGCGTTGCCATGGTAACCTGTAGGTTCGTTGTCGGCCTGTCGGTCACTAAATGCAGACCATGAGACCCGTAGAAAATAGTAATTTTCTCCGTCATTTGAAGAGTAAGCAAAATTATGTACATAACATAAGTTGTTTATAATGAAGGGACGTTTCACATAGATTCCAAGGATTTTACAGAAAATCAATAGTATAAGAGAAAATGGAAGAAAACTGTTCTGGTTTTCCTGTAAACCCCTTGTCTGTTCAGACTTTGAAATCAAATGCATATAAAAACCTTCCTGTAGATGGGTTTACTTTAAATATGAAGTTTGGTCGAGATCTATCCAGCCGTTTCGCCGTGAAGGTGGAACAAACAAACAGACATGAAAAATAAAAACAACTGATACGGTCTTGAATTGACCTAAAACGGATAAATATCTGAAAATTTGTCAGAACAAACGAAATTACAGACAGGGGACCTCCTACAACTTTATTTATATGAATTAGAAGAGAGTACTAAAAACAGCTTTGGCGAATCCGCCCGTCCGTTCTACTGGACCGATTTGCTTCATTTTGGTTTTATTCTATCTGGAATTACCTGCCGGTGAATCATGAGACAATGATATGTGTCTAAATTCAACCAACGTATATTAATCTTAAAATCGAATCATTAAATGATCACTGTTATAATATTGCAGCCGAAGGCATAACCTAACCGCAATACATTCTGTACTTAGCAGGTTGCTAAGCGACTAACACTTTCATTAATGTTCTGATGTGATTTTCAGCCTTAGTAATGTGATTGCATGCAGCCATGTTTGAATACTACCTGTTAAGCCACTTCCTCTGATCACACAAGAATACTATTTGATTCCCTGACCTTCCCCAGCCTCTAAACATACTCAACAGATGGCAGAACGTTCCTAATAACTTACATGCTGTTAAGAGAAAACAGTCGATATACGTACAGACGGGAAAGTATCAAGTCGACTAGCCTTCTGTATGACCATTAATAAAGCGCAGGGACAAACTTTTGGAAAAGTGGTTGTCTACTTACCTGAACCAGTATTTAGCCACGGCCAATTGTATGTTTCACTGTCTCGGGCAAAATCGCTTGAAAAGGTTAAGTTCCAGATACGGCCGAATGGTCAAAGCGCAGTGAATACTGTATGGAAGGAAGTGTTATAAACTACATTACGAATGAATCGATTATTATGTACCGGTATTGAATGTTTAAAGGCAGGCAAAACAATATGACTACGACAGGAATATCAAGACGAGTTATCTGACCTGTTTATGGAATGCTGCGGTGCAAAGCACTAAGTGATCGGTTCGTACCCTACGAGATATGCCATAACAAAATTTATTTCAGGAAACCGAGCAGGTAGTATCCTTTTCCCCACCCTCACTAGGTAGGACTGTTAATGTCTCAATGTACAAAATCCACGGGGCACGATATTTTCACATCTGCTAGACAGCTGGGCTGTTTTACTGTTCTTAGGAATTTACAAATAATACCGATTATTTTTACAATCGGTTGTGATTCATAATGGATTAGACTGCGGACAAGTGTCGGTTCTGTTTTATCACAAGGTAGGTTGATTTTATAATAAGCTTTAATATTTCCCACACTCGAACGTGACGCAGTAAAAAGCAGAGGGATTATTTTGGAGGCAGAGGGCAGACAAATCCCGTGGGCCGAGTCTGTATTGTATTCTTTGACGGGCGATAACAAGGGTCGGTGCATCCTTTGATTGCAGTTACTTGGCTCTTCGTCTCACCAAGAATGAGATGTACCATGGGTATTGATTAATATCTATCAAACTAGATAGACTACATTTTCATTTACGAGAAGTCGTGCGTATATTTTCAGCATTCAAATATGCGTGCGTTTGGAATGCTGAAGTTATTAGGCATATTTTTTTTTAGAACTTGCTTTACGTCGCACCGACACAGATAGGTCTTATGGTGACGATGGGAGACGAAAGGGCTAGAAGTGGGAAGGAAGCGGCCGCGGCATTAATTAAGGTACAACCCTTTGCCTGGTGTGAAAATGGAAAACCACGGAAAACCATCTTCAGGGTTGCGGACAGTGAGGTTTGAATCCACTATGTCCCGGATGCAAGCTCACCGCTGCGCGTCACTAACTGCATGGCCAACTCGCCCGGTATTATTATTATTATTATTATTATTATTATTATTCCGGGAGGCACACCTCAACCCCGCACATTTAAAAGAAGCGCCTTAAGGAACACTATCCATCGAACAAAACTTGGAACTGCTAATGCATAAAGTTGGGACATGGATCAGAAGATGTCACTACTGAATAACTGAGTGGAGCAATTAATGATCTGAAGAAGTTTTGTGTTTATACTGTAGGTTTTCGCAACTAAATTGACTTTAAATTAATTTTGATACTTCAAGGTTTGCAACACTTCCTTCTCATCCCGCCGGCTTTGGAGTCTGGCCAATTACAAATTTTCTATAATTATCTTTTGTAGTTTTTGTTTAGCCAATAAAATGAGAGGGTGTGTCTGGATTTAGTTCGGAGCCTTCTCGAACCCTCCTCTCGGGTATGAAAGCTGCGCATTTTTCGGCAGGCAGAACAGCAGCTCAGGTAATAGCCGCCAGTTTTATATCTTTGTAGCCATCTCCGCAAACTTACCCAAGGGGAAAGTTCTAATTTCTAATTATGTAACCATCCGTTTCCTAAACATGTAAACTACTTCTTGCTAATGTACAATTTCATAAAGACTTAAACTGTAAATTCGGGGATAAAGAGTGCGTTACCCTCTCGAGATCCCCTTCAGTTTATCTTGAGGTGACTACGATTTTGTAACTGTTTTTCTTCCTGCAAAGCATTAATTAACTTTCTTTCTAGTCACCTGAGTAGTGTGGGATTAGCCTCTGCATCGTTGGGCCACAAGCCCAAGTAGAGTTTTGAAACTTGGTTTTCAAGGAGCGCGAGTATACGCCTTCATACATTTTGAGTTTGGGCCAGTAATATTAACCTGTTCTTCTTTTTCACGAAGGGCCAGTAGTATGGGTACTAGATACCCCTGTGTTAAGGTATTGTAAATTGTAGGTAGTGCCTAGAGAGGCCAGAAATTGTAAGATTTTGTGTAATATTGCCTCGAGTAGGCTGTAAGGAATTGGGAGCTCAGTCTCCTTGGTTGAATTTATAGATCATGTAAGCTCTTTTCTGATATTGGTGTAATATTAAGTGGGGCCTTTGGAAGGCCGTATTTGTAACCTTTGGAGCAATGTGCTCTTGAACTGTGTCTTGGGAGATATCTCTCCTGATTTAACCAAAAGCAACATTCACGAAGTTGGAAACTTGTAAATTGGAGCTGGAAGCTCAAAACTTGTAATTTCCAACCCCTGGGTTTCTATTCTTGTTT
This sequence comes from Anabrus simplex, assembly GCF_040414725.1. Taxonomy (NCBI): domain Eukaryota; kingdom Metazoa; phylum Arthropoda; class Insecta; order Orthoptera; family Tettigoniidae; genus Anabrus; species Anabrus simplex. Next base: position 418,795,728 of record NC_090269.1, read on the forward strand.
GCTATTTTGTACCTGATATTTTGTTCCTTCACATAGTGAATAATTTTGTTAAGTTTGAGATCTGAATAGAAATATAACCTTTATTTTAAAGTTTTAAATTAATCTTTGATATCGTAGATAGACCCATTCAAGCCCACACCTTCTTTCACCTCTCTGCGTTCCACGGATAACCCCGGAACAGTTATTATTATTATTATTATTATTATTATTATTATTATTATTATTGTTGTTGTTGTTGTTGTTGTTATAATCAATAGTAAGCTATTATTGTTCGTGCCAGGCCTGTTCTCGTCGGGCGGTTTACCTGTGAGTTTCTTGGAGATTCAACGGGAATGTTCCACCTCTAGCCAGCTCGCGAACGTTCTGCTCCACGTCAGCTGAGCTATAAAAAGGCAGGCTAGCCGCGGAGAGTCAGTGTGTTGGGCTGAGGGCGACAGAGGTGTTGGCTGTCGCTAGTGTCCCACCGAGGTCGGAACGAGGAGCTGCTGTTAGTGTGTTGGAGTGTCAAGAGAGTAAACGGACTGCAGACGACGTGCGGAACGGAAGACTGTGTACTACCTGAGAGTGCTGTGTGTTTGTGTATTTCTGTGGACTGAGGATCGCCGTCAGTCAGCGAGAGGGGCCGCTATCGTGAGTGTGAGGGTAAATGGACCTGCATTTGTGCGTATCGCCCTATTGTTGAACACTGTTGAGTTGTTGCTGTTTAGTTGTTCGCTGCATGTGATTGTGTGAATTACTGGACTGTCTCTGGAGTCGAACCAAGGTAGATTATTAAAATCAATCAAAGGCATTTATGTTGACAATTGGGCTTCAGTGAGAATTGATGGTAGAATGAGTTCTTGGTTTAGGGTACTTACAGGGGTTAGACAAGGCTGTAATCTTTCACCTTTGCTGTTCGTAGTTTACATGGATCATCTGCTGAAAGGTATAAAATGGCAGGGAGGGATTCAGTTAGGTGGAAATGTAGTAAGCAGTCTGGCCTATGCTGACGACTTGGTCTTAATTGGCAGATTGTGCCGAAAGCCTGCAGTCTAATATCTTGTAACTTGAAAATAGGTGCAATGAATATGGTATGAAAATTAGCCTTTCCAAGACTAAATTGATGTCAGTAGGTAAGAAATCCAAGTGAGCTGAACGTCAGATTGGTGATACAAAGCTAGAACAGCTCGATAATTTCAAGTATTTAAGTTGTGTGTTCTCCCAGGATGGTATTTTAGTAAGTTTGAATCAAGGTGTAGTAAAGCTAATGCAGTGAGCTCGCAGTTGCGAACAACAGTGTTCTGTAAGAAGGAAGTCAGCTCCCGAACGAAACAATCTTTATGTCGGTCTGTTTACGGGAGCGAAAGCTGGGTGGACTCAGGATATCTTATTCGTAAGTTACAAGTAACAGGCATGAAAGTAGCGGGAATTATTGCTGGTACAAACAGGTGGGAACAATGGCAGGAGGGTACTGGGAATCAGGAGATAAAGGCTAAGTTAGAAATGAACTCGATGGATGAAGCTGTACGCAGAAACCGGCTCCGGTGGTGGGGTCATGTGAGGCGAATGGAGGAGGATAGGTTACGTAGGAGAACAATGGACTCTGTTATGGAGGGTAAGAGAAGTAGAGGGAGACCAAGACGACGATGGTTAGACTCACTTTTTAACGATTTAAAGATAAGAAGCATAGAACTAAATAAGGCCACAGCACTAATTGCAAATAGAGGATTGTAGCGAGTTTTAGTTAATTCACAGAAGCTTACAGACTGAACGCTGATAATGTATGTTTTACATTTCAAAGTAACAAAACGAGAATTTCAAAGGTTGAAGGTAGCGGTGGTGGTGGTGGTGGTGGTGGTGATGGGGTGGGGGGTTTAATGCGATAACTCACCCCCTCTCCGTACGCCACTTGTTGTGTCCATAATTATGTCACTTTCTTACCATGTGTCAATTCCCTTGCTGATTATTTACCTTTTAGCGGCTTCCTTTGCATTTATGATTTAATTCTTAAATTTAAATTTATATCTATTGTCTAATAAGTTCACCGGACAAAAAGTGATTCACCCCTGGATAAATCATTACTACCGTGTAACTCCGCGTCTGGACTTGATAACCGCCTGAATTAGGTTAGGAAGTGATTCGACAAGGTTGTGCAGGTAGGTACGTCGCCACTCGCTGATGATTTGATCGCGCAGTTCCACCAAATTGTGAGGATGCTGTTGTTGTTGTCTTACCCGCTGTTCCAACATATACTACAGATGTTTAACTGGGTTCAAGTCAGGTGATTTTGCAGGCCAGTTGAGATGTAATAGGGTGGGGAAGTGTTCATAAAACCAGTCACATATGCGTTCCAGGCCGATTAACTTTGCTGTTGTCATCTTGAAAAAATCGGGCAATCAGTATCATACTGATCATGGAGATGTTGACTGAAAGGCAACACCTGATCGTCCAGAATGTTTAAATAAACATACTGGTCCATGTTAATGGTCACCTCGGTGAGCGGGCCCAATCCTTGATACGAAAAACACCCCCGAAACATCATAGACCCACCTCCGGCTTGAATCTGACCTTGCACAAATCCAGTATGAAATGCTCCATTTGGCCTTCGGTGCACTCGACGACATGAGTCCTTGGAATACAGGCGAAAACGTGGTTCGTCAGACCGCACTACGTCCCGCCAGTCGTCTACTGTCCATGTTCGCCCAGCTTTATGTGCCCGTGTGAGCGAGGTGATCCACTCTAAATATTCATTGCATGCAGTTCCCGTCGCAATGTTCTCTCCCTAACAGGTTAGGATGGACTTTCATTCACTGACTGCAGCAATTTCTGTCGGGTTTGGAAGCGATTTTGATTCACTAGTCGCGAAACGCGTCTCCGGTCCCTCTCAACCAGGATCATTTTCCGACCAAAATTCTGACGTAGTGTTTCGTTGCCACGAGTAGTACACTGCTGCTTGTAGACACATTGAACAGTCCGCTGCGAAACCACTAACTTCAGCCACTATATGGCCATAGGCACGGCCAAACAAGATTGCCCCGCTTTGCCACCCTGTCACATCCTTACATCTTGACGTACACTGTCCTCTTGAAACATCAATGTCTCACTGATCGCTACTGTCTTATGCTCACAGGACACGTTCGCTACGCCATCTGTACAGGCTTAACGATCCATCTGTGCGTGCGCACTAGGATGACTAGTTTTTTGTCCGGTAAGCATATATGCCATTCGCTAAATGAATAATGACAAAAAGAATAAAACGTTTTTCTGAACGACGTTCCTCTGTTGAGGGGTCGGTAGAATATATCCGCTGCCTATCATAAAAGGCGAATAAATGGTGTATCCTCAAGGACCCTCAACTTGGGAGCGTAGGTTAGTGACCATGTGTCCCCTAGCTGAGTGCGGCATTGTTTCCACTTCTGTCAGATTCCTCACTTACTGAAATTGTTGAAGTATCTCTCCTTGTGAAGCGTATATGTAGAGCGCGGATTTGTATGTGAAATGCATTTCCTTTATATATACATTTAAAGGTATGTGGGTATGATTTACTTCGTAAGTCACACCCACAGACAATTAGATCTGTGTTTCATGGTGCAGATAAATACATATTCCGGGGAATATTTATTTATTTATTTCTTAATCTGTTTACCCTCCAGGGTTGGTTTTTTTCCTCGGACTCAGTGAGGGATCCCACCTCTACCACCTCAAGGGCAGTGTCCTGGAGCGTAAGACATTGCGTCGGGTGATACAACTGGGGAGAATGGCCAGTACTCCTCCCAGGCGGCCTCACCTGCTATGCTGAATCGGGGCCTTGTAGGGGGATGGGAAGATTGGAAGGGATAGACAACGAAGAGGGACAATCCCGGCATTTGCCTGGAAAAGAAGTGGGAAACCACGGAAAACCACTTCCAGGATGGCTGAGGTGGGAATCGAACCCACCTTTACTCATTTGACCTCCCGAGCCTGAGTGAATCCCGTTCCAGTCCTCGTACCACTTTTCAAATTTCGTGGCAGAGCCGGGAATCGAACCCGGCAGGTAATCACACTAACCACTACACCACAGAGGCGGACGGAAAATATATTTCTTAATGTAAATGATACTTATTTAACTCGTAGTTGTGAGAGTAAATTATCTATCCCCTTTCTGTCATCCGATGATTACTAGTGATTTATTACTAACATCGTTGTAATCAGTCTAGTGTAAAAAAGTTGCCAAGATGTATTCCGTGGATTCCTATTTCCACACCAGGCATATGCCGGGGCTGTACCATACTTAAGGTCACGGCCGCTCCCTTCCCACTCTTATTCCATTCTCGCCATAAGACCTATCTGTGTTGGTGCGACGTCAAGCAATTTGTAAAATAATAAAAAAAAAAATCTACAGTTCTATGCCTTCAGGCAAGCAACTCAACGTTGAAAACATCCTAGGGATATGAGCAACGAGTTTTAGGTAAATAAACTATAATATGAGAATATATAGCCGCCTCTGTGGTGTAGTGGTTAGCGTGATTAGCTGCCACCCCCGGAGGTCCGGGTTCGATTCCCGGCTCTGCCACGAAATTTGAAAAGTGGTACGAGGGCTGGAACGGGGTCCACTCAGCCTCGGGAGGTCAACTGAGTAGAGGTGGGTTCGATTCCCACCTCAGCCATCCTCGAAGTGGTTTTCCGTGGTTTCCCACTTCACCTCCAGGCGAATGCCGGGATGGTACCTAACTTAAGGCCACGGCCGCTTCCTTCCCTCATCCTTGCCTATCCCTTCCAATCTTCCCATCCCCCTACAAGGCCCCTGTTCACCATAGCAGGTGAGGCCGCCTGGGCGAGGTACTGGTCATACTCCCCAGTTGTATCCCACGACCAAGAGTCTGAAGCTCCAGGACACTGCCCTTGAGGTGGTAGAGGTGGGATCCCTCGCTGAGTCCGAGGGAAAAACCGAACCTGGAGGGTAAACAGATGATGATGATGATGATGAGAATATATTCTTTATTTATTCCTAAGAATTACAATCTTTTTCTTAATCATCGTTATCCAGTCGATTAGATTAGCAGTTTGACTTTTTCTACCATTACGGGCGCTAATGTGAGTAAATGCAGAATTTCACTTAAGCCCTTACAACTATATTCGGTGGGGACATTTCTCAAATAGCTGCCGCTGTGGATCCGTGGTAGAGTGTCGGCCTCCGGATCTCAAGATAGCGGGTTCAAACCCGGCAGAGGTAGTCGGATTTTTGAAGGGCGGAAAAAAGTCCTCTCGACACTCCATATCGTACGATGTCGGCATGTAAAAGATTTCTGGTGATACATTTGGTATTTACCCGACAAAATTAATTAAATCTCAGTCACAGACGCCCAAGAGAGATCCGGTTTACTCTGTCTGCCATCTAGTGGGCCTAGAATAAAACGGAACGTTGAAATTGACGAGCAGACAGCCAGATGGCGTCAAATCGAAATGTCTGCACACGGTAGCTGAGGCCATACGATTATTATTATTATTATTATTATTATTATTATTATTATTATATCTCAAAAAATCCAAAGAATCCTGAGGATATTAAACCAAGAAACACATTACAGAATGAATATGTAAATATGTTAATTTGGCTGGGATTTGAATAAAAAAGAAAACAATTAAAGAAACAAGAGATTTTATGCTGTTTTTTCTGAAACTGCATTTAGGCGGAAATTGATTTTTGAAATGTGGTTTTTAAGTTTGATAGAGATATCAATATTCACAATTTGAAACTTTTTAGCCCTTCAACTTTCGGCACAATTGAAGAAGTTGTTTAATTTTACGTTTTTCGTAGTATGGCGACCCCTGCTTTGTCTGCTGAGAAATATTTGCAACATTAAAAAAAATAGCCTGTGCCTGTGCAATAGGTGAATACCCAAGCTTATTGTTAAATAATTTATTCAGTCAAGATTAGGAGAGAAACTAGGGAATACCTACGAGTTTTCATACATTGAAAGCAAATCCTGTCTATACTAGGCAGGAGAACTTCCTACTTTACTGTAACATTCAACAAGGTAAGAGTTCCTTGCAATTTTGTTTATTTGCTTTTAAATATTATGGCGCATATTCTTTTTAATATTTTTGCACATATTTTATGCATATTTTTCTAGTTTATTGTGCACAGAAATTCGGGGTGTAGTGATCAGTCAATGAGATGTGATCGTAATGGAGATTAGACTTTGGGGTAATAATAAAGGCAGGTAGGTGAAGACAGTGATTCTCTCTCTTTATATTGGTACGTGGTAAAATTTATTAGAAATAAATCATCCGTCCTCCAGAGAGGGTCACTATAAAGGTTCGGAATTTTGAATTGGACAAAAGAAGCAAAGCACAAGAAATGCACAGGATGACCCAAAAGTCCGTTAACGTTTGAGGAGGCAATACTTCACAGAATATCGGAGGTAGAGAAGTAATAACCGACACACATGATTTGCATGCCATGGCGTTTTATTGACACCAAAATAAAGTACACAAAATGTCCAACAGATGGCGATGGACAGCAACACGTCAGGTACAAACGGCCATACATGCTTGACATGACATGGGGTTTTACTGGACACCAACAACGAGCGCACAAAGAGGCCAGCAGAGGCGGCGGGCATCAACACGTCAATGATGCCACATGAGACCCGCGTATGCTGTTAAGGGGGCGTTAACTTAGCTTTCTCCCAAACGGCCACATTTCAAATTCATTTTCTCAGCAATGATTTCACCATTGTATCCGAAATTTTGTCCAGATACATATGCATGTGACTGCTAATAGACAAGAAATTTCAATTCTGAATACTACAGGGCTACGAACTTACAGCTCCTAAATTTTACTACTTTCATATCTGATACAGTGTCACTAATGTATATTATTAGAAAAAGTTTTGGAACGAGGACACTGAAACTTCCTAGTCATAAAGAGGTATATTGTGGCATGATCTAACGAAGAGAAATTCTTATACTTCATCAATGTTCAAAATTATGATTTTATACACTTTAAAAATATTTATAAATTTAGTTTTTAAGATTTTTTCCTCCTAACTGAAGAAAGGCATTTTAATTCTGGTTCGTCAAATTATGCTCATGACGGATATAAAGCATCCCTAAAAATTTTATCCGATATCCTATGCTATGTTTTGATAAAATGTACCTTATGTGGACAAATATTCAATTTAGAGATGAACGCGTTTGAAGAAAAGCATGTAAAATTTTACTGAGGTTCCAACTTACAAGTCTAAATTATTTCATATTCATAATCCTGTGCACCACTTTTCTTTCATCTTCCTCCTTCTTTTCTGATTGCTCTCCCTTTTCCTCTTCTTCTTCAGGTCTTCCGAGCACTTATATTCACTACTTTGTATTCGAGCAATATCGAGTGTTGCAGTGCACCGGGACCCACCTTCCAAACCCATTTCCTCTAATATCAATTTTGTTGCTTGATACCCATCAATAAACACAGAAATGGCATATAACACACCAATAGTGATTTAATCCTTACCATAAAACTTAGTTTTTGGGCATCTGTTCCAGATAACAGCATTGAGTGACTCATTGGAATTCTGGTTCTTTCCATGGAGGCACTTTTTGATGAGTTATGAATGGGCAAGTTCTCTGTAGATGGGCTTTATTGCATCAATAATAGGTGCCTGGAGATAATGTTCATGTTTATAATTAATGCTAGGGCAACAAGCGAGTTGTTATAATCACATCAACTATCAGGTTCAGGGGGACAGAGGGAATGTTGTGGGGCCTGGTCTGTAAAAGCCTTGTGAAGGAATCTTGCCCACACTGCCTGCCTCATACATCCATGGTCTCCAGCATTGCTCTTTATGGCTGTCTGTTATGTCATCAGCCCAGAGGCTGGTTGGATCCTCAAATAGCACCACCAAAATTTAAGCGGTTATAAGGAAACCGCAAAAACCAATGGCAGCACCAAAATGAAGCGTACTAGGCAAGACGAGGAGTGAGGTAGTTTGCCATTGCTTTCCTCACTGGGTCAGAAAGTGCTATTGCAGCACGACCGACCCTATGAGCAACACCTTTCATAACACTCTGAATGTCATTACTCAGCACCACTCATACCCCAGCAGCTTCCATATTGTCATAGCCATGGATGAAATGAAATGGCGTATGGCTTTTAGTGCCGGGAGTGTCCGAAGACAAGTTCGGCTCGCCAGGTGCAGGTCTTTCTATTCGACACCCGTAGGTGACCTGCGCGTCGTGATGAGGATGAAATGATGATGATGAAGACAGCACATACACTCAGCCCCCGTGCCATTGGAATTAACCAATTAAGGTTAAAATCCCCGACCCAGCCGGGAATCGAACCCGGGACCCTCTGAACCGAAGGCCAATACGCTGACCGTTCAGCCATCGAGTCGGACAATATCCATGGATGAGACTGGGGCTTCGGTGAAAGCTACACTTTACTCTGCCCTGTGCCAAGAGATGGATACAAAAGTACTGTATCCATCAAGAAATGGCAGCAGGCAAACACCATAATAATACTGAAGACAGTCAATTTCAGAATCAGAAAGCCTGCCTTTACCTCTCTTTCCTGATAACAACTTTCCATCGGATAATTTCTTTCCCTTGAGGCTGTCACGTTATTTTCACAAGCGGCAACCCATTCTTTTTTGAATGTGTCAAATGCATTCCAATTTTTTAACTTGGACAGCTTCCTCATTGGAATTTCTCTCCAAAACAGTAAAATATAAACACAGGGATGAGTGGGTGAACTTCCTTGGTGTCATGTCAATCATGTGTGTCAATTATTAGCTCTTTACCTCGAAGACTCCGTGAAGTATTGCCTCGTCAAATGTTAACGGTCTTTTGGGTCATCCTGTATTTTGCTGAAATTACATTCCTTCCACTGAAAAGTGAGAAAAGTGACTCCTTTCCCCATCGACCGATTCAGTTGTACAAACCTAACTCATCAACTACTGGGACAGTGAGTGTAGGAAATAGTATTTTCCTGCCAGGGCTCCCCGACAAGACTGAAATCCCACTAGGGTTGGCAGCACTGTGTGTGTGTTATATATCACATTCCCTTGTCAAGTGCACAGCGAATACAATTTGTGTTCATTTGGGTTGACTCAGGTTTTCATAAACTCCTCCCTCAGTTCACCATGTATTAGAGGTAATCTCAAGTGAAGATGTCGCTCCCCTCTCTCCGAGGGTAACTGATCCTCCCCTGCTGACGTAGCTCGACGTGAATAACCTGTTTTGAAATTGAAAGTAGTTAAGAGCGATCTAATTTGCAGAAGAACGTCTTGAATGACATCTTTTGAATATCCTGACTTGAATGTTTGCTTTACACATTGCAGACCGTAATAAAAATACCTGACCCTGCAGCACCTTCCCTTACACAGTCCGACAATGCAATCTCCTTTCAAAGGACGTCAGAGGCATGTGTAGCGAGTCAGCCATTGAATGTGTCTGTGTTGAAATACTAGGAGCGAGCAGGCCGTGCGTTTAGGCAAGATCAACTACAAAATATCAGACCTTAATGCAGCTATCGATATTGCAAAAATGGTGCCGCGTTCGGTTTGTGTGAAGCGTCAGTTTAGTTCTTTCTGTTGGTTTGGTTTTATCACGAGACGTTAATGTAGTGATGTTTTTACTGAAATTTGGTTTTAAAACTAACATGATATATTAAACCGTGTCGATCGTATTTTGTGCCTGGATTTTAAAGCAGATGCACATTCACATTTAGAACAAGTGTACTTAATGCATGGTGATGATTTCGCAGTTAAATTAGGGTGCATTGAAACATTCGAGGATACATTTGTCATTAGAGAGGATGTTTTCCGCGTACTTGAGCTATTTTTCCGAATAATTCCGAAACTCTGTGTTGATGCCTATCCTAGTACATTTCCCAATTAACTATGCCTTTTGAGGCTTTTAAAATCGAAGTTATAAAAAGTGATAAAGATATTTTACCTGTGAATGAAGATTATGTTCTCTTTGTGAAATTAGAGGATAAGGTATCAAGTGATATACTGTCGCTTAAGTACGTATTTATGTTGTCAACGATTTGAGTGTTAATGTGCTGAACACGAAAATGCATATGCAACCAGAGAATTTCAAATCGATTCTCCTACTGAGACACAAACATTATCTGGAGTGAAACAGATGTAGTTTAACAGTTAGCTGAATTATAATCAGGATAACTGTTAAGCTGCTTTTACACTAAGCGCAATTTCCTCGCGAAATAATTTCGCGAGGGAATTGCGCTTAGTGTAGAAGCTCCCTCACCCCTGAGTAATTGTGGAGTGAGGGCCCCCGCTGCGAGCCGGAGGTCAGTCGGTTTTTGTCCGCGCATCAAAGGGTTTCGCTCATCGAATTTTTCACAGCGAAGAGCGCACTGACCGGCCACGGATACTTAATGATCGTGAATAGCGGCGCCTTTCTAGAATTGTCCGTTATACCAGACAAGCCACCTGGATCAAATTACATCCATATTCAATGCAGGAGGTACCAGACGCATATCCAGCAAGACAGTACAGCATTCTTTAACGTCAGTAGGATATGGGAGGAGATAACCTACCAGAGAGCCCTTATTAACACCACGACACCGAGCACAGCATCTCGTCTGCGCGCGTGACGTTGCTTATTGGACCCTGGAGGACTGGCGATATGTATCTTCGTCAGATGAGTCAGTGTTACAGTTGTTTGAGCTGATGGTAGGGTTCGGATATGGTGCAGGCCCTAAAAAGGCATGGACCCCAGTTGTCATCAAGACACCGTGCAGGCTGGTGGTAATTCCAGAATTGTGTGGAGTGTGTTAACGTGGCATTACCGCTTTTCAAACTTTACAGGCCGTCGACCAGTGACAGCTACGTTGAACCGCCTGGTGACCACTTGCAGCCCTTCATGGACCTCGTACCCCTATAACGATGAGATAGTCCAGCAGGATAATGAACATTGTCATCGAGACCAAGTTGGCCAGAATTGGTTCAAGGAGCGTTCTCTAGAGTTTCAATGAATGCTGTAGCCACCTCGTTCGCCTGAATATGAACCCTGTCGAGCATTTATGGGACATGGTGGTGAGGTCCATTTACACCCCAGACTTTGCACCTACAATTAGCATGGAGCTGTGGGGAGTTATCCGCACGGCATGGGTCACAATCTCTCCTCAGGTATTTCTTCCACTTGTGCAATCGATGTCAGCTAGAGGATGGCCTACACTATATTAGACTTTTGGCATATCAGTGTGTATCCCCAACTTCGCCAGGATAAATAGTTAAGTTTAGTTTATTTCTAAAAGAATAAATCCTGCCTTACAGATAAGGTGACCATGGAGGTCATCTCACAAGCTATTATGTTGGTGATTATTTAGTATATGCAGAGAATCTCTTAATCATGCTCCTGATCTATCATTCCGAGACGGTGTAATTGAGCCTTTGACCACTTTTAAAAATATTATTATTACTGTACTATTATTAATAATAGATCATCGTAGTTGGGAAATATCCCGGTGGCAATGATCACACATAGAGTAGTGTGAAAATAATGTAAAGTTAAAACTTGATTTCACAACAAGAGTACTACAAGCAATTCCATGGAAAGAAAATATTACAAGAAATAGTTACTAGTTTAACATTCTAAATCCAGCATCACCATACACAAATTCACGCACTATTTAACATTCTAAATCCAGTATCATCATATATAAATTCACACACAATTTAACATTCTAAATCCAGTATCATCATATACAAATTCACACACAATTTAACATTCTAAATCCAGCATCATCATATACAAATTCACACACAATTTAACAGTTTAAATCCAGCATCATCATATAAAAATTCACGCACTATTTAACATTCTCAAGCCAGCATCACCATATAGAAATTCGGTACATAACTTAACATTCTAAATCCAGCATCACCATATACAACTTCACGCACTATATAACATTCTCAATCCAGTATCATCATATACAAATTCACGCACTATTTAACATTCTAAATCCAGCATCACCATATAGAAATTCACACACAATTTAACATTCTAAATCCAGCATCATCATATACAAATTCACACACAATTTAACATTCTAAATCCAGCATCATCATATACAAATTCACACACAATTTAACATTCTAAATCGAGCATCACCATATAGAAATTCGGTACACAATTTAGGATTCTAAATCCAGCATCATAATATAGAAATTCACACACAATTTAACATTCTAAATCCAGCATCATAATATAGAAATTCACACACAATTTAACATTCTAAATCCAGCATCATAATATAGAAATTCACACACAATTTAACATTCTAAATCCAGCATCACCATATAGAAATTCACACACAATTTAACATTCTAAATCCAGCATCACCATATAGAAATTCGGTACAAAATTTAGCATTCTAAATCCAGCATCATAATATAGAAATTCACAAACAATTTAACATTATAAATCCAGCATCATAATATAGAAATTCACACACAATTTAACATTCTATATCCAGCATCATAATGTAGAAATTCGGTACACAATTTAACATTCAAAATCCAGCATCACCATATAGAAATTCGGTACACAATTTAACATTCAAAATCCAGCATCACCATATAGAAATTCGGTACACAACTTAACATTCTAAATCCAGCACCACCATATAGAAAATCGGTACACAATTTAACATTCTAAATCCAACATCACCATATAGAAATTCGGTATACAATTTAACATTCTACATCCAGCATCACCATATAGAAATTCGGTACAAAATTTAGCATTGTAAATCCAGCATCATAATATAGAAATTCACAAACAATTTAACATTCTAAATCCAGCATCATAATATAGAAATTCACACACAATTTAACATTCTATATCCAGCATCATAATATAGAAATTCACACACAATTTAACATTCTAAATCCAGCATCATAATATAGAAATTCACACACAATTTAACATTCTAAATCCAGCATCATAATATGGAAATTTACACACAATTTAACATTCTAAATCCAGCATCACCATATACAAATTCACGCACAATTTAACATTCTAAATCCAGCATCATAATATAGAAATTCACACACAATTTAGCATTCTAAATCCAGCATCATAATATAGAAATTCACACACAATTTAACATTCTAAATCCAGAATCATAATATAGAAATTCACACACAATTTAACATTCTAAATCCAGCATCACCATATAGAAATTCGGTACACAATTTAGCATTCTAAATCCAGCGTCATAATATAGAAATTCGGTACACAATTTAACATTCTAAATCCAGCATCACCATATAGAAATTCGGTACACAATTTAACAATCTAAATCCAGCATCACCATATAGAAATTCGGTACACAATTTAACATTCTAAAGCCAGCATAACCATATAGAAATTCGGTACACAATTTAGCATTCTAAATCCAGCATCATAATATAGAAATTCGGTACACAATTTAACATTCTAAATCCAGCATCACCATATAGAAATTCGGTACACAATTTAACATTCTAAATCCAGCATCACCATATAGAAATTCGGTACACAATTTAGCATTCTAAATCCAGCATCATAATATAGAAATTCACATCCAATTTAACATTCTAAATCCAGCATCATAATATAGAAATTCACACACAATCTAACATTCTAAATCCAGCATCACCATATAGAAATTCGGTACACAATTTAACATTCTAAATCCAGCATCACCATATAGAAATTCGGTACACAATTTAACATTCTAAATCCAGCATTACCATATAGAAATTCGGTACACAATTCAGCATTCTAAATCCAGCACCATAATATAGAAATTCACACACAATTTAAAATTCTAAATCCAGCATCATAATATAGAAATTCACACACAATTCAACATTCTAAATCCAGCATCATATTATAGAAATTCACACACAATTTAACATTCTAAATCCAGCATCATAATATGGAAATTTACACACAATTTAACATTCTAAATCCAGCATCACCATATACAAATTCACGCACAATTTAACATTCTAAATCCAGCATCATAATATAGAAACTCACACACAATTTAACATTCTGAATCCAGCATCATAATATAGAAATTCACACACAATTTAACATTCTAAATCCAGCACCATAATATAGAAATACACACACAATTTAACATTCTAAATCCAGCATCATAATATAGAAATTCACACACAATTTAACATTCTAAATCCAGCATCACCATGTAGAAATTCGGTACACAATTTAACATTCTAAAACCAGCATCACCATATAGAAATTCGGTACACAATTTAACATTCTAAATACAGCATCACCATATAGAAATTCGGTACACAATTTAACATTCTAAATCCGGCATCACCATATAGAAATTCGGTACACAATTTAGCATTCTAAATCCAGCATCATAATATAGAAATTCACACACAATTTAACATTCTACATCCAGCATCGTAATATGGAAATTCACACACAATTTAACATTCTAAATCCAGCATCATAATGTAGAAATTCACACATAATTTAACATTCTAAATCCAGCATCATAATACAGAAATTCACCCACAATTTAACATCAAAATCCAGCATCATAATATGGAAATTCACACACAATATAACATTCTAAATCCAGTATCACCGTATAGAAATTCGGTACACAATTTAACATTCTAAATCCAGCATCACCATATAGAAATTCGGTACTCAATTTAACATTCTAAATCCAGCATCACCATATACAAATTCACACACAATTTAACATTCTAAATCCAGCATCACCATATAGAAATTCGGTACACAATTTAACATTCTAAATCCAGCATCACCATATACATATTCACACACAATTTAACATTCTAAATCCAGCATCACCATATAGAAATTCGGTTCACAATTTAACATTCTAAATCCAGCATCACTATATACAAATTCACACACAATTTAACATTCTAAATCAAGCATCACCATATGGAAATTCGGTACACAATTTAACATTCTAAATCCAGCATCACCATATACAAATTCACAGACAATTTAACATTCTAAACCCAGCAACACCATATACAAATTCACGCACAATTTTACATTCTAAATCCACACACAATTTAACATTCTATCTAACTCCAGCATCACCATATACAAATTCACACACAATTTAACATTCTATCTAACTCCAGCATCACCATATACAAATTCACACACAATTTAACATTCTAAATACAAGCATCACCATATACAAATTCACACACAATTTAACATTCTAAATCCAGCATCACCATATACAAATTAACACACAGTTTAACATCCTATCTAAATCCAGCATCATCGTATATAAATTCACACGCAATTTAACATTCTAAATCCAGCATCACCATATACAAATTCACACACAATTTAACATTCTATCTAAATCCGGCATCACCATATACAAATTCACACACAGTTTAACATTCTATCTAAATCCAGCATCATCGTATACAAATTCACACGCAATTTAACATTCTAAATCGAGCATCACCATATACAAATTCACACACAATTTAACATTCTATCTAAATCCAGCATCATCGTATACAAATTCACACGTAATTTAACATTCTAAATCCAGCATCACCATATACAAATTCACACACAAATTAACATTCTATCTAAATCCAGCATCACCATATAGACATTCACACGCAATTTAACATTCTAAAACCAGTATCATCATATACAAATTCACACACAATTTAACATTCTAAGTCCAGCATCACCATATACAAATTCACACACAATTTAACATTCTATCTAAATCCGGCATCACCATATACAAATTCACACACAGTTTAACATTCTATCTAAATCCAGCATCATCGTATACAAATTCACACGCAATTTAACATTCTAAATCCAGCATCACCATATACAAATTCACACACAATTTAACATTCTATCTAAATCCAGCATCATCGTATACAAATTCACACACAGTTTAACATTCTATCTAAATCCAGCATCATCGTATACAAATTCACACGCAATTTAACATTCTAAATCCAGCATCACCATATACAAATTCAGACGCTATTTAACATTCTAAATCCAGTATCATCATATACAAATTCACACGCAATTTAACATTCTAAATCCAGCATCACCATATACAAATTCACACACAATTTAACATTCTATCTAAATCCAGCATCACCATATACAAATTCACACACAGTTTAACATTCTATCTAAATCCAGCATCATCGTATACAAATTCACACGCAATTTAACATTCTAAATCCAGCATCACCATATACAAATTCACACACAATTTAACATTCTATCTAAATCCAGCATCATCGTATACAAATTCACACGCAATTTAACATTCTAAATCCAGCATCACCATATACAAATTCACACACAATTTAACATTCTATCTAAATCCAGCATCACCATATACAAATTCACACGCAATTTAACATTCTATATCCAGCATCATCATATACAAATTCACGCTCTATTTAACATTCTAAATCCAGCATCATCATATACAAATTCACGCACTATTTAAAATTCTAAATCCAGTATCATCATATACAAATTCACACGCAATTTAACATTCTAAATCCAGCATCACCATATACAAATTCACGCACTATGTAACATTCTAAATCCAGCATCATCGTATACAAATTCACGCTCTATTTAACATTCTAAATCCAGCATCATCATATTCAAATCCACACACAATTTAACATTCTATCTAAATCCAGCATCACCATATACAAATTCACACGCAATTTAACATTCCAAATCCAGCATCACCATATACAAATTCACACACAATTTAACATTCTATCTAAATCCAGCATCATCATATACAAATTCACGCACTATGTAACATTCTAAATCCAGCATCATCGTATACAAATTCACACGCAATTTAACATTCTAAATCCAGCATCACCATATACAAATTCACACACAGTTTAACATTCTATCTAAATCCATGATCACCATATACAAATTCACACGCAATTTAATATTCTAAATCCAGTATTATCATACAAATTCGCACGCAGTTTGACATTCTAAATCTAGTATCATGATATACAAATTCACGCACTATTTAACATTCTAAATCCAGTATCATCATATACAAATTCACGCACTATTTATCATTCTAAATCCAGTATCATCATATACAAATTCACGCACTATTTAACATCCTAATCCAGCATCATCATATACAAATTCACTCGCATTTTAACATTCTAAATCCAGCATCATCATATACAAATTCACGCACTATTTAACATTCTAAATCCAGCATCATCATATACTAATTCGCAAACAATTTGACATTCTAAATCCGGCATCATCATATACAAATTCACACACACATGAAGTCCTCCCACGAGAACTGAACGGAGGGTTGCCTACCTCCCATGTAAAATCAACTGTGTTATATCTCTCACATAAGTTAGGCGGAAGATACAGAGCTAGCTTCTCGTCATTCACTGCCAACCAAACGTTGACTCCAGAATAATAGCTTTATTTTCCAGCCTATTAATTATTAAAATAGCGGCATGTCTGCTTCTTCCGTCTTCCGCCAAGCAACATACAGTACTTCTTCGAACACTTCTAATTTTGCTTCCTGGAATGCTGATGCGATGTTTGACTGAACCGTGTGGTATCGAGTATTCCTCAATAGTTCGCTCTTAGAAAATACCCTAACACATGACCCAGTGTTTTTAATTCTTCATGTTCCGGGAAGTGGCAGATTATCGCGGCTCTTAAGGGAACCGGTTAGTGTAGATTAGCCAACAATGCAACTGTTTAAGAAAAGCTTTTTTATTAGATAACCGTGACAGCTAGAAAGCTGATTTTTTTAAAGTTATCAACAACATCCACAGCAGTGTTTTGATAAAGAATGATAGAAATTGAAAACATAATTGAAAAATAATAAACATTTGAAAATTCTTAAAATTTTAGAAGAGTACTTATACTTTGGTACCTTTTTCTCTGGTGTTAAAATAGATAATTGGATGAAATCTACAATTCTTAACCTAATGCTATTGATACAGCTTGTGAAGCAAAGTTATTGTTGTCAGGCATTTGGTTTCGATTTTATGAATTTTTGATTTCGTCAATAACTTTTAACCTTTATTTGAACACTTTTTAATTTTTGTTTTTCGATTACTTCCATTTTGATTCGCAGATTTTGGTTTGTAAGCATCTATAACAGAAAATGCCTGATGAGGCATGTGGTTCCTGAGAAAAAGGTCCAAAATATCAAAAATTTTAAACCTTGAAAAAATTAAAGTTAAAGATTCAGTCAAAATTTATAAATGTTTACCTAGCACTCTAAAACTTTCTAGGGCCATATTCGACATCCTCCACTTCTTTTCCACATTTTCTTGTCTTCGTTTGGTCCTCGCTTCATTTGTTCCTACTTTATCTGCTTTGTTTGCAAATAATATGCGCTCCTTGTCAAAGCGTTGAAGACTCGCCTGGCAGTTTCTTCCCGGATTGAAGCCCATTTTCCGTAACACCAGTGTCCTAGCCAAAGCTCCGTCAATAAAAGTAATTACAGCATCTTTTACTCCGATATTCAGTACTGCTGACCCACAAAAATAGATTTTGGAACTCTCTCCAAGATGCAGTTATTGAGACTTTCATTGGGGTTTTGAGTCTTTCCGTGCAAGCATTTCTTCAGATTTGCTCAGGTCCCTGTAAAGAGGTTTCATGACTTCCGTTACTGCATGGGGGGCAGAGTGTTTGTGGCTGGACGGTTCCCAGTAATTTGGGATCGCTGGTACTTACACCAAGAGTCTGGACCCTTAGGGCAGAGAGCATGCTGTGGCCTTTCGTCAGTGGAGCATTTGTGTAGAAATCACGCCCACACAGCCTCACGCATGGCCTTCAAGTTGTTGGTGTTTCTTCTTATTGCTAAACCAAAGTAAGTCTGCAGTAAGTATTTTTCACAGTCTGTCAGTCGGCCAGGACCTCCTAATGCCTTACCATCAGTAAGCTTCTGTCCCTTCATGTCCTTCTTCAACTTTCGCAACCTACTATCTAATCGTCGACAACTTTACTATAAACAAAGCACACTGAGAGGCGGGAAAACAAATGAAAATCGTAAATGCGTACACAGGCTAGCCAACGTGACAATCAGAAGAATATCCCAAGATAACAAACTTTCCCGCTTTCAGTTACACGAAGTAGAACAAGAAATATTGCCCGAATACAAAAAGAGGGCATGTCGTTTCATGTAATTGACGTATGCGTATGATTGATTACATTCAATTATCAATAAAGACCTCAAATATGTTTTCTATACCTATGTGTTATATAATGGTGTAATCGGGAAAGAATGGAGAATTTTTTGAACCAGTGAAATGAGCCAGTAGGGCTCATTATATGGGCCCGCAGAAGATTTTCACTTTCAGATCACTCTGGGTGTTTGGTGCATTGTAAATCAGTTTCCAGCTTCTTCTAGGAGCTTCCTTATCGCGATCTTCAACGGTTCACGAGCGCTATTGTTATGCTCGCTGCTGGCGTTGTTCACATTGTTGCAACTGCTCCGCAGTTACTGTACCTCGCTGGATCCCTCACACTCTATCTTCATTATTTTGTTATCATGTCTTATGTTATATTTATCTCATCTAAGCTCTTCTTATCTTGTCTTACCTTTAACTCATCTTATCTTATGTTATATTTATCTTATCTCTTCTTATTTTGTCATCTTTATGCTTGTTGTTTTAAGGGGCCTAACATCGAAGGTCATCGGCCCTTGTCATCTTTATCTCTTCTTATCTTGTCTTATATGATTTTATTTCTTTTTATCTTGTCTTATCTTTGTCTCATCTTATCTACTTCTTAACTTGTCTTGTCTTATTTTATTTTTATCTTGTATCTTCATCTATCTTAACTCTTCTTATTTTGTCGTCTTTATCTCTTCTTATCTTATTTTATATGATCTTATTTTATTTTTATCTTGCCTTATCTTTATCTTATCTTATGTTATATTTATCTCGTCTCTTCTTATCTTGTCATATTTATCTCTTCTTATCTTGTCTTATATTATCTATATCTGATCTTATCTTGACTTACGTTGTCTATATCTCATCTTATTTTACCTCTTCTTATATTATATTTTCATCTCTTCTTATCTTGTTTTATCTTTATCTCACTTGATCTTTACCTCCTCTCATCTTATATTATCTTTAGCTCATCTTATCTCGTCTTATCTTTCTTCCGCATTGTTCCGGCCACCTCTTTACCCATTTGTATAGTACAATACCACACGAACGAAGGAAGTCAGGATATTTTCAGAGGGTACAGGGAGAGACAGATGAATAAGATGTGACTGAAAGGAAGACCCCCAAAGGGGTTTGAATCTTGGAAAGCGTGGGTTGATGACCGCAGGGTGTACCTGAGCTTGGCATTACTTGTGCCTGTTTCTTCACTTTTACCTTTGCCATCCAAACTCACTAGAAATAATATTAAATAATAATAGTAGTAATATTAAATTTTAGCAATCCAACTGATGAGCTCACTGCTACACTGGGGCGAAACGTTGGCAATTTCACGATTAAAAAGGCCTAAAGTGCTTTGATAAATTTGCAATCGATGAAATTAAATTATGGTTTCCTTCTGGGAACTTAACTTTTGGTATAAAGGCAAAAGGCAGGTTTTTACACCAGTGCACCGTCACTGTACTGTCCTACATAGGAGGCTTGCTGCCAGGTGTAGCAGTTCAACTGATGAGCCCACTGCCACACTGGGGCAACGCTAGTAATTTCACGATTGAAAAGGTCTGAACAGCTTAAATGTTTTTAGTAGTAATATTGTTGATTTTGAGTCCCATTAACTATGTGAATGTTGTTTTTTGTTTTTCGGAGATTCCAAGGTGCCGGTACTTGATCCCGCGAGATTAGTTTTGTGTGTCAGCACATCTGTTGAAGTGCTCTGGAGCTCAATCATACACGAAGTAAATGGCGCAACGAACTGTTAGGGGCACTTGTTCCAGTAGTACAGACAGCATGTTGCTCAATAAGGTCAGATACACTGGTCTGTCAGTCGTCCCGGTAGCACGTATAGGCCGACCAGTTGATTGCGGATCACACATTTCGTCCAAAGAGCCGTTGGTGATTAGTAAAAACCGTACCGTGTGGCAGTCGCCCCCACCCCCTCACTTTGTGGAGAAAAAATAAATTTTTATTCCATTTTTACTGCCTGAAACTGGAAATTATTAAAAAAAGCTATTTGTACAAACCCCGTTTTTTTTTCAGCTAATTTTTTCACTTAATTTCTTTAATTATTAAGAAAAATACTAAGCGGAAATACGCACAAAATGTCCTACGTCGTGGCTAACAGAATCGTACAGGTCCACAGCAAGTAGTGGAGACCGGTGACCAAGGGTGGCAGGGGTATATTTTTGCCAAATTCACTCACTTGCCGTGCACATTCATCAGTCAGACTGTCTCACTCAGTCAATGCGTTCTATCTAGTGTCTGTTACTGTGTAGTCAGATACTAAATTTCTTTTTAATTCTAATACCTGCGAAATTATTGTTTCTTTAGTGAAAGTTTTATTGTATATTAACTTACTATTATTACCACGAAATTCACTCAGTGAGCATGAAAAACGTACAATTTCTTAGCGATTTCTTCAATTTTTATATCTACCCCCCCCCCCTTCTAATTCCAGACCGCTGCTACTGCCGCGGGGGATTTTCAACTGCCCACGTGTGTGTTATGATTTCATCTTTTCTAAATATGTCTTCGTCAGAGAACAAAATGGACGATGAACGACAGAAATGTCAGAATGGTATCACTACCACGTGCTGCGCCTTTACCAAGGCATTGTAGGACATATCTTCATAGGAACATTTCTTCTTGTTTTCATTACGAATCTCTTCCCCCACCCCCACCGCTTCCCCGATGCTCATTGTGGATGTTTATATTATTTACTCAAGTCAGAAGCAGTAACGTACAGTGTTCTAAATGGATGTTTCAGTTATACAATAGAACAGGGGTTCTCAAAGGGTGTGCCATGAAATTGTCGGACTGAACCGCGAAAAAATTGCTTGCGTATTCAATATGTTTAGTAATACTATTTACTAATATTACAGAACGGTGTAAGCCTACATGCAGTAAGAACTCAAGAAATAAGATGCTTTATCAATAATATTACACTATTGTTGCAGTTTTGTGGGAAGTGTGGGCTTGTTTACTTCTGAACAACTGTTCGTTGCGAGGAGGAATCGCAGACAAACACACGGAAAGAAGTCGCTCGCAGGCCAGTGCCGAGAATCCTTGTTCTCACAGATATGTTATTAATATAGATATAGCACGCTCTGATAACGCCGAGAACTCTCTTTTCACTGAAATCCACAACTGAAGTAGTGTTTCCTCTTTAAATTTCAGCTTAAAAGTTCGATCGGCTTGAAGTTCAGCTGATTCTTTTGCCTCTTTTAATGGTAAATGTTTTGTGTCCTCAGCAGTCTCGGCAAAGGGATCGCGAACCCAGTCGCATTCGTTCACGTTAAAGGAAGGAAAATATTCTTTCATTTTGTTCTTCAAAACAGAAAGATGTTCTAAAATCAGACTGGAACAGATGTCGGTATCAGCTATGAGAGGAAACATTTCAAGATCGCTTCTTTCAACTTTTGAAACCCGTTCAGCTGTCAGTTGATTTAAGAATATTCTCTTTCTTTCCCTGCATACTGGTAATTAGATTATTCAAATGTCCAAAAATATTAGCTAGGTATTGAGCCCTGACAGCAATCCCTGTGACCATTTTGCACATCTTAATTCTGTATCTCAGTGTTGGGTTATGCCGCGGCAAAGCAAAGCAGTCGGAGATCCATGAAGCCTCCACTCTAGGGACGTGCAAGTCCGACGAGTCGGGTCACAGGTTTATATAGTGGACTGTTATCATCGTGGTTTAAACGTAGAAAGTAATCGTCATTTCCTGCCTAAAAATTACGTGAATATTCCGCAACAGAATGTTAAGAGATCTAGGATATTGGCATATTCATCAAGATACATTGACCATCATTTCATTTTATCCTAAATTAAATAACTATCTTAGTATTCCTACGCTACATCAAATGAGAACTCTGTGAAATGTTTCATTTATGGAAGGATTTTCCGTTTAATGACTCAAATAACTTCGAATGTCAATTACATTATGAGCAAATTATTAGCAACACAAACGGATATAGAAAGGAAAAAAAAATGTTACGTTAAAATTGAAATAAACACCTAACTTCATGCTCTTGTTACAAAGAAATTATAACATTGTCAATCAAGAGAAAATCGAAAAACAAAAGAGACAAAGTGTCCCTCTGCTGAAGGCTTACAGTGAAAGATCTATTATCCATCACGCATTTCGAAATAAATAACTGGGAATTATTGAATCGTCCACTTCAGAATACTGTTCCTACTCAAATATCTCATAATATTCCGTCATTCTAATTTAAATCATCGCATTATTTATCGGTAAACTATCTACCTAGCAACTTGAAAACACCGTTATTCCACATTCATAAATCATCATAAATGCAAGAGAAATGTTTGAAAGACACAGGATCGTAGCATAATATGTCATCCATCAAAATCATGCATTTAAAAGGCAGACTCGATCCTCTCGAACATTCATCGAAGACTGCACCTAGATAAAGGACATCAATAGACATTGCAGCATCTACAATAACCTTCTCTAACTACGTTGATTCTGCGCCTCCGGATTCCACTGCGAAGTTTGGCCTGAAATAACTACATCAGCACTAGGCATCAACTCAAATGATCTACAAAATATCGAACTAGCAAAGAAATGATTTACTTACCATAGGAGATCATATTCCCCTTCACGACATGACCCAATATCTTTACGTTACCGTTTATTTTGTGAAGATCCTAAACATCCCTTTAATACCGTGCGCTCTGGTCAATCTTGTATTTAAATAGGATAATGTGACGACCATCTATTAGTGTTCGTGAGTGCAAAATTCTACAACACTATTCTTAAATACGGCCTCGTGCCTAAATAAATCATTCATCACAACAACATCAAAATTCACGCATGACCAACACAATTCCTAACGCCAATGCCATCATCAGGACCTTCACATTACATCATCATAAAATACGCAATCCTAATGACACGTCTATAACCATCCACATTTCATTATCCACATACATATTTTTAAAGATCCTACCGTATCAAACACCTTATCACGTCGCACAAATCGTCATGCACAGCGAATTCACAATACCTAGGAACAATCTATTCAGGCAATTACGTCAAAGACTACTAAATATGTTGCCGCATTAACACCATATCACCACAATAATATCACACTTCCATTATCAAACACCGTATTTCTGCACAAGCACATAATATTTGAAGACCATAGAATCGCACGTCGCAAATACCGAGCTCCTCCGAGGTATTTTGAGCCCCGAGTTAAGTTAACGTTTATCACAATAACACCATTACGGTACCAATATCATCGATGCCGAAAATCATTCCGTAAATCCTTGCTAGAAGACATTAAAAGAAAGCTCACACGACCCATCGCATATTATCACAACATAGACTGACTCACCGCACTAGACGCCACGATCATAAGTAATACAACGCAATGATTAACAAATAACGGTCGCCTTCAAGTTGAAAATTATACATGTCATAAATCGACATTAAAAATGAATACTACTCTACATCTAAAATAAGCAACTACATGGCGGAATATATAGACGATATTCAAGTACTCATCCTGGATTGTTGCTCCACGACGGTGTCACCTTCCGTGTTCAGCTCTCAACTATAAATATTATCCATTAGTGTCCATCACATTCCTGGCCAGATCCTTCGAGGTCCCTCTATTTTAGTTGTTCATGTTAATACGTGCAGTCATCTCATATGTATAACCAATAACTGACGGTTCCATGTTACCTGAAACTCAGAGATATCAATTAGGACAGGGTCATACACCTTGATACAATTTTACAGTTCAATTAACACACTTGCCTTTATGTTTTTCGATAACAGGATATCTTGTTTTACAATATAATATATGTTTATAATATGCCAATATCACGCTAATATATCTCTTCAACACAATCTTTCTCCCACGAATTTTCGCTTCCGATCCTTTTAAGATACAGATTGAGAGTCAACTTCCTCAGAGATAAAACAAATTCTACAACAACATAATAATCGCAGACGGTTTGCTTTTTGGAATTCTTCTATGCTTCCAGCTCCCATATGTTCTTGACAATTGGAAACATTTGACACATAATGCGAAACGATCTCGTATAAATCAGCTGTATTAGCAAAGGAACTTATTTAATAATTGCTGCCTCGTATTTAGGTTAGTAATCGACAGTTTCATTCTTCATCTCGATCGTCGAATCGTGCGAGACTAGATGTACAAGGTATGGCCCTCTCATATAAACTTATTATTCACACATTTCATGGCCCTCAGTAATATTCTGTCATTGATATTCGACCGTTCATGCATTTCAGAAACTTTACTTGAGGAATGTGTATTATTCATTTAATCCTGCCCTATGTTCCACGATGTTTTATTGTCTACCAATATTTCCAAAGCACCACGGGGTTTAGAGCTTGTTATCAATCCGCCGATATCTTCAATTCAGCGATGCCGTTCACGTAATTAGACAAGTCAACTGAACTCAAATTCACCTGGAGGTGTGATAACCGGACAAGATTTCATTGACATTATTTCTCAACATGAACTTCCAATGTGTTCACCAATCTCATCCTGACATACATTGGAAGGTTATAGTATGCAACTTTTGTCGCTAATGAGGTCAGAAAACTCAAGTTTCTCTGTGG
This sequence comes from Anabrus simplex, assembly GCF_040414725.1. Taxonomy (NCBI): domain Eukaryota; kingdom Metazoa; phylum Arthropoda; class Insecta; order Orthoptera; family Tettigoniidae; genus Anabrus; species Anabrus simplex. The sequence goes on from NC_090269.1 coordinate 418,821,549, forward strand.
CAAATATTTGTAATTACTCATTTCTAAGTTCATACAATCTGGAAAGTACACTTCCTTTGGACAACCAGCGAATTTCGGTGTGAAGAACTAGAGATTCATGAACAGCTCCTGCTTCCTGACATATTACTTTGAGGAGTCTATATTTTAGAGCTCTTCTTTTAATGTAATTAACCATTTCAACAAATGAGCTCATTACGTTTCTTAGATCTGAAGGTATGGTTTTTGACACAAAAGCTTCCCGATGTAAAAACAATGCGTGGATTCAATGTGCGGGAAGTATTGCTTCAACATTGAAGTAAAACCTCTCATTCCACCAGTCATTGCTGTGGCTCCATCAGTGCACACTGAAATTTAATTGTTTCTACTCAGTCCATTTTCTTCCAGCGTCGCTGTAGTAGAATTATATATGTCTGATCCTGCTGCCGTCAGAGGTAATTCTTTACAGGATAGGAACTGTTCAGTAAGTGATTCTTTGTTTAAATATCTATGTAGCTCATTGATTGATTTTTCTATGCCTGTTGATTCGTACTGTTGAAGTGTAAATTTTTTACAGTCACGTAATTTTTCCACTTGTTTTTAATATCAGCTGACATCAGCAATTGTATCGTTTGACAAAGGTACTTTGGATATCTCCCTCTCGGCAGCCTCTCGTAACATGGATTTAACTATTTCTATACAAAGAGCTAAAATCAATGTTTCTGCTGCTGTATGTGACTGCATACTCCTGGCAATTATTATAGCTACCTACTAGCGCTTTTTCTGTAGTTGTAATTATTTTATTCATTGCCTCGCCTTCTTTAATTTGAGAAGAGAGTAAACGACTGAAATAAACTTCATTTATTTTCCAAGTGCTGTGTTTCGTTTTCAAGTGTCTCTTTAGTTTGCTTGGAACCATACATTCATTGCTTAATTTTTCGCCACATACAACACACTCAGGAAATTCACGACTTCCAGACTCAGTAAATGTAAATCCGAAGCTTAAATAAGAATCCTGGTACCTGCGCACAGCACCGGACGATGAACTGCTCTGCTGCGAACTTTTCCATGTTATATTTATAATAACACCAAACATTGTGACTTATTCAACAATCAATTGCACCAAGTTGTGTACTACATTTAAACATCTCTCCGTTTCCAACTGAAGTACTCAACTAGCTGCAAGTTTTTTCGGGCGGGGGGGGGGGGGGGAAATCGCTCCCCCCGCGTGGCAATCGTCACTATTATATATTATATATTGCCCCAGAGATGCTATTAGTTCTAAGAAGACGAAAAGAATAGCAGGGAGAAGTGGGAGCTGCCTGTCCCCATGCTCAGCATGTTACCAAGCCAGATGTGCTGATGGGTATCAAATAGCGGTGTAATCGGGTAGTAAGGGTCAGGACAAAACCACATAGGCGGAAATAGACAGATGCCTACATGTGAAACCTGACTAACTTCAGGTGAGCGTTGAATGGTTTATATATGCTCCACTAGGGTTCGGGAGTGATCCACATATTTCTCTACTAACGTTCCAGTCATTCGCCCACCCTCCGCGAGGGTTCTCATTCTTTCAAGACTGCTCTCTAGCGTTCGAAATTCCTCTAAAGCAGGCATAGTTACTTGTATGTTGGGGGTGTGTCGCTATATTTAGCATAGCGAAACAGTGTGCCACGAACGAAAAAGTTTGAGAACCCCTGCAATAGAAGAATAAATAAATCAAATGTCTCGGACTAGATGATCTTGGCCACTTTCATAGCAGTAACACAGCCTACCCTTAAATCTTTCCTTATGAAAGACTATGGTCAGAGTTGAAAGGTACGTAAGTGCAACATTGTTTGTCTCTCCCAAAATTCGCAGACACCTGAACCGTGTAGATATCCTCCCACTCCGAAGTCTGTTGAGTGATCGTCACTTTTCCCAGTTGGTGTTGTGGCCCTTATCCACTCTGTTCGTAAAGTGGATTGCCATGGCTGTGTCCTGGCTGTCAGGTTTTACAGTGAGCATTGTTGTTGTCTGCACAAAGACTTTCCTCGATTTGACCCGTTGGAGTTTGGTGAGCTTGGTCCTTTACTTACTTTGTTCGTTCACTTTGTGCTATGACCTCACAACGTACACTAGGAGGGGATATTCCTGCCGGAGTGTATAGTTTATAAAGAGGTGTAGATATCATGCAGCCATAAATTGTTCTGAATATCTCATTGAGAGCAGTATCCCCTTGTTTCGCATAAGCTGAATGATACTATACAGGGCTAGCGTACACAGCAGAGGCGTAACACAGAGCTAATGCGGTTGTCCGTAGGGTCTGACCATGGGCGCCCCAATTTGCCCCTATCAGTTTACGAAGACTTTTTGTTTGGTTTGCATACAATGTGTCATGTAAGATGCGATCCTGAGTTACTCCTAGGTATTTTGGGGGAAAACACTGTTCCAGGCGATGTCTTCCCCAGCTAATGTTGAGCTTCCCTGGTTCTGAGGTGTAAAGTATAAACCTGAGTCTTGAATGGATTCGTTTTGAGTTGATTTCTCTTGTAGTGAGTCGAAAGGTATTCCAGTGCAGTGCTAAATTAAACATTTATAGAGGCTACAGAAGTCACGAAAAGGGTAGTAATGGCAAACAGAGCCTTCCAAGACAAAAATAATTGCTTTACGTCCCACTAACCACGTTTACGGTTTTCAGAGGATAGAAAGCATTTGCTGGCCAACAAACATAATTATAGATATTCAAACTCGGAAGGCCTTTGTAAATACCTTTGTATGGAGTGTGCTTCTGTATGACTGCGAAAACTGGACATTAGGAATGCAAGGAAAGAAAAGACTAGAGGCAATTGAAATGTGCATCTGGAGAAGAATGCAGAGGATAAGTTGGACTGTAATGAAGAACAATACCGAAGTCCTTAGAGAGATTGGAGGAAAACGGAATCTGATAACTGAAATTGAGAAACGGAAAATAAAATTTATTTGTAACCTTCTGTGGCATGAAGAGTTCCTTTGTAACATCACTGAAGGGAGATTTGCTGGAAAAAGAGGAGTTTCTTATTTCGAAAACCTGCTTCAGAGGATGAACTGCAAGACCTACAACGAGTTGAAAATCCTGGCTCAAGATAGACATCTATGGCTGCTGTGACAAGGCTTACCCTTTAGAATATCATGATGATGATGATGGCAGAATGCTAAATATACAAATCAAAATGTTACATTTCTAATTTTAACATGCTAAAAATGGCCCCCTTTACCTGTACTTATCACTTGTCGGTGAACACCTTTCCTAGTCGACAGACTATACCTGCTGTTGTTCTTATCGTCCGTGACACTTCAACTTGTCCTCATAATTAGGAACATTTAAATGTCGCTCCCTGAGGATTAGTGCACTCTGTTCTGGGATTGCAGCGCAGGGTCATAACTCGAGATGTGTTCCTTTATCAGCGCTCGCCAGCCAAGACGGTACAGTCCGCACAGAATCTTCTCCGCACCGCTTAAAATGTAAATGTGTCGTCTACTGCTTTCATCTTTATACATCGAAATGCAAGCGGTGCTTGTCATATTGGCGGATGGATACGTTGCACCCTCGTGTAGTATAAATCGTGAACTCTGCTGTATTCTTTTTGAAAGTAATTTTAAATAATCTAAGAGTACAGAAGCTTTATTATTATTATTATTATTATTATTATTATTATTATTATTATTATTATTATTATTATTATTATTATTATTATTATTATTATTATTCGACTTTCTTCCTTCCTTAATCCGTTTACCATCAGGGGTTGGTTTCTCCCTCGGACTCAGTAAGGGATTCCAGTTCTACCAACTCAAGGGCAGTGTCCTGGAGAATGAGAATTTTGGGTCGGGGGAAACAATTGGGCAGGAGGACTAGTACTTCACCCAGGCGGCCTCACCTGCTATGCTGAACAGGGGCCTTGTGGGGGATTGGGAAGATTATAAGGGATAGACAAGGGATAGGGAAGGAAGCGGCCGTGGTCTTAAGTTAGGTAGCATTCCGGCATTTGCTTGGAGGAGAAGTGGGAAACATGGAAAACCAATTCGAAGATGGCCGAGGTGGGAATCGAATCCGCCCCTACTCAGTTGACCTCCCGAGGCTAAGTGGACGCCGTTCCAGTACTCCGGGCCTCCGGGAGTGGCAGCTACACAACAGAGGTGGACATTATACAACTATGAAGCATTATCTGATCTCGTAACGAGTAAGAGAGGGACCAGCAGGACGGTGTATAAAAAATATGAGTTAAGAACTGGAATCAAAGCTAAGACTTTTTGCAAACGATGATATACTGTAAACCATTTACAGGAATGTGAGTGACTGAAAAAGACCTAGACAATATTGTGAGATGGAAGCAGACGATCGTACGAAAGTAAACGGGATGGAAAGTCGGGTTGTTTCGCCAACATGAAAAGTCCTCTCAGTTTTAATCGCTGTGTTGATGGTGTGATGGTACCTCATGGAGATCACTGTACGTACCTAGATGTTAAGATAACATTGGGGTAATGATATTAAGGAGGTTGTTAAGAAAGGTTACAGATCTTCACATGGTTATGAGAGTATTTAGGGGTTGTAGTATAGATGTAGAGGAGAGGGCATATAAGTCTCTGGTAAGACCGCAGTTAGAGTATGGTTCTAGTGTAGGGGAACCACACCAGGACTACTTGATACGAGAACTACTGATGATCCGCAGGACAGCAGCACGATTATTCTGGGTGATTTCCGACGAAAGAGTAGTGATACGGAAATGTTGCTAACTTTGGGCTAGGAAGATTTGCGAGTAAGGAGACGAGATGCTTGACGATGTAATATATTCCGAGCTGTCAGTGGAGGGATGGTGAGTGATGTCATTAGTACACGAATAAGTACGAGTGGTATTTTTTTAAAAGCAGGAAAGATCATAACACGAAGATAAAATTGGAATTCAAGAGGACAAATTGGGGAAACATTCATTACAGGAAGAGGAATTAAGGGATGGAAAAATTTATGACGGAAAATGTTCGATAAATATTCGAGTTCCTTGAAATCATTTAAGGAATTACTAGGGAAACAATTGATCGGGAATCCGCCACCAGGGCGACTGGCCTAAATGCAGGTCAATAATTGTAACAAAGACTTTTCAGTCTGTCAAACACACAGCAATACAATGTAAATTAAAACACTATAAACATATCTGTAAAACACACACTAACATACAAAGAATGACATGTTTCGTTCTAGTGTTAGTGTGTGTTTTACAGATATGTTTATAGTGTTTTAATTTACATTGTATTTGCTGTGTGTTTGACAGACTGAAAAGCCTTTGTTACATTTAACTAAGTCAACACTGGAAAACATGACTTCATTTTTAACAAAAAAAAAAGTCAATAATTGATTGATTTATCGTACGTAAGTTAGTAAGTAAGTAATTAAGTAGTCTTAGGTAATCAGAAATAACGCGGTTTCGGCCACGTAACGCTGAGCCTGCATTTGAGAAATAGGGGCTTCGAATTCCAGGCCTCGACACGGTTTTCCGTGGTTCCCCATTTTCACACCAGGCAAATGCTGGCGCTCCAGATGCACGGAACTCGCCTCGCGACGCTTACTCGCATGCATTTTGAAACGCACCCGATGAGCCTTCTGACACTCGGTGTTGGTATTCTTGAACTTTCTGGAATTCTGATAAGCTTCTCTATATTATGTAATAATCTTTCGAAAATGTTAAGCCATTTATTGTCCGTTTGCTGCGACATTTTGCGAAAGAAAGACACTCTTCTTTCTTATTCGCACCACATGTTCACTATTTACTCTTCTTTCCCAGTAAAACTCACAGAGAAGAATCAAGAAAGACCTCGCATTAACTGCTGCCAAGAAGAAATTCAGAACTACACTAATTGCTCGCTGTGCATCATACTTTAAAATGGCGGCGCCTCTGCGTCACCCAATGGCGACATGCTAAAGTAACACTTTAAAGTGAGATGTTGAACACTGACGTCACATGTGTTGTCCAAAATATATTTCGACTGTAAGAGTCTCATATCTTTGCAAGGCTCTCCGGCGTTGCGTATCTCGTTCCCAGTCCTTTCACAAAGATAAACAAATAGCCGCTCTCTTATTAAGTCACGAACCCGTCTCCCCGCCAGATGACGTTCGTGTATTTCCCTTATCTCTCCTGCGTTGAAGAATACAGTAATCATCACTCAACAGTATTCTTTCCAGCCTTCTTGGCCCGGGTTCACAGTAAATGAGTTGCAGGTTTGTGGGCGACTACAGGAAGACTTAGACAATGTAGTGAGATGGACAATGGTATGATGATAAACGGGGTTACAAGTCAGGTTATGAGTTTCACTAAGAGGAAAAGCCATCTCAGTTATAATTCCTGTGTCGATGGGATGATAGTACCTCATGGGCATGAATGTAAATGCCTAGGTATTAACATAAAGAAAAATCTCCATTGGGGTAATTATATTAACGAGGTTGTTAAGAAAGGCTACAGTCTCTTCACATGGTTCTGAGAGTATTGAGTGGTTGTAGTAAGGATGTAGAGGAGAGGGCGTATAAGTCTCTGGTAAGACCCTAGTTGGAGTATGTTCCCAATGTATGGGACCTTCACCAGGGTTACTTGATACGAGAACTGGGAAAGATCCAAAGGAAAGCAGCACTATTTGTTCTGGATGATTTCCGACAAAGGAGTTGCAAACTTTGGGCTGGGAAGACTTGCGAGTAAGGAGACGAGCTGCTTGACTAAGTGGTATGTTCCAAGCTGTCAGTGGAGAGACGACATGGAATGACATTAGTAGAAAAATAAGTTTGGGCGGAGATTTTAAACGTACGAAAGAGCATAATATGAAGATAAAGTTGGAAATCAAGAGGACAGATTGGGGAGAAAAATAATTTATAGAAGGAGGTGTAAGAGGTTGGAATAATTTTCTAAGGGAAATGTCATATAAATTTCCCAGTTCTTTGAAAACGTTTAAGAAACGGCCAAGTAAATAACTGACAGGGAATCTGCCACCTGGGTGACAGCCCTAAAAGCAGATCATCAACGATTGATTGACTCATTGATTCCCCGTACTGCCAGAGAGTTAAGAATGGCAAGAGGACCGGTATGTGGATAAAATGGCACATGCTGTTCACTTCGATTTGGGGCGAGGATATGAGTTTACTTTATCAGTATTTTGTCTGTCCCTGAAGTCGTGATCCTTAAATATACTCTTATATGCGTAAGAAGAAAAGTTTTTATAAAGTCAGGTCGAAAAGTACAAAAATGAAAGTCATTTACAATCAAAATTCGTGTAAGAAATGTCACATCATTATGATTAAACTGTGTTATCATACACTACACCTTCTTGCTTACAAAAAGCAAGTTACCGCAAGGATGGAGAGTACCGGTACAATTTATAGTCCCTGCGAAGTTTTGAGGTCAAAAGAGAGTATTGTTATGTATGTATGCGTGTTTTTGAGGATGCTACATGAGCCCTTTATTTCTGACAGAACAATGTGTGAAATCTGATCCTCCATCAACGCAAATATATTGTAAAACTTTGGCGAAGAAGCGTGGAATCGTCCATCTTGCTCTGAACATATGTCTGATCATGGCAAGGGTCTATTTTTTGTAGAAAGGGATCTCTCCTATATAAATATATCCCATTCTTTTTCTTATTACACTTTAAATCGTTTTGTATCAGTTTTTGATTGCATTTAAAATGTGATGTACAGAACAGTGATATTAGTTTGCTTTGCATTTTAATATGTACACTACCATGTGTTCGTAAATAATAAATTTATCAATACATACATTTTTAGCTGTATCAACTTCTAAATGGTTGTGTAGTCCCAAGCTTGAACAAAATGCGCGGGAATATTTTATCTTCAGGTTAACTCTTATTTCTCACAAATGGGACGAATTGAACTATTGATTAAAACTAGTATTACATATCCACGACGAGTTGGACTACTGATTACAGCTAGTATTACATATCCACGACGAGTTGTACTATTGATTACAGCTAGTATTACATATCCACGACGAGTTGGACTACTGATTACAGCTAGTATTACATATCCACGACGAGTTGTACTATTGATTACAGCTAGTATTACATATCCACGACGAGTTGGACTATTGATTACAGCTAGTATTACATCCACGACGAGTTGGACTATTGATTACAGCTAGTATTACATATCCACGACGAGTTGGACTATTGATTACAGCTAGTATTACATATCCACGACGAGTTGGACTACTGATTACAGCTAGTATTACATATCCACGACGAGATGGACTATTGATTACAGCTAGTATTACATATCCACGACGAGTTGGACTATTGATTACAGCTAGTATTACATATCCACGACGAGTTGGACTACTGATTACAGCTAGTATTACATATCCACGACGAGCTGGACTATTGATTACAGCTAGTATTACATATCCACGACGAGTTGGACTACTGATTACAGCTAGTATTACATATCCACGACGAGTTGGACTACTGATTACAGCTAGTATTACATATCCACGACGAGATGGACTATTGATTACAGCTAGTATTACATATCCACGACGAGTTGGACTATTGATTAAAACTAGTATTACATATCCACGACGAGTTGGACTATTGATTACAGCTAGTATTACATATCCACGACGAGTTGGACTATTGATTACAGCTAGTATTACATATCCACGACGAGTTGGACTATTGATTAAAACTAGTATTACATATCCACGACGAGTTGGACTATTGATTACAGCTAGTATTACATATCCAGACGAGTTGGACTATTGATTACAGCTAGTATTACATATCCACGACGAGTTGGACTATTGATTACAGCTAGTTTTACATATCCACGACGAGTTGGACTATTGATTACAGCTAGTATTACATATCCACGACGAGTTGGACTATTGATTACAGCTAGTATTACATATCCACGACGAGTTGGACTATTGATTACAGCTAGTATTACATATCCACGACGAGTTGGACTATTGATTACAGCTAGTATTACATATCCACGACGAGTTGGACTATTGATTACAGCTAGTATTACATATCCACGACGAGTTGGACTATTGATTACAGCTAGTATTACATATCCAGACGAGTTGGACTATTGATTACAGCTAGTATTACATATCCACGACGAGTTGGACTATTGATTACAGCTAGTTTTACATATCCACGACGAGTTGGACTATTGATTACAGCTAGTATTACATATCCACGACGAGTTGGACTACTGATTACAGCTAGTATTACATATCCACGACGAGTTGGACTATTGATTACAGCTAGTATTACATATCCACGACGATTTGGACTACTGATTACAGCTAGTATTACCGAGCTCGATAGCTGCAGCTGCTTAAGTGCGGCCAGTATCCAGTATTCGGGAGATAGTAGGTTCGAACCCCACTGTCGGCAGCCCTGAAAATGGTTTTCCGTGGTTTCCAATTTTCACACCAGGCAAATGCTGGGGCTGTACCTTAATTAAGGCCACGGCCGCTTCCTTCCCACTCCTAGCCCTTTCCGGTCCCATCGTCGCCGTAAGACCTATCTGTATCGGTGCGACGTAAAACAACTAGCAAAAAAAAACAGCTAGTATTACATATCCACGACGAGTTGGACTATTGATTACAACTAGTATTACATATCCACGACGAATTGGACTATTGATTACAGCTAGTATTACATATCCACGACGAGTTGGACTATTGATTACAGCTAGTATTACATATCCACGACGAGTTGGACTATTGATTACAGCTAGTATTACATATCCACGACGTGTTGGACTATTGATTACAGCTAGTATTACATATCCACGACGAGCTGGACTATTGATTACAGCTAGTATTACATATCCACGACGAGTTGGACTATTGATTGCAGCTAGTATTACATATCCACGACGAGTTGGACTATTGATTACAGCTAGTATTACATATCCACGACGAGTTGGACTATTGATTACAGCTAGTATTACATATCCACGACGAGTTGGACTATTGATTACAGCTAGTATTACATATCCACGACGAGTTGGACTATTCATTACAGCTAGTATTACATATCCACGACGAGTTGGACTATTGATTACAACTAACATTACACACCCGAAACGAGTTGGACTACTCGATTAACGCCCGAAAATCACGGTCGGTGAGAACCGGTGAACTTCGGGGCGAGACGGGCTATGGCCGGTTTTATATTTACTTAAAAGCAGTCGTCGGAATATGCGACCTCCTTGTCCCACCTTCGGAGAACAGCCTACCGCCTATGGCTCAGTGTATCATGAGCAGGCCTATGTTAAACCACTGAAGCTCCGGATCTGCGGTAGAAATTCCTCTATGACGGGATTCGAGCTGCCAGCAAGCTGCGGATCTGATAGCGTAACATTCCAGCACGAGTCCCACGCAGTCACGTCGGCAAGGCTTGTACAAGCATTTCTAACATCCATCGAAATTCACATCTGTGTAGTGTGGATGTCAGGAATACATTCACATCTTTCTGTACCAGATCAAGTGACGTTTTGGTAAATATGGGCATACACATAGATGTTCGTATTTCAACAAACAATTAACACCCTTATCTTTTCTGCATTCATAATTGTTTTTATTTTCCCCATGTTGTCATTAAAAAAGCCCCAGTGGTGGTTTGAAAATGGTTGTATGTGAGATTAAGTTAGTTCAACTCCTTTCTCTTTTCTCCTTTTAAAAGCTCCGTTCAAGCTTATTCGTCTACTAATATCATTCCACGCCATCTCTCCACTGACAGCTCGGAACATACCAAGCCTTTCTAGTCCACGTTTGCAACATTTTCGCAACACTGCTCCTTTGTCGAAAATCACCCAGAGCAAACCGTGCCGCTCTTCTTTGAACCTTTTCCAATTCTCGTATGAAGTAGTTCTGGTGTAGGTTCCGTACACTAGAACCATAGTCTGTCTGCGGTCTTACCGCAGACTTATACGCCCTCTCCTTTACATCCTTACTACAACCCCTAAATACTCTCATAACCATGTGCAGAGATCTGTAACCTTTCGTAACAACCTCGTTGATATGATTACGCCAATGAAGATCATTCCTAGCCACTTAAAGTGCTCCCCATGAGGCACTATCACACCATTAACACAGTAATGAAAAAGTGAGAAGACTTTTCCTCTTTGTGGAACTTACAACTTGTCTTTTCATCCCATTTACATTAATACCATTATCCAATAGAATAAAATTGTTGCTCATAAGGGCATGGCACGCGGAGGGCGGAAAGTGTGTGTGTGTGTGTGTGTGTGTGTGTTACTGGGGCGTTAGAAACCCCATGGAAATTTTACAAAAAGCATATAAACAGAAACTAAATTCTTTTTGTTCTTAATCTGGTTATCCTCCAGGGTCGGCTTTTCCCTCGGACTCGGCGAGGGATCCCACCTCTACCTCCTCAAGGTGTCCTGGAGCTTCAGACTCTGGGTCGGGGATACAACTGGGGAGGATGACCAGTACCTCGCACAGGCAGCCTCACCTGCTATGCTGAACATGGGCCTTGCGGGGGGATGGGAAGATTGGAAGGGATAGACAAGGAATAGGGAAGGAAGCGGCCGTGGCCTTTATTAGGTACCATCCCGGCATTTGCCTGGATGAGAAGTGGGAAACCACGGAAAACCACTTCCAGGATAGCTGAGGTGGGAATCGAACCCACCTCTATTCAGTTGACCTCCCGAGGGTGAGTGGACCCCGTTCCAGCCCTCATACCACTTTTCAAATTTCGTGGCAGAGCCGGGAATCGAACCCGGGCCTCCGGGGTTGGCAGCTAACACTAACCACTACATCACAGAGACGGACACAGAAATTAACAATAAACTAAATAAACAATCAGAGATGTAATTGTAGAACCAACAAATCTGTTGATTCTATTTTCCGAGAAACGTCGAAAGTTGGATTTTAGATTGTAAAGTGAAAATACCATTCGTTGTACAACTGTTGTCCTTGGTCATATCGTTCCTATTGTGTATTTTAATGTAAGATTGTAGTTTACTGCAATCTGAATATCAGTCTGACTCCTTGGATGAATGGTCACCTTTGAGGCTTCGGTTCAGAGAGTACCGAGTTCGATTCTCGGGCGGGTCCTGGATTTTATTCACGTGTGATTGATTCTTCTTGCTCGGGGACGGGTTGTTTGTGTTTGTACCAATACTCTCCTCTTCATGTTCAGACAACACACCACACTACGAACCACCACAGGAACACGCAATAGTGATTGTATCCCTACATATAGGGTTGCGTCAGGAAGGGCATGCGGCCGTAATACAGGGCCAAATCCACATGTGCGACACGGTTCGCACCCGCGATCCCACAAGGTGTGGGAAAAGCAGTAGAATAATAAGAAGAAGACTTCGATCAGAATATCAACATAATTCACTTGCGCGTGCCACACATGAACCTTTATTGTGTTCTATCATCATTTTGTAACTATAACCTCCCCCCCCCCATCGCTACTGGTTGCTCAACACTTTCAAATAACCCATTTGCTCCCAGAAAAGGGAACACAGATCAAAACAAATGAAGGGCACACTGCGTGTTTCATACGCGAGAGCTTGGGGACTTTGCACCGCTCTCATGTTTTGAAGGTCTTAAAAACCGCCTACAGTCCACTCAGGATCTGCTTTGATGATATACTTCTAGCTTGAAACGGAAGGTTTTTTTGAAAAAAATGTCGGTGACAAGTATACATCTGTTCAAATATTTTTTCCCAGAGGATAAGAAGGAAAATTCTGAGAGTCCTACGTATGGTGGTGGTCAATTGTGTTCTTAGTTACTATGCTCTGACTGAATATGTGTACATGTGAAATGTCAAACCCAAAGTGACTGCAATTTTTCTTTCGACAACATCACCTGCTGGCATTTCTTGATGAACGCAATGTTGTAATATTGAAAACAGTTCTTGGCAGAAGAAGGAGGGGTCCACTTACTATGAACAATATAAAATTAAGCAATTTCCACAGTTGTGCCGAAAGTTCAAGGGCTAAAGGTTTCAAAGCTCTAGCAAAATGAAAATAAAAATGAATTTCGAAAATCATTTACGGCCTAATTGCAGTTTCGGAAAAACAGCCTAAAATCGGTTGTTTCTTTATTCAAATCTTAGCCAAATTAACTTATATGTTCCTTGGTTCAATACCCTTAGCCGCTTTTGATTTCTTTTTCAAAGTCCACAGAATGTAGTTACAAGAGCTTTAGTGAAGCTCTGTATTGACTTACATTAGCGATCGTAGTGGTAGAAAAAGGCTAACTGCTAATCTAGTCGACCAGATAACGATGATTAAGAAAGGGATTGTAATCTTTAGGAATAAATAAAGAATATATTCTCTACTTTATTATATTTTATTTACCACAAATTCGTAGTTTATACCAGCAGGATTTTTTCAACATTGAGTTGCTTGCCCGAAGAGCTAGAGCTGTGGATCTTTTCATTTGATTCATGATACAGAGCAGAGCAAAATATAGCTTCCACGGAAGCCAATTATTATTATTTTTTTATTTTTTTATTTTTACAATTTGCCTTCCGTCGCACCGACACGGATGGTTCTTATGGCGACGGTGGGATTAGGAAAAGCTAGGACTGGGAAGGAAGCGGCGCGGCCTTAATTATGATATACCCCAGCATTTGCCTGGTATGAAAATGGGAAACCATCTTCAGGGCTGCCGACAATGAGGTTCGAACCGCGCAGCCACTCGATAGTTCAAGTCTTATTATTTATGGCTGTGGAAACTGCTGAGGTACGGGTGAGTGCAGGATCAGGGGCTCTCAACTTGGCGACCACGGTTCCCTTAGCTGAGTCCGGCATCGTCAGCTTCATCTTTCGTATCCGACCTCTCTTGGTATCGAGCTAGTGATTGTGCGGTTTGGGCAACATAGCTATCAGGTTGCATTCGCGAGTTAGTGGGTTTGAACCCCACTGTCGACAACCCTGAAGATTATTTTCCGTGATTTCTCATTTTCATACCAAGGCTGTCCCTTGATTAAGGCCATGGCTGCTTCTTCCCCAGTCCCAGTTCTTCCTTATCCCAACATCGCCGTAAGATCTGTCTGTGTCGGTGTGACGTAAAGCAAATTGCAACAGAAGAAGAAAAACCTCCCCTGGTCAACTCTTTTTACCAACCCCCAGAGGCCGAGGGAGTTCATTTTCACTCCCTTCGTGACACTTCCTTTTCTTTTCTCTATGCTTATATTTTCGAAGTGAAGAATCTCGTCCTTTTTTTCTCTAAAAAAAATTTCGTGTCGCTATTTCTAGCCCAGTGCAGCCCTTGTAAGGGTGGGCGACATCTGACATGTGTAGGTAAATGCGTTTTATTGTGGTGGAAGATAGTGTATGTGTGGTGTGTGAGTTGCAGAGATGTTGGGGACAGCACAGACACCCAGTCCCCGGGCCATTGGAATTAATCAATGAAGATGAAAATCCCCGACCCGGCCGGGAATCGAACCCGGGACCCTCTGAACCTAAAGAAAGTACGCTGACCATTCAGCCAACGAGTCGGACATTTTTTTCTCTGATTAGTGTTAATAGAAGATTGCTGTAAAATTTTAATTCCTCTTAAAACAATAATCACCATCTTGTGGATCTGGATGTTATGAAAAATTCATTCATAATGTTTATCGTGCTGTAATAGGGCTTTCTGGCTCGGTAAGGAAAGCAATCCCAAACAGCTTCACTCCTCAGTGATCAATGCAGCTCTAGTCTTTCATTGATCGTGTTTTTAATATTATTATTATTATTATTATTATTATTATTATTATTATTATTATTATTATTATTATTATTATTATTATGGGATACATGAAAGGAACCTTCACGAAGATTGCAATTATGGCAAAAAGAGATTTAAGTAGCAATCGGGTGTACCCTGGGCAACGTCAGACATTATTACGAAATGTGCTGACGGCTGATCCTTTCACACCAGAAACATAATCTTCACGGTCCTTTTCAGGACCACAGTTAAGGGTTATATCTATTAACATTGAAGGTATATCTTCAACAAAAGAGGAACTGTTACAAAATATATGCAGTCAACACAATTGCCACATACTGTGCATACAGGAGACACACAGAAGTAGTGAAATGCGTAGACCAAAAATTAATGGAATGCGTCTAGCTGTTGAACGGCCACACCAAAAGTACGGAAGTGCCATATTTGTCCGACCTGATATTCAGCTTCAGTCCACAGCCTTCACGGAGGAAAATGATATTGAAGTCCTCACTATAGAAGTAGGTAGCTGCACCATCTCCTCTCTGTATAAGCCACCTGGAGTTGAATTTACTGTTAGTAATCCTTCCAGTTTTCAGAATCAACACACGAAAATAGTAATTGCCGATTTCAATTGCCATAGTAATGTGTGGGGTTATGAATACGAAGATGAGAGTGGTATAGCAGTGCAAGAATGGGCAGAAGCAAACTACCTAACTCTCATTCATGATGCTAAACTACCAGCTTCATTTAACAGTGGTAGATGGAGACGAGGATATAACCCTGATCTGATTTTCAGCAGTAATAATATTAGCCAACAATGTGTAAAGAATGTCTGCAACCCAATACCTAACACGCAGCATAGACCAATAATGTGCCAGATTTATGCAGCAGTCAGACCACAGAGTGTTCCATTCCGTAGGAGGTATAACTTCAAAAAGGCAAACTGGTCGAAGTTTGCAGAGATGTTAGATGCTGAAGTGTCCATCATCCAGCCAACACCAGAGTGTTACGATACTTTTGTTGGTGCCGTAAAGAAATGCTCCAGAAAGTCCATACCTAGAGGCTGTCGGACGTGGTATGTCCCTGGCCTTACGTCAGACCTTGTTGCCCGGCTTACGGAATATGCAACTTTGTTTGAAGAAAATCTCCTAGGAGAAAAGACAGTGGAAGTTGGGAACAATCTCATGTCATCATTGACAACATCAAAACGGAATCAGTGGATGAAAACTATTGAAAGTATAGATCTTACGAGAGATAGCCATAAAGCCTGGAGAGTATTGAAACACCTTAACAATGATCCAACGAAGACTACCCAACATTCCAATGTCACTGCAAATCAGATAGCACACCGACTGCTCTTAACTGGGAAAGCAACCAATAAAATCCGAAGGCCAACAATACAGAGGAAAATTCAAGAAAGAAGTGACCTCACTGCCCCCTTCACCATGTTGGAGCTGGAAAAAGTCATCAAAGAATGTAAAAATGGAACATCAGCGGGTCTAGATGACATTCGAGTAGAATAGATAAAGAAATTTGGGCCTAAAACCAAAGAATGGGTTCTGCAACTCTTCAATAGATGTGTGAGCAGAGGTCAGATACCAAAGACATGGCGAAAAAGTAGGGTAATTGCATTGCTCAAACCTGGCAAGGAAGGAAATCATCCTTTTATGTCATCTATATAAATTACTGGAAAGGATGATCATAAATCGCATTCAACCCATGATTGACCCTCTCCTCATACCACAACAAGCTGGATTTCGTCCGGGTAAGAGCTGCACTGAACAACTACTGAATCTCACACAATTCGTTGAGGATGGCTTTGAAAGACACACGGTGACAGGTGTAGTCTTTGTAGATTTGACTGCAGCGTATGACATCGTCAACCATCAACTTCTGTTAGTTAAAGTCTACAATCTGACCAAGGATATTAAGATAACCAAATTTATCGCAACCCTTCTTCAGAACCGTAGGTTTTTTGTGGACTTCCAAGGACAGCGCAGTCGGTGGAGGACACAGAGAAACGGTTTACCTCAAGGAAGTGTGCTGGCACCAATCCTCTTTAATATATACACGAATGACCAGCCGGTAGCTTCAAATAGCAGAAGTTTCTTGTATGCTGATGATCTGGCAACACAATGTACAGACTTTGAATCAGTGGAAAGGAATCTAACCATCGCCCTCGAAAGTTTGTTATCCTATTACAAGGCAAACTAGTTAAGGCCTAACCCTATGAAAACACAAGTTTGTGCCTTTCATCTGAAAAACAGGGAAGCTCATCGTAAGCTGCATATAGTGTGGTCAGGTGTTGAGTTACAATACTGTGCCACTCCAAAATACCTAGGAGTGACGCTTGATAGAGCTCTTACATTCAAAAAACACTGCATGAACACTAATCTTAAAGTTTCCACCAGGAATCATCCTCTACGTAAATTATCTGGATCAGAATGGGGCAGTCAAACAAAAACTATTCGTGCTTCCGCCATGGCACTATGTTATTCTGCAGCGGAATACGCCTGCCCTGTTTGGTATAATTCATCTCATGCCAGACTTGTAGACATAGCACTTAATGAGACCTGCAGACTTGTTACAGGTTGTCTAAAGTCTACTCCAACTGAAAAACTCTATCGTCTTGCAGGAATAGCACCACCCGGTGTGCGAAGAGAAGTAGCTGCAAATAAGGAAAGGACAAAGGTTAAGCACGAAAGTACTCATCTATTGCATGTACATGAGCTTCCAGTACAGAGACTGAAATCTAGGAAGAGCTTCCTACGAACATCTCAGGAACTTATAGTACTAGCTGAGAAGGCAAGGATACAGCTATGGAAGACGAAGATCCCCCAAGGCTCTGAGCAGATGGCGGTTGAGGAACGTTTGCCACCCGGTTGCAATGAGAGCTGGACAATCTGGAAATCTCTCAATAGGTTGAGATCACGAGTCAAATCAAATCAAATCAAATCAATCAATACTGATCTGCATTTAGGGCAGTCGCCCAGGTGGCAGATTCCCTATCTGTTGCTTTCCTAGCCTTTTCCTAAATGATTTCAAAGAAATTGGAAATTTATTGAACGTATCCCTTGGTAAGTTATTCCAATCCCTAACTCGTTTTCCTATAAATGAATATTTGCCCCAGTTTGTCCTCTTGAATTCCAACTTTATCTTCATATTGTGATCTTTCCTACTTTTATAAACGCCATTCAAACTTATTCGTCTACTAATGTCATTCCACGCCATCTCTCCGCTGACAGCTCGGAACATACCATTTAGTCGAGCAGCTCTTCTTCTTTCTCTCAATTCTTCCCAACCCAAACTTTGCAACATTTTTGTAACGCTACTCTTTTGTCGGAAATCACCCAGAACAAATCGAGCTGCTTTTCTTTGGATTTTTTCCAGTTCTTGAATCAGGTAATCCTGGTGAGGGTCCCATACACTGGAACCATACTCTAGTTGGGGTCTTACCAGAGACTTATATGCCCTCTCCTTTACATCCTTACTACAACCCCTAAACACCCTCATAACCATGGGCAGAGATCTGTACCCTTTATTTACAATCCCATTTATGTGATTACCCCAGTGAAGATCTTTCCTTATATTAACACCTAGATACTTACAATGATCCCCAAAAGGAACTTTCACCCCATCAACGCAGTAATTAAAACTGAGAGGACTTTTCCTATTTGTGAAACTCACAACCTGACTTTTAACCCCGTTTATCATCATACCATTGCCTGCTGTCCATCTCACAACATTTTCGAGGTCACGCTGCAGTTGCTCACAATCTTGTAACTTATTTATCACTCTATAGAGAATAACATCATCCGCAAAAAGCCCTACCTCCGATTCCACTCCCCCACTCATATCATTTATATATATAAGAAAACATAAAGGTCCGATAATACTGCCTTGAAGAATTCCCCTCTTAATCATTACAGTGGGAATGTCCAAAGTTAATTTGGCAAGATGGGGCTTCATCAATGGCAACATCAAGTGTGACTGCGGAGAAGATCAAACCATCCAGCATATGCTTCAGTGTCCGCTGTGTCCATCTTTGTGCACGCAAGATGACCTGCATCGAGCTACGAAGAGAGGAGTCGAAATAGCGTTGTATTGGTCCAAGATTATTTAAATGTTACTTGAAATTATTGTAACTGTTTTTTATGTATCTGACATAATAATAATAATAATAATAATAATAATAATAATAATAATAATAATAATAATAATAATAATAATAATAATAATAATAATAATAATAATAATAATAATAATAATAATTTATTATTATTTATTTATTTATTGTTTATTTATCATTTATTACTTATTATTATTTATTATTATTATTGTTCCGCAGTTTCTGTGGCTCACAGAGGAGTAAGAAGCGCCTGTGTTTAATGGCTGGACAGGGAAATACTTACAGCAGGATTTAACATATCAAATTTACCAATTTTATTTCTTTCCTTTATAAAAATTGAGAGATAGAGAATGTGAAGGAATAACAAACAATAGAACAAGGTATTAAATAGCTCCTCAGCTCTAACAATACCGGGGACTTAGAAATCCTAACATCAGGTACAAAAACTTGCGGTAATTACAAAATTGTAGAGAAGAGCATAATTGTTCCGCACAGGTACAATATTTTATAAGAGCAAAGTTTGCTCTTAGCGGTTACATTACACAGAAGTCTAAGCTCCAAAATACCATAGTCAAGCCTCTCAGAGGTAAATGAATTTCTTTTGATACACATAATCACCAATCGGGTGACTCTTCTTAAAAGTGTTCACCGATTGCTCCACTATAATCAGAACATTAAGCACTATTCCTAAAGGTAACCAAAGCGCCGAAACAGTTACAGAATATACATGGGCGTCATTGCTCATACTACTTGGCCTTAATAGTAAAAAGGAAAAGGTTGCACATAAAAGGCCATAAACAAAAGGCAAGCAGGCGAAACACCTGCACTCTTTATAGAAATAGCTATAAACGTAAGTGGGCTTATGGCCCAATGATACGGAGGCTAATCCTATACTAAAAATTGTGACTGAAGGAGGAGATTTAAAGCCGAGACAAGATTTGCCAAATTTTGAAGTTGAAAACTTTCCTCACCCATCGCAAATTTGAATGGGAAACGACAGAGTGTCATCACTCTTTGTTTCCTTACACTACATTTTTATTTATTTATTTATTTATTTATTCACAAAGCACAAGATACAGCTACACTGAGCAAATTTCACTTGCACTGCCAACAGACTATTTAACCAACGTAAACTTTCATAATAAAATATAACAAACATAACAAAATATAACAAGATCAGGTACACAGCCTACTAATAACAACTGTCCAAATCGAAAACCATAAGAATGTCCATATTCATAGCCAAGTCGTCGTGGGTCAAGATGGCGGTATAATCCCTTCACATCAACTTATCTTTAAGAGGCTATTTACACACCTCTCGAATACACTTTTATTCGATGCTATATCGAGTTCTTGTCTCCTGTTAATATTGTTAAAGAGCGTCGGGAGGCGGATTAGGGAATAGAAATAGAGTCCTCAGACTTCGCCGATAATTCTACATTAAAACCACCAGTTTACAAAATTACATTAAAGGAAAATGATTGAGACCTTCCCCTCAACCTATCCGCAGGCGCCATCACATATCTAGGTAAATTCTGCCATTACCTTTTGTCGCTGGATCCTCATCAAGCAGCCCTTGCCCCTGCCTCCTGTCAAGTCGCACGCCCAACTGCTGGAGCAATTCAGACAAGACGGCCCTAAAGCACCCTGATTTTATAGATCAGAAAGGATAGGAATGGTGGGAGGGGGAGTATTCATTCTGGTGAAAGAGGAATTTGTAAGCTACGAAAAAGTTAAAGATGAGAAACATGAAATTCTAGGTACACAGCCTACTAATAACAACTGTCCAAATCGAAAACCATAAGAATGTCCATATTCATAGCCAAGTCGTCGTGGGTCAAGATGGCGGTATAATCCCTTCACATCAACTTATCTTTAAGAGGCTATTTACACACCTCTCGAATACACTTTTATTCGATGCTATATCGAGTTCTTGTCTCCTGTTAATATTGTTAAAGAGCGTCGGGAGGCGGATTAGGGAATAGAAATAGAGTCCTCAGACTTCGCCGATAATTCTACATTAAAACCACCAGTTTACAAAATTACATTAAAGGAAAATGATTGAGACCTTCCCCTCAACCTATCCGCAGGCGCCATCACATATCTAGGTAAATTCTGCCATTACCTTTTGTCGCTGGATCCTCATCAAGCAGCCCTTGCCCCTGCCTCCTGTCAAGTCGCACGCCCAACTGCTGGAGCAATTCAGACAAGACGGCCCTAAAGCACCCTGATTTTATAGATCAGAAAGGATAGGAATGGTGGGAGGGGGAGTATTCATTCTGGTGAAAGAGGAATTTGTAAGCTACGAAAAAGTTAAAGATGAGAAACATGAAATTCTAGGTGTAAAGCTCATTTCTAAAGATAATAGGCAACTTGATGTCTTTGAAGTGTACAGACCGTGAAAGGGTAGCGCTAACACGGATTCGGAATTATTTGATAAAATAATCAGCTATGTGGGAAACGACATGCAAAGGAATGTGATTGTAGCGGGATATCTGAATTTACCAAATGTCAACTGGGAAGGAACGACAGAAAGCATGGCCAACAAATGGCAAATAAGCTAATATGGGAAGGACAACTGATTCAGAAAGTGACGGAACCAAGTAGAGGGAAAATATCCTGGACGTGGTGGTGATAAAACCAGATGAGCTCTATAGAGAAACCGAAGTAATAGATGGTATTAGATGTTTATGTGGTAGTTAAAAATAAATGTGATGGAAAGGAAGGTCTTAAAATAGGACTATTAGGCAGTACCATATGGATGATAAAGCAGGCATGAGGGAGTTTATAAAAAGTAACTATGATCGGTGGAAAACGGTAAATAAAAATGTAAACAGACTCTGGGATGGGTTTAAAGGAATTGTTGAGGAATGTGAAAATAGGTTTGTACCTTTAAAGGTGGTAAGGAATGGTAGAGACCCACCGTATTATAATAGAGAAATAAAGAGACTAAGAAGGACGTGCAGATTGGAAAGAAATAGAGTTAGAAATGGCTGTGGAAATAAGGAGAAATGGAAGAAATTTAGTAGGAAATTTAATCTAGCAAAGAAGGCAGCTAAGGATAACATGATGGCAAGCATAATTGGCAGTCATCCAAATTTTGGTGAAAAATGGAAGGGTATGTATAGGTATTTTAAGGCAGAAAGAGATTCTAAGAAGGACATTCCAGGGATAATTAATGAACAAGGAGAGTATGTATGTGAGGATCTTCAAAAGGCGGAAGTATTCAGTCAGCAGTGTGTGAAGATTGCTTGTTACAAGGATAATGTCCATATGGAGGAGGTGACTAATACTAAAGAAGTATTAAAATTTACATATCATAACAATGATATTTACAATAAGATACGAAAGTTGAATAATGGAAAAGCGGCTGAAATTGGTAAGATTTCTGGGGATATACTAAAGACAATGGGTTGGGATATAGTACCATATCTGAAGTACTTATTTGATTATTGTTTGGTCGGAGGAGCTATACCAAATGAATGGAGAGTTGATATAGTAGCCCCTGTGTATAAAGGAAAGAGTGATAGACATAAAGCTGAAAATTAAAGGCCAGTAAGTTTGACATGCGTTGCATGTAAGCTTTGGGAAGGCATATTTTCTGATAACATTGGACATGTTTGCGAAATTAATAACTGGTTCGATAGAAGGCAGTTCGGTTTTAGGAAAGGTTATTCCACTGAAGCTCAACTTGTAGGATTCCAGCAAGATACAGCAGATATCTTGGATTCTGGAGGTCAAATGGACTGTATCGCGATTGACCTGTCTAAAGCATTTGATAGGGTGGATCATGGGATACTACTGGCAAAAATGAGTGCAATTGGACTAGACAAAAGAGTGACTGAATGGGTTGCTATGTTTCTAGAAAATAGATCTCAGAGAATTAGAGTAGGTGAAGCTTTATCTGACCCTGTAATAATTAAGAGGGGAATTCCTCAAGGTTTCCTCTGAGTAGACTGGACCATATATTTTCCTCAAAATTATCCTCTTCTGTTTCTCTATATCTTTAATCGACAGCCTGTTTCCAGGCATTTGACCGGGTCAGGATTGGAATGAATGAAGCTCCCTTCTAGCGTCGAGGATGGGAATTGTGCCGGCTGCCGAAGCCTATCGCACTCCTTTAGGGCAATGATTAATGAAATGAAATGATATGGGACAGTGTTTCTGGAATGAAAGATGACAGGAAAAACCGGCGTACCCAGAGAAAAATCTGTCCCGCCTCCGCTTTGTCCACTACAAATCTCATATGGAGTGACCGGGATTTGAACCACGGAACCCAGCGGTGAGAGGCTCGTGCGCTGCCGCGTGAGCCACGGAATCTCTCTACGTCTTTAATAAGTTATTATATTATTATTAATATTATTATAATTAAATGTACGATCGTGTAACTATGTACGCCTTTGTCTACCTGGGGTGGAATTTTATTTTAGTTTAATTTCAGTTATAACATATTTTAATTGTGTTAGTATTAGTTATTTATCTTCTCTTTGGCTGAATGGTCAGTGTTGAGGCTCTCGGTTCGATTCCAAGCCGTATCGGTGATTTTGATCTTGTCTGATTAATTTTTCTGGCTCGGGGACTGGGTGTTAGTGCTTTTCCCAACACTTTCCTCTTCATATTCAGGCAACACATTACACTACTAACCACCACAAGAACACGCAATAGTGATTAAATCCCTCTATCAAGGTTGGCGTCAGGTAGGGCATCCGGCAATCAAACAGGGCCAAGTCCACATGTGCAACACAGTTCGCACCCGTGACCCCTCAGATGTGGGAAAATGGGTAGAAAAGTAAGTATTAATTATGAGTCTAACCTAACCTAACCCCATAGCACTACAGCGCTGAAGGGCCTTGGCCTATCCAGCGACCGCTGCTCAGCCCGAAGGCCTGCAGATTACGAGGTGTCGTGTGGTCAGCACGACGAATACTCTCGGTCGCTATTCTTGGCTTTGTAGACTGGGGCCGCTATTTCACCGTCAGATAGTTCCTCGATTGTAATCACGTAGGCTGAGTGGACTTCGAACCAGCCCTCAGGTCCAGGTAAAAATCCCTGACATGGCCGGGAATCGAACCCGGGGCCTCCAGGTAAGCGGCAGGCATGCTACCGCTCCACCACGGGGCCGGCTAATTATGTCTAATGTCTAACCGGTTTAGTGTAAAAGAAGGCCTAATGGGCTTAACTACGCCAATAACGACATTTATCCTCATCATGCCTTGCACGTCTCAATTATGGCGCCAACATCAGTTTGTCCGACTTCCCTGTAACCACATAACATTTGATGAGGCTTTCTGAGGATCCAAGCAGCTTGCAGGACAGGCGACACTCCGGAGATAAAAGTCGATATCTTGGTCATTTTGGTGAAAATTGTTTAATGACTGAAATCGAGAGGATTGAGTTTCTTTTTTGTTGTCACGAAGTTATTCCGTTGAAATCAAACAATTTATCACTGTGATAATGCTTTGTTTGCCAATTGTAATTTTACTTTTACATCCCATTTTTCTCCCGTAATATTCTGCCAAATGTAACAGAATTTGTATGGTATATGTATCGCAAATATATTAAGCAACCTACTTATGGAATTTTTGATTGCAAACATTTTTCATGAATTAGGCATTTTTAAGTCCTGAATTTTTGAACGTAAAAATTACACGAGCTTTAGTACGATATATTCCCTTATATAAATTATGTACAGAAAAATTGATACGTAGTGCTTTTAAAAGAAGTATTATCTACCTAATTACGAATTTACACTAACATGTTAATTAAATTTCATGAAAAAATGGAATTAAAAGTTTCCAAAATAATTATTATGGAAAAACTATTATTTGTATATGAAAGAAATGTTCGTTATATCCCTACTTTTATGAAAGTGACATTCCCACAAAGTTTAGTGAAAATCCATGCATTAGGTAGAAATATGTTTTTATCTCCTTAAAAAAAGAACAGATCGGAGGCTACTAAGAGGGGAACAACCAAATAATCCGTACTTGCTCTCTCGTATTCTATGCCCAAAAACATATCCGGTTGAAACCGCTTATAACAACTCCTAAGGGACCACCAATTAGTGGTCGTTCTAGGCGATAGTCGCACAAACCTTTTGTTTTGTTGGTAAAAAGGTTTAGGCTACACTCTTACATGTTAATTAACATAATCAAATTAAAACTCAAAGAGCATAAGTGAAATAAGTACCGTATTTGCAATACAATAATTGAAGGGCTTATTTCCAAACTGACGCATCACCAAGAAACAAAATCTTTCAGGAAACACCATTTTAATTACTTGATTTCCTAGTAAGATAAAAACTTCTATGTAGCATCATCACTTCGAACAAAATCTGCTTTTCATGTTGGCTAAAATCTTAGTGCAAAGAACACCATAAAAATGTACGGGGATCTTGGATTTACGTTGCACTGGAACTGAAGACTTGCTCGAAATGGGAATTATGCAGAACGGTGTAGGCTAGGTTTCTTCGTAGGCGCTCAAACATTTAAAATATAATGATTAATACTTCACAAATGCTGTGTTTATTCACAATTTAAGAATTTCAAGGGCATATAATATGAATAGAAAATAAAACTGCCTACAATGTAAGAAACGTAAATTTAATTTAGCAGAGCCTAATATACGACTGAAAACGAACACAAAGATGATTCCTTCGTATTTTTGAACACACACATTTTCGGGGGGAAATGTTTGGAATGGCCTATTGGTCCATACATTTCACACGTTCAACTCACAAAATAAATTTAAATAATCATTATCACACTCGAGTTGAAAGACGTAATGTTTTCTTTGTGGGTTTCAATATTCAGCAGTTGAAGCAGAAGAAAGCATTGCATCATGAAATGCCATGGTAAGATGTCCTTTACGTACACCCAGTTAATCGAGGAGGTTCTTAACATCCTTGACTTTGTCTTCTTTCAATACATTGCTCGATGTTCCTTTCCCCCTTCAAGAAACAACCATTTTCCACCTCTTTTGAGCAGGGTGTGTTTGCACACTGCAAAACCACGAGCAAAAGAGCAGAGTCCAGCCACAACCAGTAACCGGTCACGTGATACTTTGGAAATAAGTACAACCTTTGGATGCCATTTTAATCACGATATACTCCACTGTGAAAATATATATGTTGCCACACGATAAAGTACTATTGCGGGTATACATCTTCACGTTCAGCTTGAAATCCGAAAAAAGTGGAGTTGCGTCACTTTGCAAATAAGACCCTCATTTGTGGAGAGGGAATAAGAGGATTTTTTCTTCCATTGTTTACACAGTACATCATCATCATCATCATCATCATCATCTGTTTACCCTCCAGGTTCGGTTTTTCCCTCGGACTTAGCGAGGGATCCCACCTCTACCGCCTCAAGGGCAGTGTCCTGGAGCTTCAGACTCTTGGTCGGGGGATACAACTGGGGAGTATGACCAGTACCTCGCCCAGGCGGCCTCACTTGCCATGCTGAACAGGGGCCTTGTGGAGGGATGGGAAGATTGGAAAGGATAGGCAAGGAAGAAGGAAGGAAGCGGCCGTGGCCTTAAGTTAGGTACCATCCCGGCATTCGCCTGGAGGAGAAGTGGGAAACCACGGAAAACCACTTCCAGGATGGCTGAGGTGGGAATCGAACCCACCTCTACTCAGTTGACCTCCCGAGGCTGAGTGGACCCCGTTCCAGCCCTCGTACCACTTTTCAAATTTCGTGGCAGAGCCGGGAATCGAACCCGGGCCTCCGGGGGTGGCAGCTAATCACGCTAACCACTACACCACAGAGGCGGTCTACACAGTACATACATAAGTGAGAAAGAAGCAGTCGCTCAAGTGCGGCCAGTATCCAGTATTCGGGAGATAGTAGGTTCGAAACCCACTGCCGGCAGCCCTGAAGATGGTTTTCCGCGGTTTCCCATTTTCACACCAGGCAAATGCTGGGGCTGTACCTTATATAAGGCCACGGTCGCTTCCTTCCCACTCCTAGCCCTTCGCTATCCCATTGTCGACATAAAACCTATCTGTGTCGGTGCGACGTAAAGCAACTAGCAAAGAAGTAGCATCAGTATAAATTGATCAGTAATGTCGCTCACGGTCTTGGCTAATAAATGTGTCCTTCCAGGTTGTGATACAGCCAATTCCTTGTCGATGCTGACCTTTGTTTACCATTTTGTAATCGCCATATTATGTGTGACTTTTTTTCTCTTTTCCCTCTCTTTTAGGACACTTTCACACCGATGCTTGCCTTTACTATTTAACAGACGGACTGATTTGAAGTCTCGTGAAAACAAGAGTTTGAAATAACCTTTGCATTGTTGCCAGCAAACCCCAAACGCGAAACAAACAGAAATAAATATTGAACGTTACAGTCGATACATTTTTCCCGAAAATGTGATAAAAATACTTCGTTTTATACGATATGTCGTAATAAGCGAGTTTTTAAATACAGTGTTTAAATAGGCTTTAGACTGGACTGTTAGATTTCGCCGTTATATGCCGTACGTCGTTAAAAGCGATCTCGTAATAAACGGTCTCCAATGTGCTTTTCCGCGGAGGGAGAAACTGTACGAGTGCAAAATTTTTCTTTTCTGTTTGTGTGCAGTTCCATGTTACAACACTTCCCGAGTACGTAAAGGACCATACTTGCTCCAACGCGATATGAAGCGCAATATCCATTTGCTTGAGCCGTCTGTGCTACTGCGAAGATGGCGGATAGGATTAGGACTCTCGTGTTATGTCACGTAAGTGATATGAACTTCCGCATCATCATTACCACCTCTAACGAGGTCTTACAAATATTCACACTGTGAAGTGGAACAATGCGATCGTCTTTGCTCTTGTCACTTGCCTCCGGATTTTTTGCAGTACTAGGTTAGAATGCGAATTAATTTGGTTATTAGTAAGTGCCGTCTACCCCGTTCTTCAGTTATGTAACAAGAGTAACATAAATTCTAGGAGTTCTGTGGGCTTTACCCCTAAAGTTTATGCAAGACTCATAACATAGCCGTTATGCAGGATAGACTGTACTTGTCACCTCTTTAATAACTTTGCATTTTAACCTGTTACTGCAAGCCTCCGTGGCTCAAGCGGCAGCGCGTCGGCCTCTCACCGCTGGGTTCCATGGTTCAAATCCTGGTCACTCCATGTGAGATTTGTGCTGGAAAAAGCGGAGACAGGACAGTTTTATCTCCGGGTACTCCGGTTTTCCCTGTCATCTTTCATTCATTTCTTGCGACAGGCTTCGGCAGCCGGCACAATTCCTATTCTCGCCGGAAGATGGGGGCTTCATTCATTCCATTGCTGACCCGGTCACTGACTGGAAAATAGGTTGTAGGTTTTCTTTCTAACCTATTACTACCTAACAATCCAGACAACTGATCCCACATTCATCTTCTTTCCTTATTACCGTCATAACTATTGTGCCATTTGTTGTCTTTCTTTTCGTCTGCTTCCCTTGAAGCTTTTCCTCGATTTTCTGCTTTTCATAGCGATTGATGATTGATTTCCATTGAGCATGTTAAATGCGCAATGTGTTCCTTTATTTATGTCTTCTTTGGCTACTTTCTGTTAGAACGTGTGCTGCATTAGAATGTTTCATTTCTTGAGAGCCATAAATCGGTGAACAGTGATACTTGTATTGACCTGATACAATTTGTTCATCGCAAAAATGGCTGGTAAAATAAGTGGGTCTGCCTCCGTGGTGTAGTGGTTAGTGTGATTAGCTGCCACCCCAGGAGGTCTGGGTTCGATTGCCGATCCTACCGCGAAATTTGAAAAATGTTACGAGGACTGGAACGGGGTCCACTTAGTCTCGGGAGGTCAACTGAGTAAAGGGAGTTCGATTCCCGCCTCAGCTCATTCTTGAAGTGGTTTTTCCGAGGTTTCTCCCCACTTCTTCTCCAAGAAAGTTCTGGGATGGTACCTAACTTAAGGCCACGGCCACTTCCTTCCCTCTTCCTTGCGTATATCTTCCAATCCTCCCATCCTATTCAGCATAACAGGTGAGGCCGACTGGACAAAATACTGGTCGTCCTCCCCAGTTGTATCCCCGACCAAATGACTCACGCTCCAGGACACTGCACTTGGGGCGGTAGAGGGGCGATCCCTCGCTGAGTGCAGGGGAGGAACCGAACCTGGAGGGTAAACGGATGCAATAAAAGGTATAATAATAAGTGGTTGCTATATGATGCTATGTTGTGTAGAATAAGAGAATGAATATTATTACCGAGTGAATTGCTCGCGCGTTTACGGTCGCGTAGCTGTAAGCTTGCATCCGGGAGAGGGTGGGTTCTAAATTTATCACGTGCAGCCCTGAAAATGGTTTTCCGTGGATTCCCATTTTCACACCAGGCAAATGTTGTATCTGTACCTTAATTAAGGAAACGGTCACTACCTGCCCATTCCTAACCCGTTCCCTTCTTTCCGTTGTCGAAAACCTTCCGTGTGTTAGGGCGAAGTTAAACCACTAAATACATATTTTAAAAAAGCAACCCGCAACTTGGATTAGTGTATATTGAAAACTAACCTGTTAACATCTCACGTAATCAATCTGATATTGTGCGTTTGTTCTCAAAGTTCTACAAGTTTATTTATATGAGCCACCGTATTCCCGCCGTACTTTTTATCAAAGTTTTGACATAGAGAGCTACCATCCCTTCCTTTGGAGACAAAACGGGCATAAAAACGTCGTTCGTATTTTTATTTATTTATTTATTTATTTGTGAAACCATAACAGCGAGGAGCCGAATTACAGAGTCCCGCAATCAAAAATATATTTACATTGGAGTAGCACTATGGAGTCCACCTCCATGGCTAAATGGTTAGCGTGCTGGCCTTTGGTCCAGAGGGACCGGAGTTCGATTCCCGGCCGGGTCGAGGATTTTAACCTTCGTTGGTTAATTCCAATGGCTCGGGGGCTGGGTGTGTGTGTCGTCTTCAGCATTACAATTCATCACAGATAGGGCCCCATTCTCATAGACGCGCAGGTCGCCTATATGGTGTCAACTCGAAAGACCTACACTCGGCCTTTTCAGAGGCCACACGCCATTTAGCAGAATGGAAACATAAAAAATAAGCGGAAGAACAATGAGGAAAAGTCATCTAATGATAAAAGTAGCAGAAGAAAATTAAAAACTAAGAAAATAACTGTAGAGACACAACAATTAACAACGAAACATAAAGGCAAAAGAAACAACGAGGAAAATTAAAGATTGAAAGTAAGACGAAGAGAAGAACTTATAGCTGGGCACAGTAAGATAAATACAGATAAAACTTCTAAGTAACAGTATAGTACAGTAAAATATAATTACATGAATATAATTATGTACAATAGAGGGGACAGCAATGAGAAGAGGAAAAGGGAATGTGAAGAAAATGAGCTAGGTTAAGTTAAGGAAGAATCGATTAAAGGAGGCATACGAAGAAAAAACGTCCAAGTTCCTGTCAGAAGATAAAGAGTTAAGGAGGGTTGGAATGCGGATAAATAAAATTCTTTTTACAAGAGAGAGGCCGGAATACGGAATATGAAGGGGTGGATTTATCCTGGTTTTGCGAGTTGGAAAATGCAGGTAAAAAAAAGGACGCGGATTCATGTGAATCTACGGTCGGCTACCTTCCTGCGGCTAGATAACGGGCGAAGACTTAGAAGACGAAGGAACTTACGATATTTGAGGGTTGAACTAGGTTTCCAGCCGAATAATCCGAAGCAGCAGCCGTTTTTCCACGCAAGCCAGTCTTCAGAAGATCGCTGTTTGGTGGACGGCATCCCGAAGAAGACATAACTTTGTCATTATGAGAAATAAAATAGCGCGTGCTATTGGCATAAATTTATATCAAATAAATAATATTATCTTTCTTTCGCAATATTTAGAATTTTAATTAAAGTTTTCCCATTTAAATTATTCGTCATTGTTTTGTCTTTGCGTCCACCAAAAGGGCGTCGCTCTCCCATCCATATGATCACTGGTTGGCTGGTTACGATGTCGGTTTTTTGTCAACGCTGAATTGCTTATGCTAATTCCACATAGAGCCCCAGCCCAAAATAAATCCATATCAAAAGAAAAAAAAACAACAATGATATCTCCGAACCGATAAAGATTGGAAATTTGGAAAAGGAGAAATCTTTCTATAGTTCAGTTCTGATGAGTTTCGACTTGACATTTGAGCGCTGCCTAGGTGAATTAATAAACAGCCAATTATAGGCAGTCGATCGCTCCGATAGAGCGCGTTACCAGTGTTGTCGATCTGTTGTTTTCTGTAAACACGTGCTGTCAGCTGTGTATTGTATTTTGCTCAGTTCTTTACGCGGTCTTTGTCATTTCATTCGGTAATTCGTGGACAAAGCACCAACACTGGCTGCTAGAAATAATGCGTTAATTGAGCCTACAATATTTCAGTTCGCGATAACATAAAGAAGGGGGACACTCGTGCAGCTTGTGAAACAGGAAGCCCTAGTACCCAATTTACGTGGTGGATGAAATAGCCAGAAGATTGATCTTCGACAAACGATGACAATGCCGATAATGACTCAGAAATGAGTGGTGTATTCCCTTATAGGATTTTTTTCCTTCCTTACGAGAAACTGAATCTACCAGCATCGCGAGCTCTTCTAGATGGCGAGTAGAGATTTCATTTCATTTTCTCGCGTTTTATCTGTTCGAGCATTGATCCTTTTATATTATAGCCTTATCCTAAATATGTTATGTGTTATTGTTCATCTTATGTGAGTTATGCGTTTTTCTACGAAGAATAATTGATTCTGGGCTTATATTCGAGCATACACATTTGTATCGGTTGCAATTAAATATGTGCCATTAGTAAAGTTCCAAACCTCGTACACACATTTATAACTTACTTTTATAATTTGTTTGAAAGGATCAGCTATTTCCCTGACAATCTGGACTGCCACAAGAAAATAGTTTAACGCGAAATTATAATCTCAAACTAAAACTAAAATTGAACACTTAACAATAACTCTAAGGGCCAGTTTCATCAACCACTGTTAAAAATCCCATAACGGAGCATTACTTAACACCTTGTAAAGATTTTAACGTGACCTTATAGAAATCGCGTTTCACAGAACACTATAACAAACTCGTTAACTAACATGGCGTTAACGTTAACGATCAAGTCAGGAGTGTGTAACATTAACATTATTTCACTCTTCTGAACGGTGCCGGGCATAATATCATTCATTAGTCACATTTCTTCTTTTCTTTTTTTGCGCTGAACAAGCGGTTCCATTTAAAATAACTGTACGACAACTTAAGAAAGAAGAGCAAAAAATTAAAGATTATTCGAAGAACGAGTTGGAGCGGTCCGAGACTGAAGGTGGAATTTAAATAGATGACTTCGAAGATTATTGCATTAATAGGGGACGAAGTTGAGGCTCTTCGTAATGACAAGTTGTGATGCAGAATATCACAATATCAGAATTTTATTAACTGGACGGATCATTAGTAACTACAGTAGCACAATTATATTAGAAATTAGGCCTACCAGGTTATACTTTGTGAAGGCAACATTGAAGGGCTTATTTCAAAAGTGACGCATCTCCAAGAAACACAATTTTTCAGGGAACACCTTTTTTAATAACTTGATTTCCTAATAAGATAGAGACATCTATGTAACATCATCACTTCGAACAAAATCTGCTTGTCATGGTGACAAAAATCTTAGTGTAAAGAATACAATAAAAATGGATGGGGATGTTGTATTTACGTTGCACTGGAACTGAAGAATTGCTCGAAATACGAATTATGCAGAACGGCGTAGGCTAGGTTTCTTCGTATGTGCCCAGACTTCACAAATGCTGTGTTTATTCACAGATTAAGAATTTCAAGGGCATAAAATATGAATAGAAAATAAAACTGCCTACAATGTAAAATACAGAACATCAATTTAATTTAGCAGAGCCTAACATATAACTGAAAACGAACGCAAAGATGATTTTCTTGTATTTTTGAACATACAAATTTTCGGGGGGAAATGTTTAGAAGGACCTATTGGTCCATACACTTTACATGTTCAACTCACGAATTAAATTTAAATAATCCTTATTACATTCGAATGTCCGCCTCTGTGGTGTAGTGGTTAGTCTGATTAGCTGCCACCCCTGGAGGCCCAGGTTCGATTCCGGGCTCTGCCACGAAATTTGAAAAGTGGTACGAGGGCTGGAACGGGGTCCACTCAGCCTCGGGAGGTCAAATAAGTAGAGGCGGGTTCGATTCCCACCTCAGCCATCCTGGAAGTGGTTTTCCGTGGTTTCCCACTTCTCCTCCAGGCATATGCCGGGATGGTACCTAACTTAGGCCACGGCCGCTTCCTTCCCTCTTTCTTGTTTATCCCTTCCAATCTTCCCATCTCCCGCAAGGTCCCTGTTCAGCATAGCAGGTGAGGCCGCCTGGGCGAGGTTCTGGTCATCCTCCCCAGTTGTATCCCCCGACCCAGAGTCTGATGCTCCAGGACACTGCCCTTGAGGCGGTAGAGGTGGGATCCCTCGCTGAGTCCGAGGGAAAATTCGACCCTGAAGGGTAAACAGATTAAGAAAGAAAGAAAGAAGATTACATTAGAGTTGAAGGACGTAATGTTTTCTTTGTGGGTTTCAATATTCAGCAGTTGAAGTAGAATGCCGTGATAGGATGTCCTTTACGTGCACCCAGTTAATCGAAGAGGCTCTTAACATCCTTGACTTTGTCTTCTTTCATTGCATTGCCCAATGTTCCTTTTCCCCCTTCAAGAAACAGCCTATCTCTTTACAGCGGGGTGTGTTTGCACACTGCAAAACCACAAGCGAAAGAGCAGAGTCTCGCCACAACCAGTAAGCGATCACGTGATACGTGCGCGCCGAGCTATTGGTCATGTGGAGAAGCGGCACTTTGGGAATAAGCCCTTCAATTTGCAAAGAGTTAGTAAACTATCAGTGAACTTCACAATAAAGAAATCTAAAAAAAAAAAAAAAAAACCAAGCAGTTAATACAAATTCTAATGTTAACCATTCAAAGAAAGTGCCCCAGCAGAGCCGGGTACTACAACTAGTACTTTTACAAGTAACTTACATTCAAGCGGAATAGCAACTTGACGACTCATTACAGTCGTAGTTCATGTCGGGGACGGGCAGTAGCTCAGCATACCATCTCAATAATTACGAGGGTAAGGAACCCAACCAGCGTGGCCAAATTGGAATGGAACAATTACAGTAGTCATGCTCGCTATTCCCGGAAATATGCGCCCCCAAGAGCATACACTCACAAGTCAGGACTCACCAAAATATAGCACGGAGGTCTTTGACATCTCTCATCTCCTGCCATTAGTACGTATCCGTGGGGAACCGGGATCTCTTTATAACAGTAGCATGCCGAACGAGGGGATCAGTCACTGGCCCCTGTGACATTTCTTGGCCCTTTCTCTCATATGATAGGTTCATTTATTTTAAGATATTGTGACATTTGTCTCCGACGGATATTCTGTGCATTGACGAAAATGAGATCTTCAGGTGCTATTTTATTTCAAAAATGGCTTTTCACGACCACCGATCTAAAAATCTCGGGAATAGAACCAGCGTCTGGGTGGTTAGGCCGTGTGCGTTTCCAGAGTGCCATTTGGGCTCATCAGGTGCATCCAACTCCATGGGGAGCATATATTTTTGAAAAAGGAGAATTTGCTTCTCCTTTAGCAGGTTAGCAATCCCTATTTGCAAACACCGCTGGAAAACGCAGTTGGCCCCACAAAGAAAAAAGAAAAAAATACAAAAAATTAAAAAAGAAAAGAAGGGAAAAAGAGAATCCACATTTACCAACCTATTATGAAGGTAGCGAGATAAAATTTTGTTTTTCTTATAATGCAACCAAGAGACAGTTATGTTCCTACTTATCAACACGTCTAAGTATGTATATACTACACAAAAAGAAAAACAACATTAAAATGCTTGCGAGGAGCCCGGTCATCCCAATCACCATTCACCAATCCCAACACATCCATTAACCATCTCCCATATCTTTCTAGCCAGAGAGTAGCGGAATGAAGGCTTTTGATAGATAGGTAGATAGATAGATAGATAGATAGATAGATAGACAGATAGATAGATAGATAGTTGATTCCAGAGAGAGGGTGTTGCCCTCTTTGTGGCCCGCCTCACCCCTTCAGGGTGAGGAATAAAAGCAAGTAGTTGGTCTGTACTGCCATGCAGAGTATTAGAGGGACGTGCCAATCGAACTGATGAGCCCAAATCGCACGTGTGGGCGGAAGTCTGCAAACGCACACGGTCTAACCACCCAAACGCTGGTTCTATTCCCGAATTTTTTTGATACTTCATTGTTGTTTTATTGCTAATCTTGGATTTGGATGTATAGCTGCGACAAGAATATTCTGTGGGTTGACTAACACAAATGTTATTGTTGTATTTGAATGCGTAGCTGGGACAGACAGGCCCAAAGGGCTCTTAATTTGGGGAGCGTGGGTTGGTGATCACGGGGCCCTTGGCTGAGCCCTGGCATTGCTTGCACTTGTGCTAGGGTCCTCACTTTCATCTATCCTGTCCGACCTGCCTTAGTAAACTCTTGTTCTTTTCCGATCCCGACCTTATTAGAGTATTCGATGTCTACGGAGCCTTTCTTTTTACATCCTTCCCGGCCCATATCTTTCTTTTGAAAGTGTTGTACCTCTTTAATTCTTTCCATCTGATCAGTGTTACTGTAATAGAGAATGTTTGGCCAGTTGTATTTCCTCTTAAAACAATAATCACCACCACCACCATTGGGACAGACACACAGTCAGTTAGTCAATAAATACTGCTGGAAGTTTTAGTTCTGTTTACATCGGATGTTCAAAAATATATAAATGATTGAGAATGACTGCGGAAGACATTGAAGAGGAACTCGGAAACTGGGACTACGAATTTAGTTGCAATTTACTTGAGAGTTCATCCAGTGTAACTGAAGATATTCTTCAAGAACGCTCCCGCAATGTGGGACGAAACTGATGAAGGCATGGAATTTTAAAAATCATGTTCCTTCACTCAATCTCATCAAAATTCATAGTTTTTGGATATCGTTGAAATTTTAGGGCACAAAAAGCATCCTTATTCCGTGTTGATATTAAAAGAAAATCCCTACACTGGTAGCCAGCACGTAATACCAGAAGTAAATTTCGTTAATACATTTTCCCTAAAGGAGGAAAATTCATTGAAAAACTACTTCCTACACATTTCACAAAAACCATGTCTTATACCTGAAACAGTAAAGTGCTGGATTTCCACATTAAAGTAGTGCATAATTTTCATGCTTTAATAAATTAAATATACATGAATATCAGTTGCTGAGAGCCTCCGTGGCTCAGACGGCAGCGCGTCGGCCTCTCACCGCTGGATACCGTGGTCCAAATCCCGGTTCCTCCATGTGAGATTTGTGCTGGACAAAGCGGAGGCGGGACAGGTTTTTCTCCGGGTACTCCGGTTTTCCCTGTCATCATTCATTCCAGCAACACTCTCCATTATCTTTTCATAGCATTTATCACTCCTTAATAAATCACCTTGGGAGTGGCGACCCCATTGTAACAACAGCCTATATATGGTTCATTCATTACAACCCTGACCCGGTCAAAGACTGGACAATCAGGTTGTAGGTTTTCATTTTTCATCAGTTGCTGACCCGCGTCATTGGTGTTTGTTGCTGCAACACTTAGCATTGGTAAGCGAATGTTAACCTTTGTTGCACTTATTTCAAACTGTAATAAATTGCAAAGACGCAAGTCCACTTTCTTAGTGAATTAGGTTAAGACCAGTTTGGTTGTGTGTTACGGACTCTGGAGACGTCTAGTGCAGATCTCTCTACTCGACACTCATGAGCTACCTGCACGTCTGGGTGTGATAATGATGTAGGTAGATTGAAGCCCGATGCCGGCAGATGGCCTTCTCCTGTCGAATAACACCAAGGGGTCTGTTCAAGGCTTAACATCTCCATCCTACGGACAAATCACCATCAACAGCGCCATATCCCATCACTCCATATGAACATTGCGGAGAGTTGTAGAATTGAATCCGGCCTCTTGGCACGCAATCTAGTGATTAAAAATTGTATACCATCACTCTCCTATCCTGCTGGCCAACATTAAAAATACACAGGCTGTTTCCGGTCATTTGACCCGGTCAGGAATGTAATGAATGAAGCCCCCATTAAGTAGCGAGGATAGGAATTGTGCCGGCTTCTGAAACCTGTCGCACTCCTCAATGGCATTGATTAATGACTGACAGATAAATAAAATTATATTAGGGAGTGTTTTGCGATAGAAAGATGACAGGGAAAACCTGAAAAAGCCTGCCCCGCCTCTGCTTTATCCAGCACAAATCTCACATGTAGTGACCGGGATTTGAACCACGGAACCCAGCGGAGAGAGGTCGGCGCGCTGCCACCGAAGCCACGAAGGCTACTGGCCAACATTATGATAGTGAAATTATAGTAGCCACGCGTCCCTACTGGCCTAAGCTCTGCATTGAGGAGACACGTGGGTTCGAACACCATCGTCGACTGTCCTGAGAATGGCTTTCCGTGATTTCCCATTTTCACTTCCAGACAAATGCCGGGATAGTTCCTATTTATAGGCCACATCCGATTCCGCCCCAGTTTCAATAACGATCATTCATTTAATCTTCATCAGTTCCTTGATGATCTCAATGACCAGCCACAGTCCTCGCCTGGTTTCCTTTCCTTTTTTTTTTTACAATTTGCTTTAGGTCGCAGGACTTATGACGACGGTTGAAAAAGGTTAGGAGTGTGAAGGAAGTGGCCGCGGCATTAAATAAGGTACAACCCCAGAATGTACTTGGTGTGAAAGTGAGAAACCACGGAATGCCATCTTCATGGCTGTCGACTGTGGGGTTCGAACCCACTATCTTCCGAATGCAAAGTGATAGCTACGTGATCCAAACCGCACAGCCACTCGCTCCGTTTTTTGGGGTCTGACATCGTGGTTGTCTGGTTTGGATTCTTTGGTTGTTCCCTTCTTAGTAGCCTCTTACAACATCCAGGTGTACAGATAATGCATCCTTTGACTCCATCGAAAAGAAAGATAACAAGTTCCGGTAAAATGAAATAGCGTATGGCTTTTAGTGCCGGGAGTGTCCGAGGACAAGTTCGGCTCGCCAGATGCAGGTCTTTTGATTTGACTCCCGTAGGCGACCTGCGCGTCGTGATGAGGATGAAATGATGATGGAGACGACACATATACCCAGCCCCCGTGTCAGCGAAATTAACCAATGATGGTTGAAATTCCCGACCCTGCAGGAAATCGAACCCGGGATCCCTTGACCAAAGGCCATCCCGCTAACCATTTAGCCATGGAGCCGGACAGAGTTCCGGTAAATAGAAAGAAAGAAGGAAAGAAAGAAAGAAAGAAAGAAGGAAAGAAAGAAAGAAGAGCATCCGGCAGTAAAAACATGCCATAAAATTTCATATCATAACATCTCCATTCCCGTGTCAAGAAACGGGACTAAGACGTGGACAAACAACTGAATTTCTCCAGATATGATGATGCCAGGTAGTTCCTAAGTCCATCACTTAATTTTCCTATTTTACAATGTGTCGCTCTAACACATTGAAGATTTTCGGCGACTGAACGATGGGAAAGTGTTAGGATTGGGAAGATTGCGTCCGTGGCCTTAATTAACGTGCATTTGACTGATGTGAAAATAGGGAACCCAGGGAAATATCTTGTGGGCTGTCGACGCTGGGATTCGAACCCACCATCTCCCGAATGCAAAGTCATAGCTACACGGCCTTAACCACACGGTGAACCCGCTTGGTCTTTAAAAATGTAATACCTCCCTAACTACAATTACAGTGTTGTCAAAAAAGTTTAGGGACACCCATATATTTCAGACTTGAAGAGTCCCTATACTTTTAAACTTACGGTTTATTTTAAGTACAGCTGATATAAGTACTCTAATACTTGGTTGAAAATATGAAGACTGTAACTCAAATAGTTCATGAGTTATGATTTTTTTGTCTTTTATGGCCACCCAAAATTGACCTTGATTTTAAAGATACAAATAATACAATTAAAAAGCCATCCAACAATGCATACTGATTGTTATGTGGTTGCTAGGCGATAACAACACCTTTAAAATGACCCCTGTTAGAAGGTGTTAAAGGAGTTCTTACTTATTTTGCCATCATTTTAGTAAAATTTCAATTCCTCTATATTTTAGTCCTAAAACCACTGACTTTTGAATTGCTGCAACTTTTGAACGGAGGCAGTTAGCGCGATAACGTTTTCACGGATGGATTCACTGTGTTGCTGTGTTTGGGGGAGCTAACTGCGCGCGCAATCACCAGCTCACAGGTGCTCATACGTTTGTGAAGATTGGAACCTAACTGTTTGCTCAGCTATTTCCGATTTGAAAATTTACTAAAATGATGGCAAAATGAGTAAGAACTCCTTTAACACCTTCTAACAGGGGTCATTTTAAAGGTGTTGTTATCGCCTAGCAACCACGTAACAATCAGTATGCATTGTTGGGTAGCTTTTTAATTCTATTTTTTGTTTCTTCAGTATCACGGTCAAGTTTGGGTGGCCATGAAAAACAAAAAACAAAAAATTCATAACACATGAACTATTTGAGTTACAATTTTCTAATTTTCAACCAATCATGATAATAGAGTACTTTATATAAGTTGTACTTAAAATAAATCATAAGTTTAAAAGTGTAATGACACTCAGTTCAAGTCTGAAATATACGGGTGTCCCTAAACTTTTTGGCAACATTGTTAGCATCATTTCTACAACCATTCAATCAACATATCAGAAGTAGTATTTTAAGCTACTGACAACAAATTTATATTAGTGTGACTTAGGGAAGGCAGAACACTTCGACGCAGAATGAGTCCCTAGTTTCGGAAAGTCTTTGGGCTGGTGAGCGTTACAAAACTTTAAATGTCTGCACAGTGCACACACCAACGCAGGACGCAGAAAGCGAAACCTACAATCCCGC
The DNA here is from genome assembly GCF_040414725.1 of Anabrus simplex. Classification (NCBI taxonomy): domain Eukaryota; kingdom Metazoa; phylum Arthropoda; class Insecta; order Orthoptera; family Tettigoniidae; genus Anabrus; species Anabrus simplex. Next base: position 418,861,346 of record NC_090269.1, read on the forward strand.
GGTCGCTGCGAAGTTTGTCCTTGTCTTCACACCGTAGCGGGAAACAGTAGCTGAAATGGATTCCTCTGGCGAGTAAGTGCTTCTGCTTCTAGCAGTTACGAAGATGATGCACGAAGAGCATTCGCTGGTCGTAAGAAATTTGTGGAGATCTTTGGCACGCATAACAACAACAGTGTATAGATAGTGATAATTAAAGAATTTATACTTACCAGATACATACGGTTCTTTTCCTATTTCATCGCACAACAAATCTTTCTTCCTTACATTCTTATAATTTCATTATTCAAGTCGTAAAGCATTGAATGTTTCTTAATGCACTCTATCAACAGTTCAGCCGCCATTGCCATTGTTCACAATGAACGCGCGACGCTGGAAAACCCTGCATGCAGCGAACCGAAAATGGTTCGCACCAATGCCGCCATGTAGGCAGGAGAGTGACACACCGGTGTGAATGGATCCATATCCCGCTGTACTGATAATAGTTCGCGACTCGATCGCTCCCGCTCCCGCTCCCGCTCCCGCTCCCGCTCCCGCTCCCGCGTCACACGTTGGTGTGTGCAGACCTTTAATTACAACCAAAATAATTTCTGGACAGCAAGCAAGTGTGACGATAGTGTCCAATCGCCATGCCGCGCTGCTAACACTCACTGTAGCTCTGGACTCAGGCGTGGTAGGTGCCTTTGGATTTATCTCTGTCAGTTCTACAAGTAAGCCAATGTGTTAAAAAAAACCTCATGGCGCAACAGCCCCAAAGAGCCATATCCTACCAAGCGACCGCTGCTCAGCCCGAAGGCCTGCAGATTACGAGGTGTCGTGTGGTCAGCACGACGAATCCTCTCGGCCGTTATTCTTGACTTTCTAGACCGGGGCCGCTATCTGACCGTCAGATAGCTCCTCCATTGTAATCACGTACGCTGAGTGGAATTCGAACCAGTCTTCAGATCCAGGTAAAGAACACTGACCAGCCATCAGTCAAACCTGGGAGCTCCGGATAAGATACAGGCACGCTACTTTTATACTATGCGGCCAGCTAGAATAATATGATAAAAAATAAAATTAAAATAGTCAACATTGGAAAAAATGTGTTGCCAAGATATACGAAAATTTCTTTCCTTCAACAAATGTCACGACATGTATTCACGAAGTGGCTTCAGAATGATTGGAAACGTGTTCGAGACGATTGACGGACTTGTCAGGATACCAAAAAACTTCCTACTCGTACATTTTCTCCGGTACAGGGAGGTACTCGGCAGGTTCGATCCTGGCTCAGTCCGGTCGAATTTGAAGGTGCTCAAATACGTCAGCCTCTTGTCCGTAGATTTACAGGCATGTAAAAGAACTCCTGTGGGACTAAATTCCGGCATCTCGGTGTCTCTGAAAACCGTAAAAGTAGTTAGCGCGCCGTAAAGCAAATAACATTATTATTATTATTATTATTATTATTATTATTATTATTATTATTATTATTATTATTATTATTATTATTCGTTCAATTAAGCCATCTTAGGACACTTTTTTCTTATCTTCCCAAAATTTCATCCTTTCTCCATGTTGTTTACTGTCTTCCGACCATTTACTGCCCGATTTCTTCTTGGCTTTCTCTAGAAATTTACCATCAAATATTGCTTTCCTAAATTACTTTCTTTTTGCAATTTTTAAAAAAACGTTCAGTAGTCCCAAATCTTCTTCGGCTTCTTTGAAAGATGCTGGTTTTGTTTCTTGAATTGCGTAATGTTCAACATTTTTTTGTTAGTCTGTCTTTGTCCGTTCTGTACAGGTGACCAAATAATCTTAATCTTCATTTTCTGAAAACGTGGCCTATTTTTTCTGATGCTTTGTATCAATATTCTTCTTCATCTTATTATTATTACTAGCGAGCCCTGTGATATTCCAAGGGCCCAATTCAAAGTTTCAATCCCGGACTGAGGAGTAGAACGGCATTCACTTGCTACGAGATGTTCTCAAGCTCTTAGTTACAGGAAGAAAGCGCACGCACAGTGAGAAGATGTCGCTACTGACCTAGTACTGGTTGCCATGTGTCGAGAAATTGATGATATTAATTCCAGATAGAACCTCAGCCCCAAATCATATTCATGTTCACCGGACGAGTTGGCCGTGCGGTTAGCGGCGCGCAGCTGTGAGCTTGCATCCGGCACTGTCCGCAACCCTGAAGATGGTGTTCCGTAGTTTTCCATTTTCACACCAGGTAAATGATGGAACTGTACCTTAATTAAGGCCACGGCCACTTCCTTCCAACTCCTTGGCCTTTCCTATCCCATCGTCGCTATAAGACCTCTCTTTGTCGGTGCGACGTAACGCAAATTGTAAAAAAAAAAAAAAAAGAAAATAAAAAAATAATTTTCAAATGTTAAAAGCGTGAAATTCTCTTCGTGCTGTCAAAATCTGATTTTGATATGAAGTACAATAAAACGCGATCTAAGCGTAAACTTGTCCACTTCGGAATATTTTCTTGGCCCCGGCGAAGCGTACGGCGTTATGATGTTCTTACTTTTGTTCATTGCGGAAAATATTGAGAACTGATGTAGTCCTACGTAAAATATTTGTGCATTTCTGGTGCTGGTATGATTAATGTCATTGTTTGGACAAACTGACGCACGTGTTTCGAATGAATTGCTTGAAAACGCGTCGGCAATATCCAATTTGTGTCAAACAAGAAACATTCCTTGAAAGGCAGAGGACTTCATTCGAAGTGATGAACAACTTACGACACACCACATTTTCGGATCATCTACAGCCCTTCTAGCAGCAAGAAAGGCCCAGAAAGAGGAGGAGATGGAAGAAGAAGAAGACGAGCAAGAAGATCAAGATCAAAACATGATTTGAACCCACGAACAGGCCCACACTGCTTTTGTTACAGAAAGCAATTTGCCATTGCATCTAACTCTTCCACTCTTCTTGAACTAATGTACTCAGCTCAGGACTGCATTCAGAAAGACACAAGTAGAAAGAAGAGGAAACAAGTTTGTTTGGTCTGTGGAAGGATGCTTAGTGTTGTGAAGTACGGCGTAAAATTTAAAGACAGAAGTAAGTTTAAGGAGCGTATGTCCAGTGTTCTGAAATACTGCAATATAGTATTGTGATAGCGCTTAAAATATACTGTTTATCACGCCGTAGATTATAATAAAACACAGTAATAATAATAATAATAATAATAATAATAATAATAATAATAATAATAATAATCACAATAATAATTAACAAATCAGTCTACTATAGTACTACGTACATCAATCCGGACAGCCGAGCGTCATGCATAAGCTCTAAATAGTATTTAAACATCATCATGTGATGTTGATTGGTGTTTTAAGGCAAAAATCCCGATGTTTTGTGTATTGCGAGAAATTGTCTAATTGGAAAAAACCTTTTGGTCCCTTGCCATTCCGCTTTGAGCAAGTTTTGCTGTATTTTATGCGACTTCAAAATTGAATTATCGGTGTATATAAAGAGTGCCTTCTATGTCGTCAGCTAACTGCTTCGATCCGCGCAGCTATTTTTCAGCATTTAATTATGAGGCTAATTATGGCCGTCTTAGTTGATCATTCACCGTACTTTCACTGGATATGTTTGCTCCAGCCCAAACAGAAAGCAGCATCACGTCCGTGAGACGGAGAATGATGTGACGCTATCTGGCGATCACCACTCTGATGAATCATGCTCGCTGCATTCTCCGCTTGATGGCTGTCAGCTATCATGGCCCTCTGCTCCGCCGTCAAAACAGTGAATTATCGGCCTTGAAAGAACAAGCCGAGCGTTACCTAGGGCTGGTTCTACCATCTCCTGGTGAAAGAGCAGCTAACTTTCCCGCTGTGTATCACCACCGGTAACATATCGTCGCTGCAGAGACAAAACCCTCTATGTGAAATATTTTAGATTAGGACTTTGGCCGGTAAGGTTCTGTCATCTAAGGTGTAATATTGTGTGAATATTGTCAAGGCATTCTCGCACTTCATAATGTATGTGCTGCGGGTCAGTATATCTCCAAAAATATTGTCACATAAGAGGTTTTGTCGCGGCAATAACCAAAATATACAACACAAAACACAGAGTAATACAAAGCTTGTAATATGCAATAACCAAAACGTACAACACGAAACGCAAAGTAAAGCATGTTATATGCAATAACCAAAACACACAACACAAAACACAGAGTAATGCAAAGCATGTTATATGCAATAACCAAAACACACAACACAAAACACAGAGTAATGCAAAGCATGTTATATGCAATAACCAAAACGTACAACACGAAACGCAAAGTAAAGCATGTTATATGCAATAATCAAAACACACAACACAAAACACAGAGTAATGCAAAGCATGTTATATGCAATAACCAAAACACACAACACAAAACACAGTGTAATGCAAAGCATGTTATATGCAATAACCAAAACACACAACACAAAACACAGAGTAATGCAAAGCATGTTATATGCAATAACCAAAACACACAACACAAAACACAGAGTAATGCAAAGCATGTTATATGCAATAACCAAAACGTACAACACGAAACGCAAAGTAAAGCATGTTATATGCAATAACCAAAACACACAACACAAAACACAGAGTAATGCAAAGCATGTTATATGCAATAACCAAAACATACACACAAAACACAGAGTAATGCAAAGCATGTTATATGCAATAACCAAAACACACAACACAAAACACAGAGTAATGCAAAACGTGTTATATGCAATAACCAAAACATACACACAAAACACAGAGTAATGCAAAGCATGTTATACGCAATAACCAAAACATACAACACAAAACACAGAGTAATGCAACAATCTTCTGACGAAACACGAACACTTTTGTCACAGTGTGTTCTCTCAGTGCACCGTACAGTACATAACAAATGGAGAACTGTTCCCTTATAGGTACCATGATCGCGACATCGTTGGCTCCCGGCACGTTAAAGAAATCTTGTGGGTCAAAATTCCGACATCGCGGAGTTTGTCAAGAACTAGCATTTATTATTTTCGGAGCAACACAGGTAAAATGTTAACTGGGTCAACAAACCAAACGAAATGCTATTACTCAGTAATGAGTAGCTGGAGACCACGAGACCCTTATACCAATATAATGAGAAGATGTCTCTGAACAACCTCCGAAATTTTGTCGGTGGATTTCGGCTTTACATAACTGATCGATATATTTCTTGAGCGTTCCTCCAGTGTTGGTGATATACCAGGACCACTCCCTGGCTAGAGTTTCAAATCCTTCTAAAGCAGGTCGAATGTGACGTAAATTGCACAAGGCGGAACAATGTGCTGCGAACAAAAACGGGTTTAGGATTCCCTGAAATAGAGTACGTGTGTATTGCACAATTTCAGGAGAACTTAGAGGGTGAGGTTCCCAAACCCTAAATTGTTGGGGTGAGCACGTGATCCATTGTTGGTTGTGCCTGATGCAGGGGACAGACACGTGTTCCGAGCGCCACATCTCCATGACAATAGCCCGCCAGACCACCTTAGAGTTGATCCCTCTTACTCAGCTAAGGTTAGCCACTCTTTAAGCCTGTGATTTGTTTATTTTGTTCTCATAGCAAATTTAAATCGCTTTCTTATCGTGTTCATAAATCGACTAGACGTAACATCATGTCATCTTGTAGTTGGTTATCGAGAGTAAATCATGTTATTTATGAGAGATTATGAACAGGTTCCATCCACACTGCTGCTGCTGTTGCTGCTCTTACCAGTTCCAGGTCTTAACTCATCAAATAATACAGCATCGTAATGACATAGCTCAAATATTCCGGAGTAAATCTGTAGTGAACCAGTCCAGCTCTTTCTCTGAACGACCAGCGTCGAGTTCCTCGGTTCTTCACTTCTGAAGGTCCAGGGTTCGATTCCTGCCAGTTCGAGGATTTTAAACGCGTCTGGTGTTTGCGATGATTCCAGGATACTCCTCTTCGTATTCACGCAACACATCACACTACTAGCCACCGCGGAAGCACATAATAGCAATATAGGTCTGGCTCAAGGATGGGAATCCGGTTGTAAAACGGGGCCATATCGCCATCTACTACCGACTCCTATAAATTAACATTATTATTATTTGATGCAAAAAAGACTAGAAAACTGATCGCGCAAAGCTCACTTAGAAGTTGTGTATTTCCTTCTTTGCCAGACAGCTTTCAATTTTTGTCTCATCGTGGATCTTCCTTCTTTTCACTTGGCTCCTGTCCTCTTGGTGGTTTCTCTCTGACTCTACTTCCCACTTGCTGATTTTCGTTCTGTAGCAGGTTCCGTCTGCAATGTCGGCCACTTTGATTCCTGATTTTTCCAGGTCTTAGCGGATTTCCGAAGTCCACCTATTTGTTTTGATGTTTTCTGTTGCCTCTAGTAAGATTCTTGCCAGTCGGTTTTCAGGAAGGCGTTTGATGTGTCCGTAAAATTTTAGGCGTCTTTTTCTGATGTCGGACTCAAGGTTTCAGAGCTCCTCGGTTTTTGTATGAGACTGCAGTCGGTATCCTTCGTCAGTCAGTTTTGGACCGATAATTTTTCTGATGATTTTACGTTCCTCTTTCAGGATGTCGTCGAGTACTGTTTCTCTGTGGAGATCCAGTGTTTCACTCGCGTATGTTATTTCAGGTTTGGTCACGGTGTTGTAATGTCGAATTTTGAACACTGAGAGGCTTTTTTGTTGCAAATTATTATTATTAGTAGTGGAAGTAAGGATTGCAACAATGTATACAAATATGAAACTATTTCACCGTCAGATAGGCAAATTAGGTGCTTTGCAGATGTAATTAATTGCAAAGATAACGTATAATATCCAACTACACATATGCAAATGTATTTTAGAGAAGTTGTAAATAACTAAATAAATAAGTAAATAAATAAATAAATAAATAAATAAATAAATAAATAAATAAATAAATAAATAAATAAATAAATAAAATGTTCTCCTTCTTCTTCTTCTTCTTCTTCTTCTTCTTCTTATTCGGGGCTGCCTGGCCGAGGCGATAAAGGCTTGCTTGGTTCGGCCGGAAGGACGTGGGTTCGAATCCCCGTCAAGAAGTAGTAAAATTTAAGAAACGAGATTTCCACTTCCGGAGGTGCATATCGCCCTGAGGTTCACTCAGCCTACACCAAAAATGAGTACCAGGTTAATTCCTGGGGGCAAAGGGGGCGGGGCGTAGAGCTAACCACTCTACCCCAATCACGTGCCGCGGTTAACAATGGTGGAAGCCTTTACCTTCCACTCCTCCAAGAGCCTTCATGGCCCGTACGGAGGTGTTTTTGTCTTCTTCGGCCAGCTAAGGAACACCGTTTCAATCGTTTTATGTACCGAGCTTTAACACTCGCCCGGTACTGCCACATCCTTCTCTTTCCGTTCTTCGGTCCACGTCCTGTCTGTCTTCATTTTAGGCTTTGTTCGAAAACTCTGTAAACCTCAAGTTGTTCTGGAAGTTTCTTCTTTCAAAGGGTCACGTTGCAATATTTCATCACGTAAGACCTCCCCTCCCCCCCCCCCCCCCACACCAATTCTTGTAAATCATTTTCCACCTCCGTGAACCAGACCCTTTTAGTTTTCTTATTCAGAAAATCGGCAAAGATCAGAAAGTACAGTCTTTCTGGTCTCACTCGTGTTAAGTGATCATAGAAAGAAATTCTTCTTTTCCTAATAGCGTCTGTTATGTTCTCCATTATGCAGATAGTGTTCATGATTGTGCCTTCTCCTATATTTTTCATTCTTTATTTGGCCCAAGATCTTCCTTAGAATCTTCCTTTCTTCGGTTTCTAGTTGTTCTGCCAGACGTTTTTTATTCATTGATAGGCATATAGATATATTATGTCCTAGTTATGCCCAAATAAGGAGCACGATTGAACTTATTCAGCTTATGTCGTTGCCTTGTTCCTCTCCCAAAATCTCTTCATCTTCTCGCTGTGGCGTTTCTTGCGATCTTCTGGCCAAGTTTTGTTGGTGGTAGCGTTTGGATGTCGTGTAAAGCGGTGATTGTCGACCAATTTTCTGAACTTAAAACTGTCTAACACAATGTCATCTGTGATGCCTATTTCCTGAAGGTCTTTTCCAACTTCGAGCAGCCAATTTGTTTTTACTTTCATTGATAGGGCTAGGTTCGGAATTCTTTTGGTCAATATCTGATTACTTATTCTGAGAATATCTCCATAAAATTTCAAACATCTTTTCCTAAACGTGTCTGAGATTTTTCTCTGAGTGTTGGTACATGTCATGAGATTTTGTTATCATACAAATTTCACCTGTACAGACTGGTCCACAATTTTTCCTTAAGATTTTTCTTCCTCACTTTTATGGATCTTTAATCAATGATTTGTTAAGAATGAAGCCTATATTCGAGTGTCGACAGAGTTCAATGTAACATAAAAACTTTTCAGTCTGTCAAACACACAACAATTTCAATATAAATTATAACACTATAAACATACCTGTAAAAAATACACACTATCATACAAAGAATGATATGTTTCGTTCTAGAAGAACATCCTCAGATTCTATCAAATCAATTAAAATATGCATATATATACACAGTATCGACAAATACTGTTTCATTACATCAATACTTGTAAATTTATTATTTGTCAATACTGGTTCATAAAAGCAAAGCAAAGCCAAGTCATCTTCGTACAGGCCATGAACGCCCTTGGAGGAGTGGAAGGTAAAGGCTTCCACTATTCGTAACCTCGGCACTTGATGAGGTAGAGTGGTTAGCTCTAAGCCCGGCCGCCTTTGCCCCCAGGAATTAACGTCGTACTCATTTTTGGTGTAGGCTGAGTGAACCTCACCTCCGGAAGTGCAAATCTCCTTTCTTTAATTTTACGACTTCCTGACGGCGATTCGAACCCACGTCCTTTCGGGCGAACCGAGCACGCCTTTACCGCCTCGGCCAGGCAGCCCCTCGATATTGGTTCATACAATCACTAAACTCTCTATCACTGACAAGTTTACGCAACGTAAACAATACTTTACATATATACACATGTTTTAAGTGATTTGATAGAATCTGAGGATGTTCTTGTAGAACGAAACATGTCATTCTTTGTATGATAGTGTGTACTTTTTACAGGTGTGTTTATAGTGTTGTAATTTATATTGAAATTGTTGTGTGTTTGATAGACTGGAAAGTTTTTATGTTACATTTAATTAATGATCTGCCCTCAGTGATCAGTGTTTCAGATACATACAGTGCTTCAGGCTTGATTCCAGTGTTATAATGTCTTAATTTTGCATTTCGGGATATAGATTTTTATTATATCTGCTCCAAGTGAGTCGGTATGCTCTTTGCAGTTTAGGGACCCTTTCTTTCTTTGCTTCATGAGTCGGTTCTGAACGTTGGATGACTTCTCCCAGGTATTTGAATTTAGATACTTCGGATATTTTGCCATATTGGGTTTTCATTGGTTGTCCATCTAGAAAACGAGGGGATAGTATTATTATTATTATTATTATTATTATTATTATTATTATTATTATTATTATTATTATTATTATTATTATTATTATTATTATTATTATTATTATTATTATTATTAGCCAACCCTGTGGTGTAGACTTAGCGTGCTGTTTCTTATTCCAAACCCCTTGGTTCGTTTTTCGGTCAGTTCAAGATTTTAATTCTAGACTGAGGACTGAGGACTGACTTGATACGAGATTTCTTCAAGCTCTTAGTTACAGGAAGAGAGCGCACAGTCTGAAGGTGTCGCTACTGACCTAGTGTACATAGACGAACCCTAGTTGTCATGGTTACAATGTTGCCGGGAAACTGATGACATTAATTCCAAATAGACCACCAGCCCAAAAACATATCCATGTTAAAAGGTACGTTAAATTGTCTATGACTTCAGTGTTTGAAAAATAAGTCAATTTATACCATCTTTGAAGAAACTAAACTTCTTATGTCAAAATGCTCTTCCTATCCATTATTTTCCTTAAAAATCGTCACGCCTTACCGCCACGTATAGATTTGTAGTCCATGGGAACAGTTTTCGTCCTGCTCATTTTCCTATGCTACAGTGTAAAGGAAAATGAACCTGTAGGAATGTATGTTTGGGTAACGTATTTACGCACTCTCACAGGTTCATTTTCCTTTACATCTTAGTACAGGAAATTGAACACTACGAAAATTGTTCTGATGGACTGCAAATCCATATGAGGCTAGGAGTGACCAGTCTTCATTTAAAATAATGTATAGGAAAAGCATTGGGGAGATACGGGGTATTATTTCTACATCGACGATATATATCTGTTGTTGATTTGTGCATTTTAAATACTGTTTGGTCAAGTAATAATTATTTATTAGATTAAAATGATAGTAATAATTATAAGCAGATTGTAAATAGTTATATGATACTATTGAAACAATGTCCGAGCTTAATCCGTTGGTAGTTGATACTTGGATTAGTGAATACTCCTCTGAAAAGTACTGAGTAAAATCGGATTACAAAATATGTTATGAATTCAAAAAATCATGCACATTGTACTTGTATATTCTCACCGTTATAAATACCGCTCGGATGTTTAGCTAGTAATAGTTTGGGATGCAAACTAATTTTCCTGGTAGAAAGTGTTTTTTAGGCCGCTCTTCTGTAATGTAGCGGTTGCAACATAATTTGTAGGTCCTATGACCTTTTGTCGTATCTCGACCCCTTCTACCTTAGATTGGTCTTAATTTCCTCGGTTTTGGTCTATTTTGTTAAATTTCCATAAATTATTTTACTGATCCACACACTCATAAGACAGATAGATGCACGAAAATCAGCAGCTTTCCGTAATGTAGCTCTTTTAATATAATTTTTAGGGGTTCTAATGGGCCGCTCTTCCCTAATGCAGCGGTTGTAACATAATTTGTAGGGGACTCTAATGGGCCGCTCTTCCCTAATGTAGCGGTTGTAACATAATTTGTAGGGGACTCTAATGGGCCGCTCTTCCCTAATGTAGCGGTTGTAACATAATTTGTAGTGAGTTCTAATGGGCCGCTCTTCCCTAATGTAGCGGTTGTAACATAATTTGTAGGGGACTCTAATGGGCCGCTCTTCCGTAATGTAGCGGTTGTAACATACTTTGTAGGGGACTCTAATGGGCCGCACTTCCCTAATGTAGCGGTTGTAAAATAATTTGTAGTGAGTTCTAATGGGCCGCTCTTCCCTAATGTAGCGGTTGTAACATAATTTGTAGGGGACTCTAATGGGCCGCTCTTCCGTAATGTAGCGGTTGTAACATAATTTGTAAGGGTTCTAATGGGCCATTCTTCCATAACGTACCGGTTGTAGCATAATTTGTAGCGGGTTCCAATAGGCCGCTCTTCCGTGATGTAGCGGTTGTAACATAATTTGTAGGGATTCTAATGGGCCATTCTTCCATAACGTACCGGTTGTAGCATAATTTGTAGCGGGTTCCAATAGGCCGCTCTTCCGTGATGTAGCGGTTGTAACATAATTTGTAGGGATTCTAATGGGCCATTCTTCCATAACGTACCGGTTGTAGCATAATTTGTAGCGGGTTCCAATAGGCCGCTCTTCCGTGATGTAGCGGTTGTAACATAATTTGTAGGGATTCTAATGGGCCATTCTTCCATAACGTACCGGTTGTAGCATAATTTGTAGCGGGTTCCAATAGGCCGCTCTTCCGTAATGTAGCGGTTGTAGCATAATTTGTAGGGGGTTCTAATAGGCCGCACTTCCCTAATGTAGCGGTTGTAACATAATTTGTAAGGGTTCTAATGGGCCGCTCTTCCGTAATGTAGCGGTTGTAACATACTTTGTAGGGATTCTAATGGGCCATTCTTCCATAACGTACCGGTTGTAGCATAATTTGTAGCGGGTTCCAATAGGCCGCTCTTCCGTGATGTAGCGGTTGTAACATAATTTGTAGGGATTCTAATGGGCCATTCTTCCATAACGTACCGGTTGTAGCATAATTTGTAGCGGGTTCCAATAGGCCGCTCTTCCGTAATGTAGCGGTTGTAACATAATTTGTAGGGGGTTCCAATAGGCCGCTCTTCCGTAATGTAGCGGTTGTAACATAATTTGTAGGGGGTTCCAATAGGCCGCTCTTCCGTAATGTAGCGGTTGTAGCATAATTTGTAGCGGGTTCCAATAGGCCGCTCTTCCGTAATGTAGCGGTTGTAACATAATTTGTAGGGGGTTCCAATAGGCCGCTCTTCCGTAATGTAGCGGTTGTAGCATAATTTGTAGCGGGTTCCAATAGGCCGCTCTTCCGTAATGTAGCGGTTGTAACATAATTTGTAGGGGGTTCCAATAGGCCGCTCTTCCGTAACGTAGCGGTTGTATCGTTGCAGCATAATTTCTAGTTTCGGATAGGCGTACCCCTATGTTTAGGCAAAATTCATAGCAGATGTGTTGTCCGGACTAGCGTATACTTGTTACTCGATTCAGCATGTTTGCACTCTAACCCATACATGTCTTGACATCCGGAGTTCAGTTATAAATAGCATATTCTACACAATCATGATGTTTTCATAAACACTTTTCTTTCCGAGAATTCCGTGTAAGACAAACTGGCAATTTCCGTCCTGCGAATTGGCAATAACATAACCTTGTCCGTTATTATTATTATTATTATTATTATTATTATTATTATTATTATTATTATTATTAACAAATATATCGCAAGTGGCAATGGACACTTACCGTAGTGTAATAATAAAGTAAACATAGTTACTCAACAACAACAACAACAACAACAAGAGTACAACAAGCAATTCCCTGGAAAGAAAAGAGATACACTCTCAAGTGTCCAGGGAGTAGTGGCTGAGAAGCAATGCCCTTAGGTTTCTGATTTGTCCATCTTTGACCATTAATCACCAGCTGTTAGAAAGAAAAGATATATGATGGATCCTCTGAACGTTAATACTATTGTGTTTGAAAATAACCTTCACTGTGAGAATATGTCAGGTATTGTTCGACCCTTGTAAAGTGGAATCCTCTATTATAAAGCGTGAGAGACGATGTTGCAAAAATATTTTTTCATTTCGTATAAATATATGGATCATTCTGTTTAATTTGCTCTTTGTTTTATTAAAATAGTCCCATATTTACTATTTCAAATTTTTTGTTCAATGACTTGGTGTAATATCTGAAGGCAGAGGAAGAAGGTAACCTAGAGGTGTTCGCTCACAAGATTAATACACTAAAAGCAGTTACGCTCGCCATAAAATCTGTGTTCATTGATCATTCGCATCCAGAATTGTTGAAAAAGTGTTTCAAAGGAAAAACGCAAAAATACAACGTTGTTGATGTGATCGAAAGTTACCAAAGATGTGCTTGTTGGTAAGTCAGCGTGACAACTTGGAGAGTTTCATGCTATACTGACATTTAGGAATGCCTACATTGCAGGACTACGCGTTTTTTGAAGACCTTTGCGTATCACAAGGATTTAGCACTGTAAAGAGTGTGATGGAGTTGGATAAAGTGCAAATTTTGAAGGCGAAGATGGCAGCATCAGAAATTACCAACAAAAAAAAAAAAACTCAATCTGAGAGAAGAGGATTGTGATTACCATCCAGGAGGGTTTTAGATATTTATTCAGCACAAATTGAGCTTTTAAAACTCAATTTACTCAAAAATGCATATTTGTGTATAAATGCATCATTGTCTAAGAAACAGTTGGTTATATCTCCAGTAAATTTTACTCTCATGCTGTGCATCCTCTGAAAACACATTTCCTACAGTAGATCATTAAAAGTAGGAAATAATGTGCTCCCCCTGTGACGGGGGGGGGGCGGTAGAATAAAAACTACGGTATACCCTGCCTGTGGTAAGAGGCGACTAAAAGGAGCCCCAGGGGCTCTTAACTTGAGGAGTGTGGGTTGGTGACCATAGAGCCCTTAGCTGAGTCCTGTCACTGCTTTCACTTACTTGTGCAAAGCTCCTCACTTTCATCCAACCTCCCTTGGTCAACTCTTGTTCCTTCCCGAACCCGACAGTACTAGAGCATTCGAGGACTAGGAAGTCTTTCGTTTACACCGCCTTTATGCCCCTTCTTTTGGCCGGTACCTTAATTTTTCGAAGAGTCGGATCCCTTCCATTTTTTCCTTTCTGATTAGTGTTATTATAGAGGATGGTTGCCTAGTTATACCTCCTCTTAAAACAATAATCACATCATGACCAATTTATGTCCGATATTCTTTTTCTTTTTTTCTTTGTTAGGGGCTTTACGCCGCACCGACACAGATAGGTCTTATGGCGACGATGGGATAGGAAAGGCCTAGGAGTTGGAAGGAAGCGGCCGTGGCCTTAATTAAGGTACAGCCCCAGCATTTGCCTGGTGTGAAAATGGGAAACCACGAAAAACCATCTTCAGGGCTGCCGATAGTGGGACTCGAACCTACTATCTCCCGGATGCAAGCTCACAGCCGCGCGCCTCTACGCGCACGGCCAACTCGCCCGGTCCGATATTCTTTAAACAAATTGCAGCTCCTATTAAAAATCACTCTATTTTCTCTTATTAATAGTTTAAAGATTGAGAATCTGTGTATTCAAGATAATAAACATCTTGTAAAAAATCAGATCGCAATACCTGACAAGTCTTGAGGAAGTGGGGCATTTCTATCATTTTAACATTGGCATCATAGGGCTATACAACTCCCCTTAAGACATTTCCCTATTTGTAAATTAGACTGTAATTTAACTCTTTAGTTCTTTTGTTGGGTTGAATACAGTTGTTTCATGTACACTCAACCGCCCAAAAATTGGTCGCCACAGAATACTCCCTTTCCAAATTCTCTTGTTTGAAATAGGATGAATACATTGTGCATGTGGTAGAACTCCAAGTATCATCTCCTGGTTATCCGCAGTTCACGAACATCCTCGCGTATCCAGAATAAATAATATTAAATATTTCCTTGCCGGCCACTTTCTTTGTGGTTGAGTATACTTTATATAAAAGTAGCCGGCATTTCGAAAATACTGAATTATATGTTTTGAACGTGACTGATGTGTGTTTCATCATTTCTGTAGCTTTCAGGTTTTTCTTTCGGAATTCCGGTACACAGATGCGTATATAGTATTTTCTCGAATGAAATTTCGAGGTTTAAGAGGAATGATTAGCTGCAGCTGACATTGCCACCTTTTTCCTTGCTATAACGGATAGGTCCTTTGAGTCTGGTCGAAGTTAGTCGACAGGTAACGGAGCTGCATTCGGTGTACTAAATTCCAGCGTCGATAAACAGTACATGGAACAACACTGTCCAACCTGGAAAGAGAACCTAATACATAAGTTTATTTTAATTAATTAATTAATGTTATTTGCTTTACGTCCCTCTAACTACTTTTATGGTTTTCGGAGACGTCAAGGTGCCGGAATTTAGTCCCACAGGAGTTCCTTTATGTGCCAGTAATTCTACCGACACGAGGCTGCCGTATTTGAGCACCTTCAAATACCACCGGACTGAGCAACGATCGAACCTGCCAAGTTGGGGTTAGAAGGTCAGAGCCTGATTGTTAGTCTCTAGTCCAAATTTATATGCTCACGGTAAAGACGGAATTTTTTTAAAGCAAATAGGACGGCCAGTCCTTCTAACTCATATATAGAGTACTTGGATTCTTGAGGTAACAAGGTTTTGGACGCACAGGAAATTAGCCGCCTTCCAATTTCAGATTCCTGAAGAAGAACCGCAGCGTCCGAACATGACGAGGCATCTGCCTGTACCATCAATTTCTTGGAGATCTCAGGCATAGCCAAGGCCGGGGAGTTACAGAGAGCTAATTTCAGATCCTCCAACACAGCTTGCTGCTACGGCCCCCATTCAAACTTGACACCTTTCCTACGGAGGAGGTTTAGGGATGCCGCCTTATTAGCGAAGTTTGGGTTGAATTTCCTAAAGAAATTTAACATGCCGATGAATCTAGCAACCCCTTTAACATCTCTGGGAGGCCTGAAGTTACGAATTGCATGTGTTCTGGAATGATCGACTGAAACTCCATCAGGTGACACAATATGCCCCAAGAAGGACATAGATGGTTTAGCAAATTATACCTTTGACAACTTGACTGACAATTCCGGTTTACGAAGGCGTTTTAGAGTTAGCTCCAGATGAGCTAAGTGTTCTCAAAGGTCCAATAGAAAATAGCAACATCATCTAGATAATGGAACAAATATTCAAATTCAATATCGGAAAAGACCCTATCTAGCAGCCTAGTAAGAACCGCCGTGCCCGTGGGTCGTCGAAAGGCACGCGGTTGTATTAATACAAATTGCAGTCGGTAGCGAAGGCAGTCCGATGTTTCGATTCTTCCGCCAGAGGTATCTGATTATAGGCTTGGTTAAGATCTAGGATGACCGAGCTCGATAGCTGCAGTCGCTTAAATGCGGCCAGTATCCAGTAATCGGGAGATAGTGGGTTCGAGCCCCACTGTCGGCAGCCCTGAAGATGGTTTTCCTTGGTTTCCCATTTTCACACCAGGCAAATGCCGGGGCTGTACCTTAATTAAGGCCACGGCCGCTTCCTTCCACTTCCTAGGCCTTTCCTCTCCCATCGTCGCCATAAGTCATATCTGTGTCGGTGCGACGTAAAACAAAATAGCAAAAAGATCTAGGATGGTGAAGAACTTAGCCTTCCGAAACCAAAAAGGACATGAATGCAAGTCGGGAAGGGGTACTGATTGTAGAACAATCTTAATCAATCACCTGTAATCAATCACTGGCCTGAAGCCGCCTTGATGTTTCAGCACCAGAAAAATGGTTGAGGAATACGTCGACTTGGAATGTCGAATAATTCCATCCCGCAGCATTTAGTCTATACTTTCTTTGAGAGCCTTGCTTTTTAAGTGGAGATAATCTATAGGGAGGAAATCTTACGGGAACCGAATCCGTAATCTCGATCTTGTATACAATTAAGTCACTCCCACCAAGATTTTCTAAAAAAAATACCGTTGG
The DNA here is from genome assembly GCF_040414725.1 of Anabrus simplex. Taxonomy (NCBI): domain Eukaryota; kingdom Metazoa; phylum Arthropoda; class Insecta; order Orthoptera; family Tettigoniidae; genus Anabrus; species Anabrus simplex. Next base: position 418,878,257 of record NC_090269.1, read on the forward strand.
AAAATGAATGATATAATTAACGAATGCAATTAGCTTGATCCTCAGGTAGATGGCTAAGGTCTAACGACATCTCACTCTGGGTAGGCGAAATCATAGAGGACGATACAGAATCACATTTTAAAAGAGGTATATGGAAATTATTCTGAAATTTGAATGTGCAGGATTTACTTTGAAGCTCGAGCATGTTACCGGAATGTGTCATGAAATATACCCCTAATATCACAGGGCAGGCCTTTGCTGGCAAGATGTAGTGTTTACAGTGCACTATGTCTTCTGGTATTGGCTAGAATAAATTTTGTTACTTTCATTGACCTGTCTCAGTCTTATACTTGGCTTTGACAATATGAAAGTGGCTGAGGTATGAGTGACGCTAGTAATGCCATTCCTTATGCAGCCAGTCCCTGCTATGAATGGTGTGAAAATGTCGCTCATAGGGTCGGTTGGTACATGCATTTCAGTGGGCTTGGCAGACTGATGTGCAATAGCAACTTCTGGCTCAGTGCGGAAAGCAAAGGGAAACTACCTCACTCCTCATTTCCCTAGTACGCCTATTCAGTGACACCTAGGCCATCTATGACAGTTAATGGTGAACCTGTTGAGGATCCAACCAGCCTTCGGGCTGAATACCTAAAATACATACATCACAAGGCATAACACATTTTTGCGACAAATAACTTTACATTCCATATAAATTTAGAAATACGAATTTTGACCTGGATATATCCTAAAATTTCTAGAAGAGAAGAATTAGCCGAAATAAAGTTTACAGAAGAAGAAACATATTCGGGAAATTTATAACAAAACTTTAATTTGGAATACCATTCTTCAGAAATAATTGAGCCATCATTTCCTGAATCTAAAAGAGCCATAACAGGTTCGTTATTTAATTCAGTTTTGAGGAAGGGCACAAATCCTGGAGTCTCGGAGGCAATTTTGAGGCCATTTTTTGGACCTTCAAAAGATGTTTTAGAGGGTCATCGCTCCTCAGAAAGTTCTATACCAGAATTAACCTGGGCTGAGCCTGGGCTGATAGTGGTGATTCATCCGGGCGCGATAGTCATTAACTATTGCTTTGATTAGCAGAGGTTGAACCAGAAGTAGAGCACGACGGTTGACAATTTGATGCGTTGACAGTTTTAGCGAGGTGTGTGAATGACCCTCATTTGAAACATCCTTAAGAAGACGAATCTCTATTTCTAGATCCATTAATTTTCATGGAGAAATCTCATTCTTTAAATGGTCCGCCGACCCACACGCATAACATTTGCGGGGAGAGAAGTTTCGGCGAGGAGGTGGTTGAGAAATATTAGAAGAGGTTGATGGTTCTCGAGTGACTCGCAGAGTGTATGCATATCTTACTTCTTAAGCGGACACGGACTTAGCCTCAAGTTCAGCAAACGTTTTCGGACGGGAAGCAAAACATGAATATGATTTATGCGATTGCGAAATCTCTTCAATGATAGCCTGGACGATTTGACCTTAGGAATAATGCAAGGCAAACACTCTGGTGTACAACTTAAAGTCTTGTATGATGTCCGCTAGCTCTTCATCTAGCCCTTGGACTCGGAAGTAATATTTTTAATTAAAGATGACAAAGCTTTTGCAGGGATAACATTTGCCATCAAGTGGGCATCAATGGAACTCCTTTCCGATATCGCCTTAACTATTTTATCTGATAGAACCCCAACAAAGTACGGGTAAGTTATCTGTATGATTTGTGAATGCGAGAGAGCAAACACTAAGGCATGGTCTTTCGTTGAATTCACAGAAAATTTCGCAGTCCCCTTAAGTAACACGGCTAAAGGGTGGGGTAAGCTGCTAGAGCCCGGTGATATGACCGGAGGAGGCGCCGGAGGTTGAGGAGGGTAGAAACCTGCATCACTAATAAAAAAGGAGGAAGACGTGGATCACCAAAGGGGTTTACAAATTGTTGGGATAGGGCAGAAGCTTGTTAACCGATTCCCCACGATCAGAAGACTTACTAGGGTCCTCTTTTGTATTGACAATTAGTGGGGCAGGATAGTCACTATTCCCACTCGCAGACCCGTAGACAACAATTGATTAACTTTATTAGATAACTCAAAAATATGTTCAACCAGGGAGTTAGCCATACTAGAATGTCCATAACTGAGTTTCTGAGACAATTGATCCCCCACTCTATTGTAAAAGTGAATTAACCTAGCTTGAACACGTTTAAGTTGGTTACCGGAGGGTTCGCCTCCTTCGAAAAACTCAGAACAGAAGCAAGTTCAGTAATATTAGTGGTCATCGTGGATAAAGCGTCGCCAGCTTCCTTTTCTACATACACAGGAATGCTAATAAAGAACTGGAAATAATCGTTGAGTCTCGATGCATTTATTTGCAAGCGTGCCACCAGACTGACCTTTCTAATAGCTAGTTCATAAACGAGTTCTTCCTTGCGCAAATACCCAGGGGCAAGAACCTTTCTAGGACTAGACATAATGAATGAAAATTTTCACTAAATTTAGAAAAATCATAAAACAGAAAAATTTCTAGTGTTCAATTTCAAATTGTAAGGAAACCCGTCAAAAGGGCTTTGTCAAGGCCTATTCAACCACGCTCTGCTACCACTTGTTACAAAAATATCGTGGAACAGAGAGGTGTAAGAAGGGGTCGGGGTGAATGGGCGGACAAGGAATTGACCAGAGCATAAGTTAAATCACTAAATTTTGAAACGTTATTTCTTCTTTTATTAATTTTAAAATGTGATTGATAGAAGATTTGGAAAAAATAACACTTAATAAATGAGCTCGTCAGCTCTGATAACAACAGCGGACTATAAGTCCAAAAATCAGGTAAAATGACTACAGAAATGTATCAACTAGATAATATACAAGGGATGAGCATATTCGCTCTGAACAAGTACACTATTTTTAAGAGCATGTTCGCTCCACTCACTCAAATCGTCTAGGAGTTTGAGCTCCAAAAGTTAATATAACCCAACCTCTCAGAGGCACAAGTTTCTTGCCTGCCACACTTCAAATAATGTGTTTACCGTCATTTCTGCTCAACAGTCTCTTACACACTCGTCTATAAACGATTATCAAATAGATAGGGTCCATGAATGCCCATTCTGAATGGTCTTAATGAAAAAAGTTTTAATATAATTGCCCACGAACAAAAGGCTAGGAGACGAAACTCTTGCAGTCCTTTTTTAATAAAACACTTGAAACCCTAAGAGGTTTCATGCGCCGAAGTTGCAGAGGGTAAGCCTATTCTGCAGAAGGGTGATTAAACGAGAAATATTAAATGCCGAAAGAGTGTTAAGAATTTAGAGGTTAAGAAAATTTTAGTCACCCCATACCAAGTTGAATAGGAATCAACAGAGGATGATCACTATTTATTCTCTTAATTTACACGTTTCCCAGCAGGGATTTGAACAGTCCTCAGATTTCCCGAAAATCTACATTAAAACCTTTAATTAGGACTTTACATAAAATGAAAGTAGTTTGAAACCTTCTCCTCAAGCTATCTGCCTGGAGCTATCACATGTTAAGAAATTTCTGCCATTACTTGAGTTGTTAGGCCTTCCGAACGCCGACCTGCAGCCCCTTTCTCCGAATAACACGCTGCACTCACTAGACCGGAGCATGACCATGACAATACGGCCCTAAAGTGCCCAGCTTTGATGAAATTTCCGAGGGGAAGCTTCCAGAACTCTTTAGAGATAGGCTGGATGCCTGTACACAGCCCCAATTTTAATTGGCTAGAGAAAATATACTCAAAATGTTTGATTGGTTTCTAGGTACAGAAGATAGAGGAGGGGGGTCAGAAGTGTTGACAACCTTGACACAAGAACAAAACAATCTTCTCATACTTAAGGTTTTGTCATCCGTAAAAACTAACTTTCTGTTAAGAATTAATTGTCCTTAATCCCGCCAGAGGGGGCACTTAGACCAATGGTTAGACACATCTAATGGTTGAAAGTCCAGGTATCATGTATTACACTAGTTCCAGTTTCATGACACAGATGGCCTTATAGAAGGTACGCAGTTCAACAGAACGGAGAAGGTGTACCCCCGGTGCAATTATTATTAGTATTATTATTATTATTATTATTATTATTATTATTATTATTATTATTATTATTATTGTACGCCCTCTAGTGTGGTGCTTAACATGATTAGTTGCCAGCCCCAGACGCCCGTGTTCGATTCCTGGCTCTGCCACGAAATTTGACAGTGTTACGATGGCTAGAGCGGGGTCTATTCAGACTCGGGAGGTCAACTGAGTAAAGGTGGGTTCGATTCCCACCTCAGTCATTCTCGAAGTAGTTTTCCGTGGTTTCCCACTTCTCCTCAGTCCTAAATCTAATGAGAGAGGACTTAGGCATTGACTGTACTGAAAGGGATATAGATGATGTGTACAGGAAGGGAAATAATAGGGAAGAAGACCTGTTAGAGTTGAGTTTGTTTATTTACTAATGGCAAGCCGAATTTTGAATAGTGCGCGGAACTTGAAGGGCAGCAAGGCTTGGAGAGAAAGGGATCTGGACAGAAAAAGTCTTCACGAGCGAAGAGTTCTACAGCAATACCCATACAAATCGCCAACAGGAAATTTTTCCAAGGGCTAATAACACAAACTCTCGGACACGTATGTGTTTACTGTTGACGAATGTCAATCTGCCAGAGTTTGAACAAAGCTCTGGATTCCTCTTGCCAGCTTCATTGTTGATCAAGGTAGACAGGAAAGTCTTTAAAGTCCACAAACCGCTGGAGAGCAGCAATGGACCGGAGAACGTTGAGTCAGAACACATTCTGCAGGCCACAAATCTAATTTTCTTGAATTGACACGTTATTCACGGTTTCTTGAGCACAGCCTGGGTGTTTGTCTTCAATCTTCCGGCTCGGTGATAGCAATGGGTCAGGTTTATGTAGCTTGTGAGTTAATATCTTTAGCTCGTTCACAAGGATAACAATAAAATAATAATATATTTTCGTTTATTCTGGCACCAATATCTGTTTGCCATAGGACATAGAATAACTCATAAGTTATTTGAAAAAAAAATATGTTTGTACCTATCAACATGTCAAATTATGTCTATGCTAAAAAATATAAAAAACGCATGCCAGGAGCCGTATCATCCCACCACCAATTTCAACACATCCCTTAACCATCTCCCACACCTCGCACATCTCTGCAACCTCCACAACTCTCCTGGGCAGAGAGTAGGCGTAACGAAGTAGGTGGCCCGCCCCTCCCCTTCAGGGAGGGGAACGAAAGCTTCTAAAAATTGAACTATTGGTTTCGAAGAGAAATATAAATGCACTGATGAATATGAATAATAATAACAATTAATGCCAACTAAGGAGAATAAGATAAATAAAGTTGTTAAATTCAAGTACGTTAGTGAGATACTACAGCCTAACGGGCTCAATAAAGAAGGAAACCGCGAGAGAGCGTTGAAAATGAAGCTTGCATTCCACCTTACGAAAAACACATACAATAAGAAAACGATTTCTATTAGGACTAAACTACGAGACTCTCAGACTATAATCCAACCCGAGTGCCAGTATGCTTCAGAATGCCTAGGATGAACAACCAGAAAAGACACTGAGGAAACCGAGGAGAAGGAAAGGAAGGGTTTGAGAAAAATTCTCGAACCAAAAGAGTGTGCTGACAATACCGATTACGCAGTAACAAATAAGTAACTTATATAAAATGCAGCAGAATTTACGATATAATGCGCAAACGAAGGGTTAAACTCTTTGGACATATTTCAAGAATGCCCGACGACAGACTTACTAAGAGAGTTTTTAACCATTTCAGCAAGCTGAATAGGAAAGGCAATCCTTATGACAAATGGTTATAGTAATAATAATTTCGTGTGACTATTTCTGGCCGAGTGCAGCCCTTGTAAGGCAGACCCTCCGATGAGGGTGGGCGACATCTGCCATGTGTAGGTAACTGCGTGTTATTGTGGTGGAGGATAGTGTTATGTGTTGTGTGTGAGTTGCAGGGATGTTGTGGACAGCACAAACACCCAGTCCCCGGGCCATTGGAATTAACCAATGAAGGTTAAAATCCCCGACCCGGCCGGGAATCGAACCCGGGACCTTCTGAACCGAAGGCCAGTACGCTGACCATTCAGCTAACGAGTCGGACATGACAAACGGTTTGTTAGCACCAAATGAAATGGAGATCATGGATCAAGACATCCACAACAGAACCACTTTCGGAAACAAGATACACACCTTTGAGGAGTTCCTAGAGGCAGAAACAGCGGCCAAGAAGAAATAACATTGAACGGCCGAACAGAAATAAGCTGTAAGCAAGACAATGAAGGAATATTGACGTTATGCCTTTCAGCATTCAGTCTGCAAGCCTCTGTAAATTTACTAAACGCTACCACAATTCTCTATTTGTAACTAGTTCTGTGGCCTCATTTAGTTAAATCGTTAGAAACTGAGTCAGACCATCGTCGTCCCGGTTTCTCCCTCTCTACTTCTCTTACCCTTCATAACAGAGCCCATTCTCCTAGGTAACCTATCCTCCTCCATTCGCCTCACACGACCCTACCACCAAAGCCGGTTTATGCGTACAGCTTCATACATCAAACTCATTCCTAACTTATCCTTTATCTCCTCATTCCGACTATCCTCCTGCCATTGTTCTCACCTGTTTGTAACAGCGACCACTTTCGCTGCTTTCGTGTCTGTTCTATGTATGAATAAGATATCCTGAGTCCACCCACGTCCGACTCATTGGCTGAATGGTCAGCGTTGAGGCCTTCGGCTCAGAGGGTCCCGGATTCGATTCCCGGCCGAGTCTAGAATTTTAATCGCGTTCGATTAATTCCTCTGGCCCGGTGCTGGGTGTTTGTGTTTGTCCCAACACTTTCTTCTTTATATTCAGACAACACACTACACCACCAACCACCACAGAAACAAGCAATAGTGATTGCATCCCTCCGTATAGGATTGGCATCAGGAAGGGCATCCGGCCGTAAAACAGGGACCAATCCATATGTGCGACACAGTTCGCACCCGCGCCCCCACAGGTGTGGAAAAAGCGATAGAAAAAGAAGAAGATATCCTGAGAGCACCAACCTTTCCCTCCCGTAAAGCAAAGTCGATCTGACAACAGAGTAATGTAAAGATAGTTTTGTCCTAGAATTGACTTCCCTCTTACAGAATACTGTTGATCGTAACTGCGAGTTCACTGCATTCGCTTTACTGCACCTTGATTTCTTTTCTTACAAGTTGCTTTACATCGTACCGACATAGGTTTTATGGCGACAATGTGATAGGAAATGGATAGGAGTGGGAAGGAAGCGGTCGTGGCCTTAACTAAGGTGCAACCCTAGCATTTACCTGGTGTGAAAATGGGAAACCACGGAAAGCCATCTTCAGGGCTGCCCACAGTGGAGTTCGAACCCAATACCTCCCGAGTGCAAGCTCACAGCTGAGCACCTCTAACGGCAGGGCTATCTCGCTCGGTGATTTGGGAAGTAATTCAAAATGTAATAAAAATGGAATTTATTTTACGCCCCAGTAACTACTTTTGACGGTTTCTTTACACGCTGAGGTGCCGGAATGGCCAGCGCTCTACCTTCTGAGCCTCAACAGTCTGAGCCGGCTTGAGTAAACGTAATTCAGTTACATGTAACGAAAATTTGTTAGTAATTTTTTCTCTGGCTGTAGTCGAGGGTATACGCCGTATGCCCCCTGCTTAACTCCACGCCTTAGAGTATGACTTATGATTTTTTCCATTTACGTTCTGGTTTGATTTCCTTTCTTTCTAATTTCGCCGTTCCATCAGTAAGTTTTAATACTCCAACTAAGCTATGGTGTGCTTCAAAATGTGCTACACACTGGAGACAGTCTCAACAATGCTAAACATTCCGTTCAAAGTGTTGAAGACAGAACGAGATCCAGGCTATATTATTATTATTATTATTATTATTATTATTATTATTATTATTATTATTATTATTATTATTATTATTATTATTTCTGAATCTGTTTACCCTCCAGGGAAGGTTCCGCTTCAAGGACCCCTGAGTCTGAAATATCTTTCACTTTCCCTCTCTTCATGAGCCTTACCATTGTTTTGTGGATACACTAATTTATTTCGGTTTATCGGAACTCTTTATTTCCGCATGGGTGGAATTAAAGGATGTATCCCCTGCTCGTCGTAAAAGGCTACTAAACCGGAAGCAGCTAAAGAATCGGTTTCTCCTCTTCTAAGCCCTTACACATATTCATGATACTATGCTTTTCCGTGTGTGTTGTTTGTGACATCAGTCCATAGACTGGTTTGATGCAGCTCTCCTTGGCTCTCTATCATGTGCTAAGCTTTTCATATCTACGTAATTGCTACATCCTACATCTGCTTGCCATATTCATACTGTTCTACCTTTACCTTCATTACCACGAACATACACTTCCCTCGAAAAACAACTGTACAAGTCCTGGGTGTCTTAAGATGTGTCCTATCATTCTATTTCTTCTTTCAATAAAATTTCTCTAAATCGATCTCCTCTCACCTCTTCATTCGTGATTCGATGTATTGATCTCACCTCCTGCATTCTTCTGTAACACCATATTTCAAAAGCTTCTGCTCTTTCTTTCTGAGCTAGTTATCGTCCATGTTTCACTTCCGTACAATGCCACGCTCCAGAGGAACATCTTCCAAAACATCTTCCTGTACCCACGTTCGAAGTGAGCGATTTTCCTTTGTTAAGAAAGCTCTTCCTTGCTTGTGCTAGTCTGCAATTTACGTACTCCCTATTTCTGGCATCGTTAGTTACGTATTCTTCTACCAAGTAGCAATATTCATCTACTTCCTACTTCTACTTCCTAATCTAATATTTTTACATTACCTGACCATTCGACTGCACTCCATTACTTTTGTTTGAACTTATTTATTTTTATCTTGTACTACTACTGTATGAGGGGTTGCCTGGCCGAGGTGGTAAAGGCGTTCTCGGTTCACCCGGAAGGACGTGGGTTCGAATCCCTGTCAGGAAGTCGTAAAATTTAAGAAACGAGATTTCTACTTCCGGAGGTGCACATAGCCCTGAGGTTCACTCAGCCTACACAAAAAATGAGTACCAGGTTAATTCCTGGGGGCAAAGGCGGCCGGGCGTAGAGCTAACCACTCTACCCCATCAAGTGCCGAGGTTATGGATAGTGGAAGCCTTTACCTTCCACCCCTCCAAAGGCCTTCATGGCCTGTGCGGAGATGACTTTGCTTTGCTTTTACTACTACTGTGTTCATACCATTCAGCAATTTCTGCAGATCTTCTATAGATACAAATAAAATAACAACATCAACAGAGAATCTTAGGGTTTCGATTTCCCCTCCTTGGATTTTCATTCCCTTTCGTAATTCTTCTTTGATTTCCTTTATCGCCTGTCTACCGTAATATAATAAAGAGAGTGCGAATTTTGTGAGTTTCTATATATCTGGAGGGTACTACTGACTGATTCCTTCACTAATAGATAAATACATTATCCCTGAGTACTATAGGCTATACTTTATATTATTAAATATGCGTTTTCACCGACTCCCAAAGGCGTTTATGGGGTGTGGCAGAAAAAATTAATTCACTGATACATTAATCAGGAAAACTCCGCAACCATTAAACCTAACGACTTGAAATTTGGAGAGAATTTTACTTTTTCGGATTACAGATTTCCTAGGAACACGTTTTATGGAAATCGACCCCCAAAGGTTAAGGGGCAGGGTTAAAAATAGAAACCTAGGAAAAATGGCCGAGTGCGGTATGAAATGAATTAGTTTAATTTGTGCATTAAAACATTAATTTGGAACTTGAACAGAATGCAGAAGGGGGTTGTTGGCGTGGCATGGGGTCTGAGAGGCAGAATTGGTCGGGCGGTTAGCGTAGCAGGGGCTCTGAGGGGGTGGTTAAAAATAGAAACCTAGGAAAAATAGCAGAGTGGGGTATAAAATTAATGAAATAGCTTAATTTGTACATTAAAAATTAATTTGGAACTTGAGCAGAATCGGTAGAGGAGTTACCGAGACATAGGAGGCCGAGGGGGCGGGAAATGAAAATCGAAATTTTGGAAATATGGCCGATTGGTTTATTATATGAAAGAGATTAATTTATACATTACACAATTAATTTGGGACTTGAGCAGAATCGGTCCGGGGGGGGGGAGCGGCTTAGCTAGCCAGGAGGGCTGAGGGGGTGGTAGAAATCGGAACCTACGAAGTATGGGGTATCATATGAAAGACATAAATTGATTAATTTGTACATTACGAAAGTAAGTTCAAACATTGGTAGAAAGTCATAGGATACATTTAATTACAAAATCTATAATAACCCATAATAATGTTATAAAGAGAGAGTGCGAATTTTGTGAGTTTATTTATATGTGGGGGGTACTAATGATCCGGTTACAAAATTGTTTCACTAATAGTATAGATAAACCAAACCAGTTTCGTCGAACTAAACAAATGCATTTGCTTTCTTCAGAAAACTGTAGGTATGTGGTATCTCCAACTTTACGTGTTTGCGGTCTAAAATGGTCAAATATGCCAAGATGTATGTCCCTAAGGAAACGCCACTGATAATATGCACTTAGCTGCACGAAACCAGTTCGGTTTATCAATCTACCTATCTATACTAATATAATAAAGAGAGAATGCGAATTTTGTGAGTGTGTATGTGTATAAGCTATTATCACTAATCACAAAACTACTCCATTAATTTACCCACACGCACCATTATTAATTACTATATATCCTGATGAGTTAGTTATTACCACGGGCGAAGCTGTGACGGGTGTGCTAGTTCTATATAAAAGTGAGAGGGGAGGGATGAAAATGTCTAAGAGCGATATTTTCGTTTGGGGTGAGAGTCACGACTGTGCAATACTTGGTTCTTCACTTATTCGTACCAGTACGGATCCATGATAGAGCTGTGGTATGTCAAAGTCTTTATTTCTGATTTCCTGAACAGTGACACTGCGGTTTTAACATTTTCACACTCCAGAGGAATGTGGTTCGACCACAAGTTCGCTGTTCAATGGACTGGCACGAGACTCGTATTTCAGTTGCCTGCGAAAATTATATAAAGCGTCCGACTTTCGTTCCAGCTGAATACACAAGGTATGCGAGCTCCATAATTATGTTATCCTATAGCTCATACGAGGTGAGTTAGTTATGAGCCAGCACTATGACGCATAGCCCAACTCTCCTTGCAGGTACCGACTTTAATTGTGCTGTGAACAACAAGTATAGAAATATAACCATTTCTCCCTCTTCTTCGCCTTCTTCTTTTCTACTTTTCTTCCATCTCCACTCAGCTGAGTGGTACGCTTGCGTTTTGACCCCTGATTCTGTAGTGATTAAGAGGGGGTCCCGAAGGGCAGCATTAATGGACCTTATTTTTCGTTATATGGTATTGTGGGGTCTTTTTAATTCGAACTCCAAGGGGAATAACAAAGATTGAAATTATGACGAATTCCAAAATTCTAATTAACTAAGAATGACTGTTTTAACGAAAATATAGTACAAGTCGCCTTTGTGTGTAGTGGTTAGTGTGATTAGCTGCCAGCCCCGGAGGCCCGGGTTAGATTCCCGGCTCTGCCACGAAATTTGAAAAGTTGTGCGAGGCTGGAACGGGGTCCACTCAGCCTCGGGAGGTCAAATGAGTAGATGTGATTTCGATTCCCACCTCAGCCGTTCTGGAAGTGGTTTTCCGCTGTTTCCCCACTATCTCTTCCAGGCAAATGCCGGGATGGTACCTAACTTAAGGCCACGGCCCCTTCCTTCCCTCTTCCTTGTCTATCCCTTCCATTATTCCCATCCCCCGCAAGGCCCCTGTTCAGCATAGCAGGTGAGGCCGCCTGGGTTTAGGTACTGGTCATCCTCCCCAGTTGTATCCCCCGACCCTATGTCTCACACTCCAGGACAGTGTCCTTGAGGCGGTAGAGGTGGGATCCCTCGCCGAGTCCGAGGGAAAAACCGACCATGGAGGGTAAACAGATAAAGAAGAAAGAGAGTAGTAAAAGAGTTTCAGGATTATGAACGACTGCAGAGGGACTTACACGGTGTTGTGAGATGGAGACCGGATAATGGTATGATGGAAAATTAAGGTGGAAGTTTAAACAAGAAGAAAAGTCCTCTCAGTTTGAATTACTGTGTTGATGCTGGACTAGTACCTCATGGGGAACCCTGCTTTTTTACATGTTGCTTTAAGTCGCACCGACTTATGGCGACGATGGGACAGCAAAGGGCTAGGAGTGGAAAGGAGACGGCCGTGGCTTTAATAACGTACAGCCCGCAAATGGGAAACGACGGAAAACCACCTTCAGGGTTGTCGACAGTGGGATTCGAACCCACTATCTCCCGAATACTGGATACTGACCGCACTTAAACTACTGCAGCTATCGATCTCGGTAGGGAGAAGACTGTAAGTACGTAGGTGTTAATATAAGGAATGATCTTTATTGGGGTAATCATATTGTTACGTGCCAGCGCCGTGGTAGCCCCTGTCGGTACTTCCAGGAAGGGCGGAGGTGTAGTCGGTGTTGGGCTCCGCGGTGAAGTCAGAGTGAGACTCAGTGTGCTGGGGTTAGGGCGACAGAGGTGTTGGCTGTCGCTAGTGCCCCACACAGGTCTGAACCAAGAGTTGTTGTTGTTGTGGTGTCGGAGAGTCCAGTGAGCTGGTGGACTGGAGACGACGGAACGGAAGACTGTGTACTACTTGAGAGTACTGTGTGTTTGTGTGTTTCTGTGGACTGATGATCGCCGTGAGTCGGCGAGAGAGGCCACTATCGCGGGTGTGAGGGTGAATATTCGCTGTTGTGAGTATCGTCCTGCTGTTGAACACTGTTGAACCTGGGTGACAGCCCTGATTGCAGATCGTTGATGACCGAACTTGGAAGGTTCGATACAGACTCAGTCTGTTGGTTTTTGAAGTTGCCCAAATACTTGAGCTCCGTGTCGGCAGATTTACTGGCACGTAAAAGAGCTTCTGCGGGACTAACGTCCGGCATCCCAGGCGTCCTCCAAAACGTAAAACCAATAACATTATTATTCCCTCTTCCTTCTCCTTACTCTTTCTACTTTGTTTTCTTCTCCTCTGAGTGGAGATGGTAAAATACTTCCCTGGTATCCTCTGCCCCTGCCAAAAGAGGCAACTAAAAGGTTGGTAGGGCTTCTCAACTTGATCGATACCCACGGGTTCCCTATTTGTGTCTCGCATTATTTCCACTTGTGCCAGTCTTCTCACTTTCACATTTACCTCGCTTGGTCAACTCTTGTTCTCTTCTGACGCCAACGGAGTTGGGTTTGAGAAGCCTAGTCCCCTTTCCTGTTAATGCCTTTCGTGGCCCTTCTCTTTCTTTTCTACGGTACCTTCATTTTTTCAAGTATCATAACATTTATATTTTTCCCTCTGATTTGAGAACTGGAAAAGATCCAAAGGAAAGCAAGCAGCACGATTTGTCCTGGGCGACTTCCGACAAGTCCGCCTCTGTGGTGCAGTGGTTAGTGTGGTTAGCTGCCACCCGCAGAGGTCCGGGTTAGATTCCCGGCTCTGCCACGAAATTTGAAAAGTGGTACGAGGGCTGGAACGGGGTCCACTCAGCCTCGGAAGGTCAAATGAGTAGAGGTGGGTTCGATTCCCACTTCAGCCATCCTAGAAGTGGTTTCCCGTGGTTTACCACTTTTCCTCCAGGCAAATGCCGGGGTGGTACCTAACTTAAGGCCACGGCCGCTTCCTTCCCTCTTCCTTGCCTATCCTTTCCAATCTCCCCATACCCCCGCAAGGCCCCTGTTCAGCATAGCAGGTGAGGCCACCTGGGCGAGGTACTGGTCATTCTCCCCAGTTGTATCCCCCGACCCAATGTCTCACGCTCCAGGACACTGCCCTTGAGGCCGTAGTGGTGGGAACCCTCGCTGAGTCCGAGTGAAAAACCAATCCTGGAGGGTAAGCAGATTTAGAAGAAAGAAAACTTTGGGCTGGGAAGACTTGGGAGTAATGAGACGAGCTGCTCGACTAAGTGGTATGTTACACATGGCGTGGAATGACGTTACTAGACGAGTGAAGATGAATGGAGCTTTTTAAAGTAGGTGTGAAGATAAATTTGGAATTCAGCAGAACACACTGGGGCAAATATTACGGGGACCCGTACGAGATATCTCACATGTTCATAAAGTACTGTATGTGGTGGAGTAGCCCACTGGTGAACTAAGGAATTCACAGATCAGTACAATATTACAAAATCTTACTTACCACTTAATGCAACCTTTGATTTTTTAACATTTATGGTATCCACTTGAACGGAAGCAAATGCAAGTGCATTATTATACTGACGAATGTTCCGGAAGTAGTTTTTGGTTTTACTATCATTCTTTTCTTAACTGATAACTACAGGATATTATAATGACATAAAACAATCGTCCCAGCGGCCAAAATGTGAAGTGGAGAGCAATGATGGCTCGTATTTTCCTACAGCAACAGTATTTGCAAATCGTACACTTCGTATTTTTTTATAAACATATATATATATTTCATATTTTAAACAAATTATCGATATTTATGAAATGAGAGTGCAATTCGTCACTGCTAACGTCTATTCTCTTTCTTTTGAATGCCCCTTTGTCACGATCGGTTACTTGTGAGCGCCGGAAAACGGATCTATACTATTGAAATGATTAGGAAATAGAGAATGGAGTAATTTATGAAGGGAAATGTTGGACAGATTTACAAGTTCTTTGTAATAATTTAAGGAAATATTAGGTAAACAATTGATAGATAACTTGAGAAAAATATCTGAGGAAGATACTGAGTCCGAAAAGAGCACTTAAAATATGGGAACGAAACATGGGGACGATCACCGAAGAAGTAAGACTCAAAAGAGTAATATTTGCAGGACATGTGATGAGGATGAGAGAATGACCAGAAGAGTATGGAAGACAACAGGTAGGACGGGAGGAAAGACGGCAACTAAGTGGGATATCGAACTGTGGAAGGACTGGAGTGAGGTGGTTATCAAGGTGGAAGGGATGTAGAACTCGAGACACAAATGTACACCAACCAATATGCCAGAGCTCAATGGCAGAGCTCATTGGTACTCAACGGTAGGTACTGTATTTTTAAGTACGTCTATATGTTTCTTAACGTACAATGGAGAAGGAACATCGCGAGGTTACATCTCAATGGTTATACAGTCATAGTTGATCCTGCACTGTGACATAAGGCAAAATCTATTCCAGCTCTCCCATAGAACCAGGAGATTAATATCTAGGACTGGCCAACAAGTTCTCTTGATTTGAACTCAATAGAACATATTTCGATGGAACAGAAAAAAATGCATTAACATAGAATACGCCGATAGAAATTTGAAGAAGCATAGAACTGACAATAAAATTCATTTCAAGTGATTGCACATAAGGCCGACTTCACAAAGTATTAACATTGTACTTAGTTCAGTATGAAAGAAACTGCCGATTATCACATGGTTTCTGTCGAGGAAATGTGATGTAAACCATGTCAAATATTCATACAGTAGAGGAAATGTAATCTTTCACCAGTCCGTGTATGGAATATATTCCAAAGGGAAATCAGAAGAAATATCTTATTTTTCTTGAGAGTATAATAATTTATCAGATAACTGTACAGGAACAGGATAGAGAAGCACCAGTATGGGAGACAAGAGAGGAGGATACTGAAAATCTCAGCTGAAGAACGGGAGAGAAGGAGAGTGAGGATGAAGAGGTTCTGGGGGGGGGGGGAGAAAAAACTCAAACCATGACAAAGTTGCCCGTGGTCATATAGACGCTGTAACGAAAGAAGAAGAAGACCGTAGAGAACCTGTCTCCTGGGTGACAGCCCTAAATGCAGGTCAATGATTATTGATTGAGTGAGTTATTGATTGATTAATTGCCCTCTCATCTCCGTTAGATGGCGTTACTCTTGTAATTATGGAAAAAACTACCCCGTCAACGACACCTAGCAGAAATTGCTTGTTTTTATTAAAATCTGTGAAGTTCAAATGTTCCTATGGTTGTGGTGATTATTGTTTTAAGAGGAAGTACAACTGGGCAACCATCCTCCATTAACACTAACTGGGGAGAAAATAAGAGCTCCGCGACATCGAGGAATGGAGGTATCGTTGAAAGAAGAGGAAGGGCGTGAAAATGTAATACTGCCTCCGCCTTACAAACCTATTAGCACGAATAGAACACGAGTTAATGAAGAGAAGTCAGCTAAGAGAGATGAAAGCGAAGAGCCTGAGACAAGTAAGTGGAAGCAATGCCATTCTCAGGAGAACCGTGGTGGCCAGCCGATGCTTCAAAATTGAAAGTCCGCGGACTGCCAGGGGATACCACAGGGTCTGTGGTTAGGCCCAGTAATACCGTGCTCTCTTGTGTACGCCACTGCTGTGGCCCATCACAAAGATCTCTGCTGCGCGCTCCTCAAGGTACAAGAACGCAGCTGTGCTGTGATCCTGGCGGGCGATACCGGCCGCTAAACTAACAGCGCAGACGGTAAACGCATTACCACGAGACCAGTCATCAGATAACACGACTGGCATGGATCACTGAGCTCGCCTGCCAGTGTACAAACAGCCGCCCTGCGGAACAATACTATTGGCTTTATGAACTGTCCTTACAGATAATGTAATGGCAGGATACTCGCATCTGTCATTCAATTGAAATTTATATAACACCCCGTGGATGGGAGCCGCAGGCGAAGAATACACCTACGGCATCCTCTGCCTGTCGAAAGAGGCGACTAAAAGGGGAGAACAAGGTTTGGTGACATTAGAACCGTGAGACTACTTGTGATTTGTACCACTACGTGATGAACACAATGGGTCGACTTTACTTACGGTTAGTTCTACTACATGTGCTAGGTTGTGCTCCCTCAGAGCAACAATTACTACTGCCTAAGGAACTCGAAACGCTACGGCCTCCAGCAGGGTCTGTGCTTACTATAGGAGTTGTACCATTATATGAAGAACACCATGTGTCTGTGTTGTCTGTGGGTGGTGCCATAAAGAGTGATACACCGTGGGTCTAGATTGTCAATGATTAGTAGTACCTATGATTAGTACCAATGAGAGGGGCCGGGGACCTGGGTTATGGACACCTTTAGATAATAAGCACCATCCCATTAATTAAGGCATTGCGAATTTCATCCACTAATTGTTTTTGTTTCACTGTCGTATTTTCATTATCACTGGTTTTAGAATCTAGTCACTAGATACATTTAGAAGTTTTAATTTTCATTTCGTTGCATCTCGTGCCAGTAGGAGCCGATGACCTAGCTGTTAGGCCCCTTTAAACAACAAAAATCATCATCATGAAATGTATATAATAGCTGCGAATTTACTAACTCTTTCTCCTAGAGGTGTTCTGGAGATTTTAACTTTTTCACATGTTCTCGGGTACGAAGTTTTAAGTTTCTAGCATGTCTACGAGAGCCTCATTAATTTTGTTGTCATTGATGCTTTCACGTCCCGGAATTATAGACATGATATAGGCTTCTTGGACTTATGCCGTGTGAAATTATTTAAGTACCAATGGACCGACATGTTTGGCCAATGTATACCTTGCCGCAAGTACAGGGAATTTTGTACATCCGAGGATGTAAAAGTGGCAACAACAATTTTCCATGGTTTTACCTAGACCAAGGCCTCACGGTGCAAGGTGGAGGAGACGAGTTGACTAGGTTGACCAGAGTGCAAACCTCCACTCCACTTCCCCTACATCTGTCTCACCCGTTCGGCCTGTCTTCGCCTTCTACAACGTTCCTTCGAAGAATTTCTTTGCTCACTGTCGGAGGCAGAACTTCACATGCCCTGATGGAGGCCAATGCAATTTGGCTGAAAGCTCGGTTTTATTATTAAATAAAAATATATAGTGGCCTTAATCCAGTTCATTTATTTCTTTACTTTAATACAATGAGCCACGAAAACCTACGTTCATTAATGCCGGTACATTGTTACTCGTATCAGGGAACACGAACGAAATATTCGTCTCAACCAGCCACACAAATCAGCAATAGCCCAATCTTCGGGTCATGTCCGAGCTCTTACCCACACTAGACACTATGGGTCTGGGATTATACGGGAAGATGTCAAAATACGAAGAAATCCTAACAATTTCAATAGGGATACTGGCTATCATTTAAGTAAAACATGGTTGCCAGCCATTAAGGATTCACGTAGGTAGTTCCCTTCCCTGTCCTATTTCGTTTCGGTGTTTTCTGAATTCGTACGTTGCTCATCGCCAGATGTTTCACTCCAGGCTTGTGTGAGTATGATAATTTCACGATGCGTGTACACCTGTTATGCCCCATCCAAGACTGATTTTGTCGGTGCCGTCAGTAGCACTGTACCGCGTACGGTGAGCCATCTGATGACGAATGATTGTACAACTTACACTTCTATTACTAACTTTTAAATTCAAACTTCCATTCTTGGAGAGGTCTTCTTCGTGAACAGTCGAGGTTTTCCTCTCAAGGCGCAGACCAAAGTTATCTGCGAAACGTAAATAATTTTACCTGATGTTCTGGACACGGCATAAGTCCAAGAAGCCTATGTCAAGCCTCATCAATTCATATCTATTTTGTCGCATTCCAGAAAAAGGAACCTATTAACATCCAGAGGCATATCTTTTGATGTAAGGATCCTTAAATCCCAAGCCTGGTGTGTGGTGTTAGGTGGCTGTGAAACGAGGGCCATTCTTGCCGAGGAATACAGAGGATTGCAGGATACTGAACTAGGGTCTACAGGAGAATGCCGTAGATAAGTTCGACACATGAAAATGAGAACGACGAAGTTTATGAAAAGTTTCTAACTCTTTTACCAGCTTAAAAGACATACAAATCTGAATTTAAATGAAAAGATATGAAAATTAATATTCATTAAATAAAATACACAATCGTCGGACCTTGTACTCACACTTAGTTCTTACCTCCTTACTTACACATACGTTTTTTGAAGGGCGCCAGCTACAACTCAGTGCAGCAATAAGAGAATGAAATTCTTGAATATCTCTAGGGTATGGGGTGATAAGCTTACTTGTGACAACATCCCATATAAGTTCTGAGAAAAGCAGATTGGCGTTCGGTTTCCTCCATAAAATTTGAGGTTAAGAAATTATACTGTTTAAATAAAACGATAAATTAATTTGATAGAACAAAATATATTCTTGAAATAATTTCAATAAATATAGTGAGAACTGCTATGATTAAAACAGATGAGAATATGTAATTATGACATTGCAACTGAAAGAAACTAGGCATGAATTTGAATTCTTCTTGACCGGACATTTCACAATTATACACGAAATTTATCCCTCACTGGTTCACTTGACTGTACCTTCAACACTAATTACGTGTAATTACGACGTATTCCTTTGAGTTGGTGTTTTGCTGTAGGTGTTTCAAGCCTAATTTGGTGACGTACCCTTTTTGTTTCACTGACGATTAAGTATCGATGTGATGACTTCTTGGTAAGCCTGTCCTATATGACTTCATAGAAAGTCTATCCTATGACTTCGTGGTAAGCCTTTCCGTCCGTATCTTCAACTTAGTGACCGACCAACTGTGGCCTCACTCTCTCGATGACCAATGACTAATGACTCACTGAGGCCTTTCATTCCTGTTGACACTCCGACCAACTGTGGCCTCTCCTTCCAATTGAAGAATGACTGACGCTACAATATACAGCCACCTTATATAGACGATGGTTGGCATACCTATGCAATCTCCAGGAATAACTATGATCTACTCCCACCTCGCGACAGTGAAACTCCCGACGGCACCCTGGGTATCTTCAAGAAAGTGAGCTCACCGCTAAATGCTCACGATGACGTAGCAAGGACTCTGCAGATACTCCATCAGTATTTCGCAATATTACAATGTCAGACGTTATTGCACACACTACATCCACATCTGACATACAGCAACTCTTACTGTACATGTTTTTAGTGTTAATCTACACACACATATATACGTAACAATTTGACTACAATCACGCAAGCGACAAGCATTGCAAAATTGAATTGAACAATAATAGTTACAATAATAGTAATAATATAACAGATGAAATAATAATAATAATAATAATAATAATAATAATAATAATAATAATAATAATAATAATAATAATAATAATAATAATGCAGATACAGATACAGATATCATCTTGTAATGGGATTTGAACCGTTACAGAAACGAGGACCATTCTTGCCGAGGAATACAGAGGATTGCAGGATACTGAACTAGGGTCTACAGGAGAATGCCGTACATAAATTCGACACATGTAAATGAGAACGACGAAGTTTGGAAGAAAATAGGTAGCAAGAGATCTCTTATCCAATATCAAGAAGTAGTTTATTTTTATTTTTACAGTCGTCTTTACGTCGCACCGACACAGATAGGTCTTATGGCGACGGCGGGATAGGAAAGGCCTAGGAGTGCGAAGGAAGCGGCCATGGCCTTAATTAAGGTGCAGCTCCAGCATTTACCTGGTGGGAAACCACGGAAAATCATATTCAGGGCTGGCGACGGGGGGGGGGGGGGTTGTTCGAACCCACTATCCTCCGGATGCAAGCTCACAGGTGCGCGCTCCTAACCGCACGGCCAACTCCACCGGTGGTAAAGAGCTAGGAAAATATGCTGCTAATGGGTAACTTCAGTGCGAGAATAATCTTCACCTGAACTGAAAGCCAAGGAAGAATTGGCCCCCAGTGGAGAAATTTGAATGGCCTAAGAGTGGGAGTATCATGATATAAGCTGAATATGAGAAAATGGGCTCTGCTACCAGGTGATACAGCTACCCTGTGCGCATGTGTTGTAATTCAAAGTCCAATCTATCTGCTTGCTCGATGGTCGATTTGACAAGGCGGTATCAGCCGCATGCTCTTGGTCACTTAAAGTTTTAACCAGGTACGGGAAGAAGAAGAATGTGAGAATTGGAAATAAAACTGAAGGGCATGAGAAAGTAACGGGTAATGTAGCAGCGGCCCGCATGTTGTGGTGAAAGAGGTGACAGGGCGATATGGCTAGACGAATAAAATGACCAAGTAAAAAGGAAAACACTAATCTATTTTTTATCGAAAATTTTCTCTTTTTGTCATAAATACGTGTTATGGCTGGGGGTCATCCGAAAATTTCTGTAACACGACAAAGCGTGTACCGTCAGTGACGTCACATTAGTCTGTTGATCAGTGGTAGAGTGTCGGCCTCCGGATCCCAAGACAGGGGGTCAAACCCGGCAGAGGTAGTCGGATTTTTGAAGGGCGGAAAGAAAGTCCATTCGACACTCCATGTCGTACGATGTCGACATGTAAATGATCTCTGGTGACACATTTATTGTTTACCCGACAAAATTCATTGAGATCTCAGCCACAGACGCCCAAGAGAAATCCGGTTTACTCTGTCTGCCATCTAGCGGACCTACAGTAAAACGGAACGTCGAAATTGACGAGCAGACAGCCAGATGGCGTCAAATTGAAATATCTGCACACAGTAGCTGAGGCCATACGATTATTATTATTATTTTAGTCGTTACCATAGGCATTGGTCGCTAAAGATGCTGTGGATTTGTATAAATAGAATGTGTTGAAATAGAAAGTGTGCCGTCAATGACGTCATATTAGTCGTTAGCGTAGGCCTTGGTCGCCAAAGATGCTTCAGCTACAAGTTAAGTTCCTTCGACATAGAGTTGCAGTTCTCCTTGTTATAAAGAAGAAAGACCTTCTGTACCCAACTCTATGATGTGATGCAAATAAATCGTTCGTTATCGATATTTGAGTTTCATTTATTGAAACACGTTACAATTGGCTCTTTAACGAACAACCCCAAGTTACCGAACAATGGTGATCGGTCACACCTAACAACTATTGTTAATCATTTAAAACAAGGCGACAGCTCTCAGATCTTGATTAATAAGAAGGCAGAATTGTACTCCTTTATGTTTTCTTATATATATAAACGATATGAGTAAAGGACTGGAATCGGAGGTAAGGCTTTTTGTGGATGATGTTTTTCTCTATAGAGTGATAAATAAGTTACAAGATTGTGCGCAACTGCAACGTGACCTCGAAAATGTTGTGAGATAGACAGCAGGCAATGGTATGTTGATAAACGGGGTTAAAAGTCAGGTTGTGAGTTTCACAAATAGGAAAAGTCCTCTCAGTTTTAATTACTGCGTTGATAGGGTGAAAGTTCCTTTTGGGAATCATTGTAAGTATCTAGGTGTTAATATAAGGAAAGATCTTCATTGGGGTAAACACATAAATGGGATTGTAAATAAAGGGTACAAATCTCTGCATATGGTTATGAGGGTGTTTAGGGGTTGTAGTAAGGATGTAAAGGAGAGGGCATATAAGTCTCTGGTAAGACCCCAACTAGAGTATGGTTCCAGTGTATGGGACCCTCACCAGGATTACCTGATTCAAGAACTGGAAAAAATCCAAAGAAAAGCAGCTCGATTTGTTCTGGGTGATTTCCGACAAAACAGTAGCGTTACAAAAATGTTGCAATGTTTGGGTTGGGAAGAATTGAGAGAAAGAAGAAGAGCTGCTCGACTAAGTGGTATGTTCCGAGCTGTCAGCGGAGAGTTGGCGTGGAATGACATTAGTAGACGGATAAGTTTGAGTGGCGTTTATAAAAGAAAGGAAGATCACAATATGAAGATAAAGTTGGAATTCAAGAGGACAAACTGGGGCAAATATTCGTTTATAGGAAGGGGAGTTAGGGATTGGAATAACTTACCAAGGGAGATGTTCAATAATTTCCAATTTCTTTGAAATCATTTAGGAAAAGGCTAGGAAAGCAACGGATAGGGAATCTGCCACCTGGGCGGCTGCCCTAAATGCAGATCAGTATTGATTGATTGATTGATTGATTGAAAGGCACCTTCACATACCAGAATAAACTCTATAGAACACTAGCTGTCCTGTTTTAATGTAGACTAGTGGTCCCCGTACTACGAAAAACGTAAAATTAATCAATTTCCTCAATTGTGCGGAATGTGAAAGGGCTAAAGGACCCGGATAGGTTTCAGATTGTGAGTCTTGGATATCTCTATCAAACTAGAGAGCAAATTTCGAAAATTCCTTCCGCCCTAAATGCAGCTCCGGAAAAACTGCCTAAAACTGTTTGTTTCTTTACTCTCCTTCTTTTTTATTCAATTCCTAGCCAAATTAACTTATTTACATCATTCTTTCTATAATGTGTTCCACAGTTCAATACCCTCAGGCCTTGTCTGATGTTTTTAAAAGTGTCCACACCGAATGTAGTTATAAGCGCTTAAACGAAACTCAGCCTTGACTCACGTTAGCGCTCGTAGTGGTGCATAAGTGAAGCAATGCATTGATTCGCATTAGCGCTCGTAATGGTAGAAAAAGTCAAACAGCTAATCTAATCGACTGGATAACGATGATTAAGAACAGGATTGTAATTTCTAGGAATAAACGAAGAATATGTTCTCATACTCATTCTCAGACCTAAAATTCGTAGCTCATATCCCTAAGGATGTTTTCAACATTGAGTTTCTTGCCTGAAGGGCTACAACTGTGGACTTTTTTTTTTCAAGGGATACAACTAATATTCACATATGATTGCGAAGAATCCTCAGCTGATCAGGAGATGAGCTCAGGCTACAAATATAGTGTGACCGTATAGGCACAATTAATATTTATTTCAAGTGATATGCTTGGTTAGAAAGCAGGCAGCTAGCTCTCTTTGTGTGGATGTTGGGAGTATCATCAGGTTGTGCAATAAGACGCCCGCCAGAGAGGCGCCTTCACCCGCCCACTGGGTGGCTTAAAGAATCCCCGAACTAGGCACACGTCATAGATAAAGCAGGAGAAGAACACTATTTAGCAACTCCATATTGGAAAACAAATGCCAGCGTACAGCGATGCCAAAGCGATCGGGCTAAATTTAATGCATTTTCGGCATAAATAAGGCGTGATTAACAAAACTGCACCCGTCAGAGCAGTGTGCTGAATTTTGGTGGAATTATAAAGTCAGGAGTTCTGATAGAAAATACTCTCCAAGCGAAAGGCGTTGGTAAACAACTTATATAACTCCGTTAGCGTACGTAAACCTAGGGAAAAGCCAGATGCCTTCGGGGACTCCCTACTTCCCCTCCAAGATGATTAATTAATTACTACAGATCCGCCGAACATATCCAATTCCGCATGGCACAGCGCACTTGTGCATAACCAAGTCACACAGTCTAGCGTATTGCTAATTTCGACAGGCTGATTTATCCAGGAGCAGTCGAAATAAGAGTGGGGATGAGCTCACTAAACCGCCCCTACCACCGGGGCTAGTATACGTTTTTGCACTTCCAGGGAGCTTCAGCATTCGTTGAGGAGCTTTCGACGGGAAACGACGGCCAGTTCGCTATCGAATTACTGCGCCTTTGTATACTATGTGAACAAAGCGGGAGTGAAATTTTTCAGTTTTTTCGCTTATAATTTGTGATAGGCAACAGAAGATAACGGTAATGAGATGTACTTAGGATCTCGGTTGCAAAGTAGACTAAGACTTCGTGAAATATGAAGTAGGTTTTTGTATAGCAACAACTACTTGATAGTACGCAGAATTTCTGTAGGAGAACAAAGAACTGTATAAATCCACGCTGTTTCTGAACAAAGCACAGGTCAGATTATTAACTGATTAACAGGTAGTGAGGAGTGTTCCTGAACTATTAAACCATACGGAAGATAGGGATAGAAAATTCTGCATCTTGCGAATGCTGGGAACGCCCGGCTTAACAGTGTAATAGACTAGCTGAAAGTAGCCGATATAGTCATCTCCATGCAACTGTCAGTGGGTAGACAAAGAAGTAATAGGAGTGAAGGGTGACACGTGAGCAAGAAATCGATAAATTGTGTAAATTACAATCTAATTTCAGTGATCCGTGTGCTACAAAAATGGATTACGCGAGACAAGATATGGAACTTCTGAACTCCAGGACTCCAGGATCCAGCACCATGGAGTAATCCAACATGGGTAGGCCTCCGGAGCTTTCGGAGGGGGCCGAAGACATCAACCGTTGAGTACAAAGTTATGTGTCTTCTCCAATGCTAGTATTTCCCTTTGTAAATAACAGTCATGAAGTATAGGGTTAAAAATAACATTATAAATAGGCTTAATCCGCCTGAGAATGGTCGGGAATCCTTTTATTCATTTTGGTTTTAATTAATTAGATATGGGAAGGGAGTGATCCTTTGTTTATGTATAGAATTTGGGACCCCTTTTAGTGGCTACATTTGCATGTTATCATATTTTGTTTATTTAGTGCTGAGAAGGAATTGAGGGGGAAAAGGAGTAGAATGCTATGTAGATTAATAATGTAGATCTCATCTGAGCTATTGCCTAAGTTACGCAGGGACTAGCGAGGTGACAGAGTCATCAACAAGTGCCCGTATCAAAGGAAAGGCTTGGGCTAGAATCAGCACTATGTTCGTAAAGATATAGTTTGTTGCATGATAATATAAGTTTTGGCTGTAACTGAAGATGCTCAAGGAATGACGTGCCGAGGTTTGAACCCTTGTCCTCCACTACACTAGTGAGATTACATGTAGAAGGTCTGTTAGTGGTTTGGCAGGATTTAATAATGTTAATTAATTTTGATTTTTATCATTTTTATTATTATTATTATTATTATTATCATTATTATTATTATTATTATTATTATTATTATTATTATTATTATTATTATTATTTTCTTAATGTAACTTGATCAGTGTTTTGATACCAATACATTTCAAGCAAAAGGTTAGAGGATTATTATTATTATTATTATTATTATTATTATTATTATTATTATTATTATTATTTTACCGAAGGTATTTTGATTGATGATTTACACCGATAGATTTCGAGCAATAGGGTAGTATCTGATAGGTACACACTCTCGCCTCAGAGGCGGAGAAATAGGAATATTGCTGTGGTCAGTGGCTGACGGAGGGTGGACTTTTGGAAGGAGAGAAGATACGAGTCGAACTCCAGACCTCCAGAGATATGAGAGAATGAAATGTGAATTAACGGTCGAATTTGAGAAATGATTCTCGTGTACTGAACGTATGTGGGCTGGTCCGAGCATTGAATAAAATGTGCCAGTTTCTAATGAATTAATTTGATGGACACAGAGAGAAAAAGCCTAGCGGGAAGCAGGTTGAATGGTGTCTTTAGTCTCCGGACCGTGAGGACAAGTGTCAGTCATGAGTTATGGCTGAGAGGGGGAGCGTCTGGAACAGGGAGGAATAAATACAAGCAGAAAGGTTGGTCGGACCAACAATCTGTTTTCTTTTGAGAATAAAGACAGCAAGTGCTTTAATTGCCACGCCGTAGACCATGACCCACAGAGCAATATAAACGTTTATTTTTGTTATGACTGTTCTATACATGATTAGACTAATTAGGGCTTGATTACAGTACCCTGGATGGAGACGACCATAGTCTCAGGTTCAAACCTCGTGTGAGCACAGCAGGGATCAACAGCTCGCTAAGACAGCGGGTTACAACGGGTTAATTACAGCCATTGTCTTTATTGATACATGTGTTTGATATATTTTCTTTTTCAGGATGTGTTTTTGTTTACTTATAATCGATGTCGATTTGAATCTAGACTTCGTGAAAGTCCACTGGTAGTGATTGCAAGTGATAGTTCGTTGTTCAAGTCTGTGTTTAATTTTATATGGAAGACTTGAGACCATTTTTTTTCTTCTCCGTGACTTAGTGACGGATTTCTGATATGGTCAGAATGTTCGGATTAATTATGTTTTAATATTTACTTTAATGGTTCCTAGAGTTAGCCGACCATTCAAAAAGCGGACATTTTTCTTTTGTGTAAATAGAGTCTAATGTGTAATACGGGATTCAGTCCCATGGAATACTCGCATTGCGGGAACATGGCTTGTTTTGTTTTTGTAAATATGGTAGGGTCATTTTATTGTGTATGTAGTA
Source organism: Anabrus simplex (assembly GCF_040414725.1). NCBI lineage: Eukaryota > Metazoa > Arthropoda > Insecta > Orthoptera > Tettigoniidae > Anabrus > Anabrus simplex. The sequence continues at coordinate 418,905,204 of NC_090269.1, forward strand.
CTCAGTGGTTTATGCTAAACCGGGTGATAGCACGCACAAAACAATCGCGATAATACACAAAACAATTTGTGTAGCATACATCCAAACTAATGTAATAGTTATGTAAGCAATATAGGACACAGGCAATTCAAAGTGATAGTATGTGAAAAAGTGAGATCATATTAACAACCTCTCGGTTATTCTCTGTTTTGGTAGAGAGGGATATGGATATTAACGCCTGTGTCAAAAAGGAAAATTTATTGGATTAGAGAGTAACAGCTAACGTTGCCGTTCACATAGATTTTGTCTGTGGAATGTGGAGGTAACAGCGGATGTCAATGGCAGTACGGATTTTTCCGCTGCTGAAATAAGTGATTGCTTATATCAATTGTGTAATAAGTATCAAGAGTGTATGTAAATTTTGTATATTTCACCGAGTGAATAGTAAATTGTTCCAAACGATTTTGCGCCTATCTATACCGAAAAACGTGCATCCAGAATCCTCTTCCGTTCATTGTAGGCCTTTAAGATAGTTTATGTTTGATAGCCTCTATATGCCGCGAACGGTCTTCGGCCCTGAGGAGTCCGTGTTCAGACCTCAGGAACGGGAGAGTAGCTTTGATCTAGCTGAGTCGTATGGCCGATAACCTTTCATGTGAGTGGATTAAGTATACAATCCCAATGAGGGGACATCGGCACAGACCAAAAAGATCCCTTGACTATCGACTTCCGTGGAGCATGGTCCCATGTGTTCGTGACCCGAAAGGGTTGGTTTGTTGTCACATGGTCCCATGAGTCATGGGGGACGGTGGGAAAGGTCCCAATAGGGGAAGAATAAGTCAAATTCCAAAAGATTCGAAAATGAATATTTGGAAAATAGGCCAACACCAAAAGAAAAGAGGGGATGCTAGAAACCACCGAGCAATCCATCAATACTGCATAAGAATAAAACCTAATGGGACACAAAGCCCGGTGAAACAGAGGTAATTCCATACTTCCTTCTGAGTATAATTAACGACCGAAAATTGAAAGATCCTACTACATTGTGAAAATCCGAGTCACAAGAAACAAAATTGAGAAAAAGGAAACTAGGGTCCATTGTCGTGCTTACATTTGTTGTTTGAAGAGGAAGCTAGAAAATCCACATGATACAGAAAATAAATTAAGTTCATAAAATATACTAAAACCGAAGCAGGTACATTCTATGGAAAAGTTGTAATCTTCCCGACGCCCCTCCATTCTTTTGAATCACACTGTTTAGAATGAAGAAGCCTACCTTATTTGTTGCCCCAGCACACCAGCTGCCTTAAGCAAAGCGAGAACCTCAGCCGATGATCCCACGGTCAAGACAATCTTTAGCAGGCAACTGGCCCTCCCTTTTATAATGGTAGACTGGGCTGTGGTTGGCTGAATAAAGTTCAGTACGAGAAACCCTTAGAAATGAACAAAATTGAGGAGTTGCCAACCCTTAACTATTGCATTTCTCACTAAATGGGAGTAAATGAAAGTTCAACATAGATTCGTAGGTGGCATCAAACAGGAAAGTCTATATATAGGTCAGCTTCAGAAATTCATGTTAAGATGGAGTTACGCGTATCTTCACAAGATGTCCATTTAGGGAGATGTTTAATGTGCTGCCTAACTATAAGGAGAGATGCACTTAATATCACAGCTGACATAATGTCCTTGAGGTATCAGCCGATTCCTTCTTTAGTTTAGTTATTATTTTCTTAAGATTTATTTTTCGTCTGGGGATGTTCAGTGGCTTTAAAATTAATTGCATATTTTAAAGAAATTTATGTAATCAGTTCAATGTCTGGTGTTTATTCTTGGAGTAGTTAATCAGGTTTTAATACAGTAACCACATTCCACGGTTTGTTATCACCTGCACTGTTCATGGTAAGTTCTTATTTATTTCTATTTTTCCTTCTTGTTGTGCTGTTATGGTGATATCTGCTTCCACCTGTGTTTAATAAAGCATCATCTCTTTGTAACGTATCTGCAAACCAAATTGCTATCCAACTTGTCCAAAATGGCAAGTATGTAAACTCCAGTTCTAAAACAAAAGTGGATGTTCCTAAGACAAATTCATACCAGAGACCAGTATGCTTTCTAATCCCTTTACCATGGCAGAAATGAATGAGGCTATAATTATCAGTAAAAACGGAAAGGCTCGTGGAGTAGATAAAATCTGTATTCAACAAATCAAGAATTTTGGACCTGTTACTAGAGAATGGGTACAAAATCTATTTAACAATTGCATTCGAACATGCATAATACCCAAAATTTGAAGGAAATCTAGAGTTATAGCGTTCCTCAAACCAGGAAAAGATCCACATGATCCTAAAAATTACAGACCAATTTCCTTGCTCTATCATTTATTCAAGATCTTAGAACGAATGATTCTGGTAAAGCTTACAAAAATAGTTGAACCACTTTTGATCCCAGAACAAGCTGGTTTTAAAAGAGGGAAGAACTGCACATGACATATCCTCCATTTGACCCTGTATATTGAAGATGGTTTTGAAATTCGGAAAATAACTGGGGCAGTCTTCATTGACCTAACTGCGGCCTATGACACATTTAGTCACCAAATTCTGTTGAGTAAACTTTATAAGATAACAAAAGACAAGAAGCTGACTGAATTTCTTCGATGTCTTCTTGAAAATCGAAGATTCTTTGTAGATTTCCAAGGGCGACATAGTCGTTGGAAGAACCTCAGGAATGGCCTACCCCAAGGTAGTGTTTTGTCTCCAATATTATTTAATATTTACATGAATGATCAACCCTTCTTAAAAGGAACAAATAGCTTCATTTATGCAGATGATCGAGCTATTGTCACCCAGGGTGATCAGTTTGAGAGTGTTGAAAGGAGACTAATGGAAGCCTTAGATGAACTGAGTCCATACTACAGAGAAAACCATCTAAAGCCTAACACCTGAAAGACGCAAGTTTGCGTTTTTCACTTAAGGAGTATGCAGGCAAGAAGAAAACTGAAGATTTTCCGGGAAGGTGCACTCTTGGAGCATTGCTACACACCTAAATATCTAGGGGTGACTCTGGATCGTGCACTCACGTATGAACAACATTGTCTTAACACGAAACACAAGGTATTTACGCGAAATTCCATTCTTCGCAAGTTACGCAAGTTATGCGGTACCAACTGGGGAATGCAAGCTCAAACAATGAGAACTACTGCTTTACCACTGAGCTACTCTGCAGCAGAATATGCATGCCCTGTTTGGTATAGATCATGTCATGCCAAACAGGTGGATATTGCTTTAAATGAAACTTGCCGGCTTATAACTGATTGCCTAAGATCTACACCTTGTGATAAGGTATATTACTTGGCTGGCATTGCTCCCCCAGATATCAGACGTGAAGTAGCTGCCAAACATGAAAAATCTAAAGTAGACATTTCCCAAACACATCCATTACATGATTATCAACCTGGTCAACCACGATTGAAATCGAGGAGAAGTTTTCTTCATTCTACTGAGTGGCTTTCGGAGTCACCTCAATCATCAAGGCTAACTTCCTGGAAATCCAGAAACCTTCATCTCAATGGATGGATGGATGGATCCATCTGAAACTCTTCCAGCCGTTTATGAAGAGTCATGGTCTACTTGGAAGAGTATGAACAGGCCACGGTCTGGGGTCGATCGACCTAAGAACAATATGAAGAAGTGGGATCTATCTGAAGAGTCAACCCTCTGTGTCTGCGGAGAAGAACAAACCATGGCGCAACTCCTTATTTGTAACTCCTGCCCTCTCGTTTGCACCATGCAAAATTTAGTGAAGGCCACGCCAAAATGGTCGAGATCTAGCCAAATTCTGGTTCGATATGATATAATTTTCACTTTGAATGTATCTCTAGTATATTTTTTTTACCAGTTAGGCCTATTTAATTATTTCTCATTATTAACTAAGATTTATATGATGTATTGCTTTTGATACGAATAAATAAAATGGGGAAGATATTATAATCTGAGTCGTCAGTCCATAGATTGCACTGGTTCAGCCCTCCATTCCATCCTTATCCTATGCTAACCTTTTAATTTCTACGTAACTCCTGCATCATAAATCCAGACTAATCTGCTTGTCGTTTTCATATCTTGGTCTACCCCTGTAGTTCTTACAACCTACAGTTCCTTAAAAAACCTGAACAATTCTTGGGCGTCTTAAGATGTGTTCTATCATTCCATCACTTCTCGTCAAATTTAGCCACATCGATCTCCTCTTACCAATTCGATCCAGTATCTCTTCATTCGTGATTTGATCTACTCATCTCACCTTCAGCATTCTTCTGTAACACCACATTTCAAAACCTTCTATTCTCTTTCTTTCTTAGCGAGTTATCGTCCATGTTTCACTTCCGTACAATACCAAGCTCCATCCGAAAGTTTTCAAAAATATATTTCTAAATTCTATATAATGCACGAAGTGAACATTTTTATTTTCTTAAGAAAGGTCTTCCTTACTTGTACTATTCTGCATTTTATGTCGTTATTTCTGCCACCATTAGTTACTTTAGTACCCAAGTAACAATAATCCTGTACTTCCTATAATACTTCATTTTATAATCTGATATTTCCTAGAGCACCTGACTTTTGTAACGTGTTCAAATCGCTTACCTTATTTTTCTTCTATGCTCAAACCCAACGCATCGTTTCGCGACACGAACTGTCTGCCTTCATGCCTGCCACTTGACTGTCTGGACTGTTTCATCGCTCCACGCGAGGCCCTGTGACGTCATCGCTTCTCGCATGTTCTACTGCGACCTTGGTTCCGTATATATACGGGTTGCGTGTGCTGGTTCGATGTTCAGGTGTGGATCAAATGTTGTGATAGGCAGTGGAAGCTCTGGAAGCGTGCGCGGCTGGCCCGTGTACATACTGGTTTTAAAATTTCTCCCTTCAACGTACTGGGTGAGCAGACTTCATATTTCTTCTCATATGAACATTCATTCTATTTTGCCTTTTTCTTCGGTTTGTTAATTGGAATCCGAACTTCAGTCCTTTTTAAGGGCATTACGAAATTGTCACTCTGGTAAAATTCTAACTCCGAACTTGAGATAGAAAAGTGAATCGAGAATGTGGACTGGACTTGCGATGTGTGATGTGTGAACTTTGCCTTCCATTCATGTGATGTGGGAGCTTCGCGGCCTGATCAGTACTCTGTCTCCTTATCCCTCCTGATTTTTCTTCTTTCTTCGCCTCATTGCCCTCCTTTTGCCTTTCCCTTCCTTTATTATTTTGTCCTTTTGTTTACCTTTGTTATTTAAGGTGGTGTATCGCGGTCTGCTAAGCCTTTTATGATCTATCTACACTAGGTAGCTTCGATGTTCATATGTTTTCCTATATAGTCTAAGCTGAAACACGAATCTGGGGGATTGTGGTAGTATCTTGTAAAGTACTCCCTTTTTGGTATTGTAAACCTCTCTTCAATTAAAATTACTGCCAATTGTTTTTTAACTATCTTATTCCGGTTCATCAAATGGCCCTCCTATGGGAGCTTGTATGTAAACAAGAACATTGATTTGCTCAGGTTTAACCTTTTCACTCGAATTTGTACGAGTCAAGATATGTGTAATACACGGGGCATTTACCCCTTGGTTGTACCTCAAAGACAGTTGTAATTCTCGGGGTTTTTATCCCTAGTTGTAACCAAAGATAATGTTGATTTTTACGGGTCATTTTTACCCTTCGTTGTAATTGTGTGTGCCTATCTAAACTAGATTATTGACCATTGAAATAGTCCCTCGTGATATGTTTTATATCTTTTTGGTGGATCTATATTTTGTACTTTGAAAACTTTATTCAATATATATGTTATCTTTAACAAAAAGAATTCTGTGCTTTGAGAGTTCTCATTTCTGGTATTCCTTTCCTATGATTAACATGCACTTACCACGATAACTCCTCTTGGGTATGGTCCACCATTAATGTTTTTTTTAATGTTCCGAAGTACGGCTTTGTGTATTATGCCTTCCTCTGCGCTCCGCTCTGCTGAGTTTATTGCCTTGTGAGTTAGAACTTGTATACTGGAGTATCCTGTCTCTTACGCATTGATCTTGAGTTTGATACTTGCGAAAGAAGTTTCTATTAACGCTCGGCGATATAGTGGAATCGACCTTTCATTTTTGATCTCTTCTAAAAGGGGATCGGTAAGCTCTGGCCACAAGTGTGAAACTTCATGACATTTTACCACAAAAAGTGTTCATAACACTTTATTCGAATGCACTCCATCAATTTTGTTTTCGATTGTTATCACAGCAGACTGATTTTTGTACGGATTGAGGATAATTCTTCTTTCTCGCTATCTGATTCCGATTACCTTCAGGATCTCAAATAGCTCGGTCCAATCAACATTATCAAATGCCTCTTCTAGATCTACGAACGTCACGTACGTGGATTTGTTCGTATTAATTCGGTCCTCTAAGACCAGGGGTAAAGTCAGGATTGCTTCAGGTGTTCTTAACATTTCTTCTGAAGAGAAATTGATCCTCTCCCAATTCAATTTGAAACTGTCTTCCCATTCTTCTGTAAATAATAACAGTTAACATTTTGCAGGCGTGAGATACTGTAACCGTCCAGGCTTCTCCAGCCATACTAATTTAGTGTTCAATCCTTTTACGCGATATCACTCGATATCAAGATTATCCGCCATCGGCAATTATTCATATGACATATTAAGTCAACTTCAATCTTTGTAAATAAGACTTTTGAAATCATATTGTACGAGTATATATTAGAATATCATTTATTATTTAAATTAGCATATTATGTAGGATAGGAATTCATTTTGAATTGTAAATATGGTCAATGGTGAGACAGAGTAGGTGTCATTTCATCTCATACTTGTGTACACGGAAAAGTTATTCTTGAAGCGGGGAATTTGGATGACTCACGGGTTTAACTCATGAGCAAAGGTAGTATACAGCGATCCGCGCGCGAGGCTAGCAAGCGGGAAGACTACATCATCGCCACGCCTGCTGGTTACTTGTGAAGAATGAAGAGAGGGAGATGATAATGCGATCTACGAATCAGATGCTTCGTTGTATTGAGATTTGGTATTGAGCTGTTACCAAGAGTGGGAGAGCCCGGGTATATGATCTAGCGACGAAACACTGAACCACATCTACTTTATTATTTTTCAGACAGTGAGTGGTCGCTTCGAGTTGGATTGAGATTTTCTGCTAACATGGATAAATTCATATCTCTGAATTTTCTCCTCCTACGATCAACGGTGATCAATTTTCATAAGTACAGGGCCAATGTCTAATTTAAAGACCAGGCAATTAGGGAGTGCTAGTCCAGATAGCCCAAACCATATCACAAAAGGAAGGAAGGATGTCCATGGAGCCAATTCTACAACGAGAAGAGGGGAACGAGTAACTACGGAAAATACATGACCTCAACGGAAGCTGCAATTGGTGAGCCTCAATTAGATAAAGCAAGCAACAGTTGATTTCAGTAACGTAAATTCTAAAATCCCTCCAAGCTTTAAGGAACTTTTCCGATTCATCTCATTTTTGTATAATAAATTCATTTTATATTATATTGCGTTAATTTTCTTTCTCAAGCGGTACTTAATGATTACTTATTTAAAATCCTACCCCTGTGATTTATGAATAAGTCTCTATGCTTGTAAATATAAATTTGGCTTTACAGTTGTTACAGTTTTGTTTAAAACTGTAACGCTGGCGCCCAAACCCAAAAATTACATAGAGAAATGGGAAACCATGGAATGATAATTGATTCTATTTGCGTGGCAATTTGCGGGCAAGTCACATACAGTTTATATTTATATTCATGTGTCCCCAGGTATTAACTTTCGTCTCCTCAAGTGTGAAGCTTAGGTGAGCGAACAGTAACAATACTAAACTACTGGAGCAGTAGATTTCACACTTGTCAGCGTCGGGAATACGAATAACAACATTCTGTCTAAAATCGGATTTCATTTCTTCTGTATCATAAATCTTACACACCAAATGGAATAACCTCGCCATACCGGTTTTTCCCAAATCAGTCAGTATTTCTGAGGGAATGTCATCAGTTCCAGGTGCCTTCTTCCTATTTAGGTCTCTCAAAGCACTGTCGAATTCTGACCTCAAAATAGGGTTTCCCATTTCATTAGCATCAACAGGTTCTTCTGGTTTCAGAACATTAGCATCTACTTCTTTACCTTGATACAACTGTTGGATATGTTCCTGCCATCTTTCTGCCTTTTGTTTTCTTTCCTAGAAGTGGTTTTCCATCCGAGCCCTTAATATTCATACACCTAGTTTTCCTTTCTTCAAAGGTTTCCTAGATTTTCCTGTATGTAGCATCAACCTTTCCTAGGACCATAAACATCCTTAAATTTCCCCTTTAGCCATTATTCCTTAGCTGTCCCACACTCTCTATCCCCTTTATTCTTTAATTGCTTGTATTCTTTTCTGCCCTCATTTTTTGCATTCTTGTACTGTCGTCGTTCGTATATCAGGTCTAGTGTCTCCTAAGTTATCCATTGATCCTTAGTTGATATTTCCTTTTTCCTAACCTTTCTTCAGCAGCCCTACTGACCTCAATATACCCGTTTTTCTTCTATTGTGTTTCTTTCAGCATTTTTATTTACTCCTTATGCAAAATGTATCCCTCATACTCTTTTCTTTCAACTTGTCTAGATTGTCCTTGCATTCTTTCCTTTATTCAATTTCTTCGACTCCAGATGGCACTTCATAATCATGAAAGGTGTCTTCAGAGCCCATGTGTGCTCGTAGGAAAGTTTTTCAATTTAACACCTGGTTTCTGAATCGCTGCCTAACCATAATGAAGTCTATTTGATACTTTCTAGTTTCTGCAGGTCTCGTGCACGTATACAGCTGTCGTTTGTGGTGTTTGGACCAAGTATTAGCAAGGAGAAAATTATTATCGGTGCAGAATTGAACCAACCGACTTCCTCTTTTATTCTTTTGCCTCAGTTCGAATTCTCCTCCTGTAATACCACTTTTTCTTGCCCTACCACTGCATTCCAGTCTCCCATCACAATTAGATTCTCGTTACCTTTAACACATTGTATTAAATCTTCTAAATCTTCATATATTCCTTCGATTTCTTCATCAACCAATGAACTAGTACAAGCATCGTCAATCGAGAGCGAAGTGCCTTCATAGCCAGCTTGCACTCCGCTCTCGAGGAAGGAGAGCAGCTTAGCGAGCAAGTAAGCGAAGAAGTAGGGGAAGTGCATAACGTAGTACGTACTGCAGGTCAGGGGCGCAAAGGTATAGCACATCTTTCTAGATAGGTAATTGCGACACGATACGCGTGAACTCATGAGAGGAGACACTAGTGTGTTTCCGTCTTTATCCTCACACCACACGACGTTCAACTCTAGTCGGTTAATGTTGCATTTACTATGGAAGAGATGTCCGGCTTCATGGCTAAATGGTTAGCGTGCTGGCCTTTGGCCACAGGGGTCCTAGGTTCCATTCCTGGCAGGGTCGGGAATTTTAACCATCATTGGTTAATTCCTATGGCACGGGGGCTGAGTGTATGTGTCGTCTTCATCATCATTTCATCCTCATCACGACGCGCATGTCACCTACGGGAGTCAAGTCAAAAGACCTGCACCTTGCGAGCCGAACATGTCCTCGGAAACCCCCGGCACTAAAAGCCATACGCCATTTCATTTTATGGAAGAGATTTCAGCACAACATAGGCCATCGACGCCAACAAGTTTCAAACCTTCATGGGAAGAAGAGTGTTTAATAGTTCAAGAAAGTAACGTAGCAAAATATGTAATATGTAATAACATATTGTACCGGTTACGACCTGTACATAAGTATTTTTTGAGCATAAGTTACGTTTATTTACCACGCGTAATCTTCCGAGAGCGCCTGGTTTGTTTACCAGCAGCGAGGACCAGCTAGCGAGTGTATGACGACCGTGAGCTGTGACGTAGCCACAGGGGCTAGGTAGACCGCCCGCTCGTCTCAACACGTGTTACCAGCCTTGACTGGTATTTTCTGGATTCCACGTCACTTGGGAGAGTTCGATGGAGAAAATTTTGAATTTTCTATAATAATGACGCTAGCGAGTCGAGCGATATGTCATCTTGTTTGGGATCACCTAAACGTCCCAATGCTCGAGTTTTAAGCAAATCCATCGAGGGATTCGGGAGATATTCAATCAAACCGTATTATGACGTAGACGTCCCGAATCGAATAAAAGGAGGACCTACTGTAGCCTATTCACACAGTCTCAGCTGAGTAGTCAGCGGGAACACTCTTGCTGCTACTATCATCGTGGAACTCTGTCATTCTACAAGTGTGGGAAGACGATTCTTCCAAGTACTATAAAGTGGACTCATAAGACTACGAGTGTTGTAGAAAATTTTCTAAGTCTTCGTAATTGAACTTAGAATATTTACAAGTGTTAATTGAATGGACTTGTATTATTTACGTGCCTTCGAGACTGAAACTTTTCTAAGTGTTTGGACTTGTATTATTTACATGTCTTCGAAGCTGGAATTTTTGTAAGTGTTCGTGAAATAGACTTGTATTATTTTCATGGGTTCGAGACCCGAATTCTTCTAAGTGTTCACTAAATGGACTTGTATTATTTTCATGTTTTCGAGACCAGAACTTTTCTACGTGGTCATTGAATGGACTTGTATTATTTACGAGTATTCGAGATTGGAATTTTTCTAAGTGTTCGTGAAATGGACTTGTATTATTTACGTGGAATATTTGCGACTGTTGAGGAACTCATACTTCTAATAGACAGTGATTGATTAACATTGCTAGTGATGAACTTTAACTTTCCAACGGCTTTAAACGAAGTTAGGATTTCACTTACATTTACTCAAAGACTTGTACATTTGCCACTGTTGGTTTAAAAGACTTATAAATTTCGTCAGTGAATTTACTTATGTGGAAGGACTTGTGTTTCCGTCAGTGGTCACTCAAAGACTTTATGAATTTCACCAGTGATTAACTTTAAATATATTCAAACTTCCAAGTGAATGGACTTGTGTTTTTCATTCGAGTTTAGGCAAAGACTTGCACCTTCGCCAGTAATGAACTTTGAGTTTAACTATAATTTCACAAGAAGGGACTTGTATTTTTCGTTGCCAAAAGTTATTCAGGGACGAGGATTTTCCTAGTGATGAACTCTAAAATTATTAATACCACTCATATCGTTTTAGGAGTGTTGGAAGTCTTGATGTACAATTATCAAGAACTCTGCTTATAAGTTGATCATCCAAGGTTTTCATGGACTCAGTGCTACTAGTGACCTTGGGAACATCAATCCTGTCAGTCTCATTGGGCTGAGGTTGTACATGCCTATCTACAACATCGCCTGGATCACCGGGGTTCAACCCGGGCCTCAGAGTTCGAGACATCTCTACTTGCCGTCAATCCAGACAGTCCAGCTGCCACTGTCTGGAGTATCTGGAGTCCCTGGAATCCCTGGAGTCTTCTGGAACGTGCTTCAACCTGCTTGGCTTGGTGAGCTGGAGAACCCGAGCCATACTATTGGAATACGAGGAAGACAATCCATTTCTACTTAGAGGTGGTGTGCAAATTCATGACTTATTTGAATAAATCAAAGTCAAAGTTTTCTGTAGATAGGACCTTACCTCCTGTACCGAGCCCTAGCTACAATTAATCCAGTTTTTCGCCCTGAGAACTATATTCATGCTACTTTAAAATCTAATCTGAGAGTCGGGCTCTTTTACTGGTACAATATGGAATCAAATCTTAAAAAACAGAAGAATATAAAGAGGTTTTAATGTCTCTATGAGAGTAGGTTTCACGATATTCAGGCGTTAGAAAAGGATCTGCAGGTGTTCGGTATTCCCTTCTCAGTGGATGTGCAAACTGTTGTTAGACCAGAACTGCTGCAGCTAGAACTGATTGACTTACAGTTCGATACTCAAGTAAAAGACAGGTTTGCAAACACAAACTGTAAGTTTCCTATCTCTCTTACTAAATTTTACAAATATTATATATAAAACTGCATTTAACTTGAAAAATATGAAATATCTGCATTTAAAATGGAAAATCTGAAAATTAACATTCATTAAATAAAATACACACTCGTTGGACCTTGTACTCACACTTACTTGTTACCGGCTTACTTACACATACGTTATTTGAAGGGCACCAGCTACCACTCAGTGCAGCAATAATAGAATGAGACTCTTGACTATCGCTAGGGTGTGGGGTAATAAGCTTACTTTTGACAACATACCAGATAAGTTCTGGGAAAAGGAGATTGGCGTTCGGTTTCCCCATTAATTTTGAGGTTAAGATATTTTACTGTCAATGAAATGAAACTATGAATTCGTTTGATAGAACAATATATATTCTTTAAATAATATATCAAAAATAGTGAGTCTTGTTGCGATAAAACAGATGAGTATATGAAATTATGACATTGCAACTGAAAGAAACTAGGCATGAATTTGAATTCTTCTTGACCGGACATTTAACAATTTATACGAAATATTTCCCTCACTGATTCACTTGACTGTACCTTCAACACTTTGAGTGTAATTACGACGTATTCCTTTGATCTGGTGTTTACTGTAGATGTGTCACGCCTAACTTGGAGATACATCCTTGTAACTGCTTCTTCTCCATATCATCTGACTTCTTCGTAAGTCAATATGGTATTACCTCTTGGCAGGTCCAGGGTTGTCCTCTCTGACTCCATGGTAAGCCCTTGCGTCCGTGTCTTCCACTAAGTGACGGACCAACTTTGTCCTCACTCTCTCAATAACCAATAATTAATGGCTCACTGAGTCTTCTCCATCTCTCGTTCACACTCGTTGACTGACCGACTGAGGCCTCTTCATCTAGTAGACTACTTCACTGTTCAGCTTCCGTTTAAATAATGACTGACGCTACAATATGCACCCACCTTTTATAGACGTGCATGGCACACCTACGCAATCTCCAGAAATAACAATGACATACTCCCACAACGCGGCAAATATTACATACAGTTGTGAAACCGTCGCCGGCTTACTGGGTTTCTCAAAGAAAGTGAGTTCAGTGCTAACTAAATACAATGACGTAGCCATGACGTGGCGATGACTTGACAGAAATGCCAGCAATATTGCACAATGTAAGGATGTTGCACTCAACATCTGATATATCGAAACTCTCACTGTACAGGTATTTAATGTTAATCTACATATACGTATATATGCATGCACTCAATTACAAATACGCAAGCGACAAGCATTGTATAATCGAATTGAATAATAATTATAACAAAATAATAGTAATCTCACAGATAAAATAATAATAATACGGACATAATAATAATAATAATAATAATAATAATAATAATAATAATAATAATAATACAGATAAAATAATAAAATACAGATATCATCTTGTAACGGGATTTGAACCGTTACAAAACAGTTTGACTGAATTTTATGTTCGTTTTCCACGGGAGATATTTCATAGTGTGTACACATTTAATATTCATATTGTAAGTATATTCGGATAAACATATTTATGTGAACATATGTTTTCATTCATGAAGATTTGTAAATCTAGACACAGAAGTAGGTTCAGCGATGAAAACTTGAAATATTTTGCGACTTGCCAGTACGCAAACGACAGTACCAAACATTGACACACTACGATCTAAATGACCCCAAAGCTCCCGTAAAGGAGGAGTACACCAGTGATATGTTTCCGCTCGTGTGTTTAATTTGTTGTCGTAGTCATAAGTGCCATATAATTATTGACATTTATGTTAATGAGAGTGCAAATAATATGTACAAATCACATACATTGTATTTTCTTTCGGTAATTATACGTGTCCCGCCTTTGTGGTGTAGTGGTTAGTGTGATTAGCTGCCACCCCCGGAGGCCCGGGTTCGATTCCCGGCTCTGCCACGAAATTTGAAAAGTGGTATGAGGGCTGGAACGGGGTTCACTCAGCCTCTGGAGGTCAACTGAGTAGAGGTGGGTTCGATTCCCAGCTGAGCCATCCTGGAAGTGGTTTTCCCACTTCTCCTCCAGGCAAATGCCCGGATGGTACCTACTGTAACTTAAGGCCACGACCGCTTCCTTCCCTCTACCCTGTCTATCCCTTCCAAACATCCCATCCCCCACCAAGGCCCCTGTTCAGTATAGCTGGTGAGGCCTCCTGGGTGAGATACTGGTCATCCTCCCCAGTTGTATCCCCCGACCCAGAGTCTGAAGCTCCAGGACACTGCCCTTGAGGCGGTAAAGGTGGGATCCCTCGCTGAGTCCGAGGGAACCCGGGAGCCTCTGAACCGAAGGCCAGTACGCTGACCATTCAGCCAACGAGTCGGACAGGGATAGACAAGGAATAGGGAAGGAAGCGGCCGTGGACTTAAGTTAGGTACCATCCCGGCATTTGCCTGGAGGATAAGTGCGAAACCAAGGAAAACCAATTCCAGGATGCCTCAGGTGGTAATCGAACTCCCCTCTACTCAGTTGACCTCCCGAGGGTGAGTGGGCCAGCCCTCGTATCACTTTTCAAATTTCGTGGCAGAGCCGGGAATCGAACCCGGGCCTCTGGTGGCAGCTAACCACACTAACCACTACACCACATAGGCGAACTGTTGCATTATCATTATCATCATCATCATCATCATCATCATCATCATTCTTCTTCTTCTTCTCCTTTTTCTTCTTCTTCTTCTACTTCTTATAAACAATACCTGATAAGAAATTGTTGTCATACGTAATACGCTCGCCGGTGTATTGTTATTATGTAATAGAATTTCATATTGGCGATTACTTACGATTCTGTCATATACATTATTAATATTATAAACAACAATTGGTGAAACATTTGTTGTAATATTCCATTAGTACATGATAGTTGTTTGTATTATGTACTTCAAGTTCACGTTGGCGATTATTGAAGATTATTCTGACATATTATTATTATTATTATTATTATTATTATTATTATTATTATTATTATTATTATTATTATTATTATTATTATTATTATTATTATTATTGTTATTATTATGGGGACACCCGTGGAGCAGAAAGAGGTTTAAGAAGGTGCCGGGGTGAATGAGTCTATCTACAATATTAAAATTAATTTAAAACTTGAACTGAAGGTTATATTTCTTTTAGAACTTCAAACCTAACAATTTTTCATAACACTGAAACATCAGGTACAATGACAATTTCAGAAACACAGATACGACGTATAGGGTGGGGAAATGCCTTCAACAATCGTCTGCACAATTTGATCTTCAGGGAAATGAAGAGCGAATACCCTGGTGTAAAACTTAATATCTTGGATAAAGTCAGCAAGATTTTCATCCAGTCGCTGTACTCTGAATTAGTACTGTTGGATTAATGATGACATGGCTCGAGCAGGAATAAAGTTAGCCAGCAGATGGGCGTGGAAGTTTTCTATGGAAGATTGCTCAGCTATTGCTTTAACTATCTTGTCCGAGAGGATACTATAGACTGAGGGTAAATAATTTGAAGAATTTGGGAATGAGAGAGAGAAAACACTAGAGCCTGATGTTGAAATTCAACAAGGAACCTGAGAAATGAAATTACTTCGTTAGTGGAGTTTACTGAAAATTTAGCAATTCCCCTAAGCAATATAGCCAATGGATGAGGCAAACTACTAAACCCAGGTGACATAATAGGTAACGGTCTAGAAGGTTGAGAAGTCTCTAATACCACATTATTTAAAAAGAAAGGTGTTTTTTTTGTACGATGATCAGACTCATTTTCTAATGGGGCAGAAGTTTGTTGAGTTGCCACAGATTTCCTACTTTCTACACATTTGGAAGAATCTTCCTCAGCAGGCAAGTTGATTAAGGGGCTTGATCGGTTTTGGGAGCAGCTGCCCCGGTCAACAATTGACTAACTCTATTTGACATTCCTGATAGATGGTCAATTAAATTACTAGCCTCCTTAGCATGATCTCCTTTTAACATTAGAGACAGTAGGTCCCTACCCCTATTATAAAAATGAAACAATCTAGCCTGTACTCTTTTACGTTGGTTAGCAGATGGATCGCTTACTTCAAAAAACTTACTATAGATGCTAATTCGGTATTATTGTCAGTGATAGTGGAGAGAGCCTCATCAATTTCATTTTCTCCCAAAATTGGGATACAAATAGGCAATTCTAGGGATTCTTTAAGTTTGGCAATATCTGCCGCAACCGTGCCTCTAGATTGAACATTTCTAATGAGTAATTCATAAATCAATTCCTCCCTGCGCAAATACCCGGGATGGAGGACTTCACGAGGGCCAGACATGATGATAGAAAACTACAAATTTAGAAAAAAAAAAGTCCTGTGACCGAGAAAAATTCTTAGAGTTCGGATCGGATCCTATGTTTAGCCGTCAAAATAGGCTTAATTTGGACCCATTCAACCACGCTCTGCTACCACTTATTACGGGATACATTAGCCGAAAGAAAAGTTACATTTTAGAAAAGTATGTTACATAATTAAAGATTCGGACCCTCCCCTCGAATAAAACTGCGGAGGTAGCAAGAAAGATAGATTTTACGTGGCCATTACCTTGTAGATGTTCTGTTGACCGAATTCTGTTTATTATTATTATTATTATTATTATTATTATTATTATTATTATTATTATTATTATTATTATTATTATTATGCGTGAATCGCAATTTCCTGAACAAATTCACTTATTCAACGTTCTAATTGTAATTCCAATTGTGCTCCCACAACACTTCACTGTATTTGACTAGTAGTGAATTAATCTAGCCACACACGAATCCATCGAACATGTATCACAGTAGCTTGAATGCTACGCAGCTCATAACAGGTGGGTTATTCCTCGTTCACTATCCTCGGTGATTACACCATGATACAAAATATTATAAATACACGAAATTTACACAATAAGTGCACGTCAATAATCACTGCGTTTAAATAATGATTTATACGGTACTTCTGCTAGTTAAATCTCACAATTGCAGTACTTCATCACTTAATGAAAGTATTGCACAATCTCACAGGTCGTGCAAAATAGCAACACGTCTGAACAGCACGGAGACACAGTAGATAATGGGTAAGTGGTCTCCTGTCCGATTTCTTTTGTAAGACAGAGGAAAAAATCAAGAGTGGGAGTTAACTACGCCTTCATGTCGGGGGTCACTTCCGTAAAAAGCCGTTTGTCGCCGTTGATCTGCATATCAAAAGATAGCTCTGACCTTCCATATTTTACTGATCGAATCTTATTCTCTTAGGATCGGCGGTTTAATTATAATCGCCAAAGCGTCATTTACCACTTGTGCAATGATTGACTTGCGTCTTGCCAAACTCCAGGATAGGCTCACCCCGCCAGACCTGTGACGACGTTCTGTAATTCTCTGCACCGATTCAGATCACGTAATCAATGATAAGTTGAATAACTGGAAGATGTTTCGTTGTCATCTGTCGCGAACTTACAAGCTAGGTATTTCACAACAGTAGTTGCACGATCAGGGAAACAAATTAAATAAATCAGAACTAATTTTCCCAAAAGAAGATCGTAGCAAGCGTGGAAGCAACTAGGCTAAACAGAGGTCAAGTGGATAGAAAGAGAAATAATGCTTACTGACTAAAATCATAATTCATTTTCGGATTACACCAAACTTTATTGAGAGAAGGGTAAATAATAGTAAATAAATTTCAATTTCAGTCAGGCAAATAAAAGGGATAAAATTAATAGATGGCAATTAAAGCTTAACCTCAAATCAAGAGAGGAAAGTAAAAGGAAATTAAATTAATAAATCGTAATTAAAGATAAATTTCAAATTCAATGGAGTAAAATAGAAAGGAATAAATTAATTATACAACCTTCAGGTTCTTTAAAATTAAAAACATGGAAACCAATTAAAATGAAAATAATCTGAGCTCACAAACCAGTACTTTCAAGAAATCTTCAGAGAGGGTAAACTAGGAATAGGAAAAACCCAAAGAAATGAACCCAAGAATGGGGTACTTAATTGATCACTTTTTTTTGTTTTTTTTTTTTGCTAGGGGCTTTACGTCGCACCGACACAGATAGGTCTTATGGCGACGATGGGTTAGGAAAGGCCTAGGAGTTGGAAGGAAGCGGCCGTGGCCTTAATTAAGGTACAGCCCCAGCATTTGCCTAGTGTGAAAATGGGAAACCACGGAAAACCATTTTCAGGGCTGCCGATAGTGGGATTCGAACCTACTATCTCCCGGATGCAAGCTCACAGCCGCATGCCTCTACACGCAGGGCCAACTCGCCCGGTGATCACTTTTTCCAAACCAGGTTTTCACACAACAAAATATTTCAGAGTGAAAAATGTTCCTTAATGGCCACTTCGACTGCAGAACCGGAGCAGTAACATGTGAAATCCACAAAAAATAGATTCCCCCAAAAACATTAGGAAGAAGAAAACAGATAAAATATTTAAGTGATCCACAGTTAGAACAAGTCGTCAAGGACCAAAATAATCCGCATTAAAATTTTAGTAAATCACAACAGCCAAGCATACGGAGAAATAGAGACGCATTACAGAATCACGTCTCATCCCAAGAGACGAAATCAACAATCTCCCCCGAAAAACGCCCGTCAGCTGTCTGCACACAACAAAGGACAGAGACGGCAAACGTCAAAATAACAGGGGCAACGCCCACACACATGTAAACACAGTTGTCATGGCGACGGGGTCACATAACGAAGGACCACAAAATGGCTACCCACCCAGAAAAGAAAAAAAACACGCAGCCGAATGGTGACAAGAAACAATTTCCAACTCATAATGACTTCCCTGATGGGGATTTTCAGATAATAAGGAATTAACCCGTTGAACAACATTACAACCAGTTACACCAAGCCCCAAATAATTGATAATTAATTTACAATTAAAAGGATCTAGATCACAGTCTTTCATTGGTAACGGCAGAATACTATTCTTGTGCACAAATATGTTTTAGACAGTAAAATATTATTCTTTTAAGTACTTCATTAAACCAAACGAATTTAACTTGGGTTTATCTGGTTCCCTTCTCACATCATTAGATTTCCTGGTAACAAAAGTGGATGCTTACTTACAGATTGTACTAAGGTCGTAGAAAAAAAAAAATTAATAAAAGGAAATAGAACGGCGATAAGGACATCGCCCCTTGGCAATGCGATCACCCAGGGTCAATTACAACCCACATCCTTTCTTCTTTCTTCACTTAAAACCGGTCAAAATCCAACAGTCATCACAGAAGCAGCTCCGTCCTGTCTTCACTTTTCAAAAAAAAAAAAAAAACAGTCGCCTATTATCGTGCGTGCAAGGAGTAAAAGTGAGTCTAGTTCCGTGGTTGCTCCTAGGTGGCAGCACAGACTCCACAGCATGCCTACCGAAAGCCGGCGCTACAGTGGCGGACAGCGTAACTATTATCTCAAGACATAAGACACTCCAAGATCAATTTCCATGAGTCGAAATAATTATCAAATTTAGCCTTGATGAAAAGGCAACTTGGCAAGTCTCCAGGCACACCACAATACGCGTCCGAATTCCGTGACACATCTTTAACTAAATAATTCCCTGATCATGACAAGTTCTTATTCATGAATATTAGATGCGTAAGTCAATAATCACATGATTCTTCTTCTTATTATTAATATTGAAAATTCTGAAACAAATGAAGGTTTTGGTTGGTATCACTAAAATCACCAACAAATATTTAGGGAATTACTTCTCCCTAAGTTAACCCGACTTATTAAGTATGGCTCGCGGGCTGTCACATGACCTTCTACTCCTTCCAACTCACTCACACAGGAGAGAGAAACATCCTAATTGCTGGCTAGCGTATGACTCGCCCTTGTCATTACGCGCACAGAGCCTCTTGTCCTCTGAAATAGCAGCGCATCGTTCGTATTCCGCGCAGCGCTGTGGTCTGCTAGCTTTGCGGCTAAACGTCGTAGAATGACGCGGAAAACGGCATATTATTGATATGGGATATCACGATATGGTATCTATAGTACCGTGAACGGTCACATCATATATACGTGTGTGTAGAATAACACTCAAGACATGTACAGTAAGAAATGCTGGATATCAGATGTTGGATATGACATTGCTATATTGTGCAATACTGCTGGCGTTACTGCCATGTCATTGCTACGTCATAGTGCTCATTTAGCGGTGCACTCACTGCTGGGAGAGACCTACTGGGTGCCCCGGGCTATTTCACCATTGTAGGTAATATCTGTCGCGAGGTGGGAGTAGATTATTTTTATTTCTGGAGGTTACGTAGGTGCGTCAACCTAACGTCTATAAAAGGTGGCTGCATATTGTAGCGTCAGTCATTATTCTACTGGAAGGAGAGGCACAGTTGGCCATTAAGTGAACGAGATGGAGTAGCCTCAGTCAGTCAACGGGAGTCATTAGTTGAACGGAAGGTGAAGAGGGAAGAAGTGGATGGTGAACAGTGATGGAGTTATAGAAGGATACACTTGCAATGGAGTCATACCATACA
Organism: Anabrus simplex; assembly: GCF_040414725.1. Lineage (NCBI taxonomy): Eukaryota > Metazoa > Arthropoda > Insecta > Orthoptera > Tettigoniidae > Anabrus > Anabrus simplex. Next base: position 418,925,666 of record NC_090269.1, read on the forward strand.
GACTTACAAAGAAGTCATATGATATGGAGAAGAAGCAGTCACATGGATACATCACCAAATTAGGCGTGACACATCTACAGTAAACACCAGATCTAAGGAATACGTCGTAATTACACTCAAAGTGTTGAAGGTACAATCAAGTGAACCAGTGAGAGAGATATCTCGTATAAATTGTTAAATGTCCAGTCAAGAAGAATTCAAATTCATGCCTAGTTTCTTTCAGTTGCAACGTCATAATTTCATATTCACATCTGTTTTATCGCAACAAGACTTAGTATTTTTTATATACAATTTCAAGAATATATTTTGTTCTATCAAATTAATCTTTCGTTTAATTTATACAGTAAAATTTCTTAACCTCAAATTTAATGGGGAAACCGAACGCCAATTTCCTTTTCCCAGAACTTATATGGTATGTTGTCACAAGTAAGCTTATTACCCCACACCCTAGAGATAGTCAAGATTCTCATTCTATTATTGCTGCACTGAGTTGTAGCTGGCACCCATCAAATAACGTATGTGTAAGTAAGCAGGTAAGAAGTAAGTGTGAGTACAAGGTCCGACTATTGTGTATTTTATTTAATGAATATTAATTTTCATAATGTTCAATTTTAATGCAAGTTTGATATGTTTCAAAAGATAGTCAGAGAGTTAGGAACATTTCACACCATTATATCATATCTAAGCCATGTTTCAACCCCTATTACAATATGTCTGTCTGTTAGGTCATCAGCCCAGAGGCTAGTTGGATCCTCAGATAGCACCACCAAAGGCTATGCAGTTATAGGAAAACCACAAAAACCGATAGCAGAGGCCAAATGAGGCGTACTAGGCGAGATGAGGAGTGAGGTAGTTTGCCGTTGCTGTCCTCAATACAATACAATATATAGGAAGTATGTATCTATTAAATTACCATACTTAATTCTATTCGTTTCTTTACAATACTTCTACAGTTCAATACTAATATTTTTATGTCATCCCTTCTTGACTTCCAGTTCCATGTACCTTTATCACCGCTCTCTAGACCACCCCGTTTCCCTGAACGTACTTCCCTATAAACCTTCTAAACAAATTTTTTAACTTAATACGTACCAGTGCGCTTTAAGTGAAGGCCATTTGAGAGGAGATCTCCTATCCACCCATTGGGATCTAGAAATCTCACTTCCTGTTTCCTACATACCCACTCCATAGTCTCATTAAATCCCCATAATCTTCAAGTCAGTATCCCTCCTACACTTAATTCCACTGACAACAATCTCTGCTTCCTTAAACTTCAGCCGTGCTGCATTTACCAGATCCTACACATCCCCAACGATGTTGCTACCTTTTCTTGCAGGCCTTGTATTGTTGTTACTAACGGTAAAAACTATCACCTGTTTCTTACCTTTCCCCTTTCATTCAATTTTCCTCAACATCTGCCTTAACCTAACTCCTGGATAATACTCTACCCTCGTTTCCTTTCCTCCACACACATTCCCCTCATGGCTAATAAAGGTGTCCCCCATGACCAGAGCCTCAACCCTTCGAACCTCACGAGATTCCCTGCCCTCCTGGTCTCCGTTATCTTCTCTGATGTTTGCTGTACCTACTTCCTTCTACTTTTTCTCCCTTTCATGATCGTTTTCCACCTTCGTCTCTGTATACCTTAGTTTGCGTTTTACTTTCGTACCTTTCTCTTTCCTCTTACCTTACCCCTCCTCTGTAACAGTTCCCTGTTCCTCGACTTCCCTCTGTTGTTCTACCTAGAGTGACTCGTACCGATTTCTCACGGATACGTGTCCTGAATTCTGATCCTGAATATAGCCCCTAGCCTGCAATCTCCTTCCCCTTAAAACATTAGACCACCTGTCTCCTACAATTTCCTCCTTTCCTCCCCTTTCCTCCCCTTTCCTCTTTTACACCTATTGTATCCTGTACATTGTTTGAGGGAGGCCTACCTTCCTTCCTGTCCTCTGAGAGAATCCTAATTATCTCCCTCAAACTCTCCAACTCCTTAATGCCTGGCCACACCAACAGTTCCTACACTTGCACTCTTTAGCCATTCTTTAAAGGAATAATGGAAAGAAAAAGGAAAATATTAGTACACAAAGATCACACGACAATAAGGTAATTAATACACTACTACACCAGTCGTACTATATATTTTTTCCTATAATACCCTAGCAGGACGAAAACTGCCGTTAATTACTGAAAACCGAAAGGAATACACAAGAATTACACAATTCTAAACTGCAGTTAAGCCTATCCGAATTACGACAACATAATTGTAGTAAGAGATCTTTCTAGTGATACTTCACTAAACAAATATTTCACAATAAAAGAATAAGCACGCTAATTTTAATACGATACTACACTACACTAATTTTCAAACTACGTTCGGAAGTATCCTAATTGCAATAGGTAAAAATTGTAAATAAAGTTTGAAATTAGCAAGAACTACTCAAGGATTAACAACGAAGTTAAATGCGTAGAGTTACACTATTTTATCCTACTATGCTCTAATAGAAATGAAAACTGCCGTTTGGTTAAATGCTGAAGTCTCGAAAGGGTTTCCGAGCACAAAGATATACACGAATATAGCAAGCATGATATTAATGTATCTACACTACAATTTTCAACTGAAATGTGGTTATGTGATTATTACAGCTGATGGATTACTATTATTTCTCCTAATCTACTACTATTACTAAAATGTTTTCATTTCTCCCCTGACGGGGGAGGCGGGCCTCTTGGATGGTGACGCCGTCTCTCAGGCCGGGAGATTTGTGACGGTGGAGATGCACGGAGAAGGTGAGGGGGTCGGTGACCGTGGCCTGTACTGGGAACTGTCCCGGCATTCGCCTTAGTGCAGGAGAATGGAAAACCTCGGGAAACCATTCTCAGGACAGCCGACGGTTGGGGCCAGCCGTGAGGTCCAGTCCCGTCTTGTCTCACGAATAACAGAGTCGTAGAACCATGGTAGAGACGTGGCCACCCCTCCTCTGCTCGGTTGGCCGGTCAGAGTGCAGAACTGTTGGATCACGGACCAGCCAAGGCCACTTATGGGCTGAGACCCCCTTTTCATCTACCGACCTTCCCAACTCCGCAGGACGGAGAACAATAGTATCCTTAAATGCTGAAAAATAAGAGTTTGTCTACAATCATCTCTCAAAAACTTCTGTGAAAACTACGTCCGGGACTTGAATTGCAAGTAAAGGGATATAGGAATTTGATTAATATTAACTAACCGCTCTTACATACTGAAATATTTATGTATTAACTAGAGCTAGGATTTTAGGTGCAAAATTTTGCTTAACAAATTGCTTTAATTTAGGCAAAAAAGGTGTAAATTTGAAATGTAAATATTCATACAGACATCACCAAAACCAATTTTATCTCATATATGAGGACACAAAATCCAGTCATGTTATCATGCCTCTAGTCGCAGACAGCGGCGTTTTCTGGGTCAAAAGTTCAGGAGTTGTTGTAGATGAAATATAACCTGTCACATTTTCCCCACCACCGACCTCACCCCAATTTCTTTTACCAAATTATTCAGATCACGAAATGAATTAATGTAATAGACAGACATGGTGAAGAAAGGAATAATCTGCAGAGATTTACGATTTTCTTTTGAATGTGAAATGCGTACTTTGGCCATTTCAGTCACTTCATTGTTGTAAAATTTTATATACTGTAATAATAAATCAAAACTAAAGTACATAAAGTTAAAAAACCACCGTAGGCCGTCCTGTAAATGACTGGGCATGGTGGGCCACTGTCAATTACTTCGGTTAGTTTTTGTTTTACTATAAGAAAGTTATGAAATACTAGTGCCTAATAATTATTTTGCTATGCTTTCACTACCAATATTAACACGTTTAAACCTCCGACTTGATTGCGTAAGCAATAATACACTCGCGCGAACTGTAAAAGAAACTAGACAATATTTCGTTTCAGACCATGTATAACACGTTATCCTCATTTTAACACTGAAAATGTCCCTTTATAGTCACACAGTATAGGGCCCCACTTTAGCGAAAAAGTAAAGTTAAGATATTTAACTCAACTGTGACTGAAGTATTGAAGGCAGACAAATGGTGAAGATGTCAAATCGCGTGTTTAGAGAGCTCTATGAAAAGGAAATTTTGAAATACATATCCGGTCCAAATGTTACTCACGAAAAACCGTGAAAATGGGACATTTTAAAAAATGAACTTGTCCCGCAATTATTATCCGATGCTCATTTAAAGTATTGCAATAAATATATTGATCCTTTGTTAAAACATTTATATGCTAGAATTTTTACTTTCGCTAAACTAAGGTCTCCAGTTCGATTTAAAGTGGGTCATGTATCATGTGACAATGGCGTTGCTAGTGGTAAAGTTAGTCAACTAAGGAGTTTCCGGGTTCAGGTTATGTTACCTAACAATCAATCACGCGAGTATGTTGTGTGAAAATGAAGATATCGGAAAAAGAAAGGAAGGACTGCGGAGAGCACGAAAATGAAAGACTCCCTCGGCCTCACAAATCTAATACCGTCGAGGTCGGAACAGAATAAGAGTTAACCAAGAAGGTAAGAGCGAGGAAAGTGACACAATTAACTAGAAGCAACGCCAGACGTAGGAGAACCGTCCTCGTCAACCCACACTCACAAGTTTAGAGGCCATGGTCGCCCTTTTATTCTGCTCCTCTTACGACAGACAGGGGATACCGTTGAGGTTATTCTATCATCCCCACCCACAGGAGGATGCAAGATTTAGTTCTAAAATGTGACGCAGATATGTGTTACGTAGCTTACATTAAAGGAGCTTTATTATTTGAGTGCCCATTTTCGTCGTTATAAATTCCTATTTTAAATAATTTACTGCCTATTTCATAAATATTAAGTGCTTATTTGCCTGCCTACTTTAGCAAAAGTAAATGCCTGAACTTCCGCGCTCTAATGATTAAAATAAATGGAACTTCCGCGCTCTAATAATTAAAATAAATGGAACTTCCACGCTCTAATGATTAAAATAAATGGAACTTCCGCGCTCTAATGATTAAAATACATGGAACTTCCGCACTCTAATGATTAAAATAAATGGAACTTCCGCGCTCTAATGATTACATTAAATGCCTGAACTTCCGAGCTCTAAAATGATTACATTAAATGCCTGAACTTCCGCGCTCTGATGATTAAAATAAATGGAACTTCCGCGCTCTAATGATTACATTAAATGTCTGAACTTCCGAGCTCTAATCTATATAAATAAAGTTGTAGGGGGTCCGCTGTCTGTAATTTCTTTTGTTTTGCCAATTTTTCAGATATTTATCCGCTTTAGGTCAACTCAAGACCGAATCGTCGGTTTTTTACCTTTCGTGTCTGTCTGTCTGTCTGTCTGTCTGTCTGTCTGTCTGTCTGTCTGTCTGTCTGTCTGTCTGTCTGTCTGTCTATTTGTCTGTTTGTCTGTTCCACCATCACGTCGAAACGGCTGAATAGATCTCAATCAAACTTCACATTTAGAGTATACTCATCCCGGGGAAGATTCCGATATGCATATCATTTTAAAATCTTTGAATAGATGGGGGGTTTATAGGAAAACCAGAACGGTTTTCCTCCATTTTCTCTTATACTATTGATTTCCTGTAAACTCCGTGGATCGTACGAGAAACGTCTCTTCATTATAAACAACTTTCGTTATGTTCATAATTTTGTCTACTCTTCACATGACGGAGAAATTTACTATTTTCTGCGGGTATCATGCTCTGCATTGAGTGACCGACAGACCAACAACGAACCTACAGGTTACCATGGCAACGTCTCTGACTGGTTGCCAGCAGGGAAGTAACGTATTGCCATTTTCCTCTAACCATGCTTTTAGATTCGTGGTTGTTCCTTCAGTAGAAGGCAAGAGAGGCGTCAATCGGCCTATCTGCGGGATATTCGCGGAATATCGTTGGAGGTTATAACCGCCCTCGAATAGACTAAGTAATAACACCATTAGTCATCTTCTTATCTTTTACCTAAGAATCACTGCGCATAAATTTCTCCTCTGTTACCGCTTTATTATATCCATAACTCACACCAGCATAATTTATTGAGGGGCATTTACATATTTGTCGTTATCCAGCTGTCCTCAGTTATAATCCATTTTTTATTAATTTCAACTTTCTTAAAAGTACTATTTTCTTCTTGAATTACTCCGTATGTACGCGAGTGCTACAATCTACTGGATATATTTCCACCAAACTTCACATTTAGAATCCACGAGTCCTCGGGTAGTTTTTAGGGCAAATATTGTTTCTAAATCCCTGAACTGACTGAGGGTTTATACGAAATCGAAACCGTGATTTTGCACTCCCACAAATTATACACCAACAAACATAATGGAAATCTACCTGCCTTAATGTAAATTAATTTCTAAACCTTTTTTCTCATGTGCATAATTTCGAGGATTAATAAGGGAGATATCATTAACAGACCGTTTTTCGGTACAAGTCCCACCGGACTTAACTCAAGAGCGGGTGCATGTAAAGCGTATTTCTTACAACTTGAAAACTACTGAAGATATTCGAACCAAACTTTATACTTAGCATCCACCTGTCCAAAGGTAGGTTTTAAAGGTCAATGTTCCCGGAATGGACTGGTGGTTTATAGGGAACCGAAATGGTGATTTTATTCTTCCACAATATATACAGTACAAGACCAACCTGACTGGAAATCGACCAAACGTGATGGAATTCCATATCTAAAACTTTTTTCATGTGCATTTTTTCGTCAGGAATATTAATAAGGGAGATATCATGAATGGTCAGTTTTGCAGGTTACGTCCAGCTGTACCGTACCCAGGGGTAGTGACCCACTAGGACGATGCCTCTATTCCTGTATAAACATCCGACTAACTCAGGGTTGGGCAGAGATGTGGGTTGGTTGTCGATGGGCCAGGCTAAAAGTCGAAGTTTCTCACTTAATTATAAGTAAATGACAGGAAAATGGAGGTATAACTCGAATGAGAAACAATAATATGGGGTTGGGATGAGTTTATTCACAAAATAACCCTGAATCATACTAATAGAAAACCAAGTTAACTCAAATAATAAAAATGACATTGACATAATCTTCAAAATTGAATAAAAAAACTGGACATTAAAAACGTTAATTAATCAAAGAATAAAATGTGAAATGAAATTTCAAGCACAACAATGAATACTTGTGAACCTTTAGAAATATTCTTCCTCTGATTGTCCATTGTTCATTTTATATAATAGTATACGTACGCATATACTGATACGTATTCATTTCGGATGGAGTAGCACACTTTACAGTATCACATTGATACGGGTTTTTAATTTTATCGAGTCGTCGCAAGATTAAACATTAAGAAGAAAATTAAGATAAACGAAAATTACGATAAAATGAAAATTAAGACGCAATGGAACACGATATAAATTATGAAAACTACTAGTGGCATTTCCCTACTCTATATTTACAATTAACACCAATTAAGCAAAGTGTCACACATATCTACATCGGATAAAGAAAAGGAGAACTTGCATACTAAACTGACTCGACGTGAAATGCGGTTCACCAAAAGGATCTAGTGAGAACTAGATTGACCATCAATATTACTCAGCACTCGGGCTGTTCCCCATTAAACAACAAGACAACACATCCAAACAACATGAAATATCACAAAACACCATCCTGTAGGAGAAAACATTATTATTCTTATTAAACATGTGGAAAGCAATGGGCAACATTGCCTTCTTCTGCTGTATTTGCGCACTCAAAAGCGCGATCATCCGTCACATATTTCCTGCTGTGCTGTGGGCTGAAAGGAAATGTTATAATTCAATACTGTACTGAGCCTTGGATTCTGTTCGCCAAGACAGTATCACGGAAATACCATCTCATTCACGCTGTCTATGCAAACACGGCCAATAAGTAAGCCTGTGAGGCGATATCATCTTTCCTAAACTACACGGAAACTCACGCACAATCGTACTTCTTCCTAGCATGCTTCAATAATTTATTACACACGTCAGACTCATTGGTCTGGCATCATTTTCCGTCAATTCTGATAGTTAATATTTTCTCAGAAGACAATAGCAGGGACATATTCACTGCATATCATTCTTTTCACTTCATCAGGCATGCAATCGGCCTGCATAATCAACTTCATAAATTAGCATGCATTAAAGCCTCTCATATTTCTTACAATTCTCATGAGCCTTTTCCATTATGAATCCCGGTTCGATTCCCGTATGAATCATTGTGCGAAAGAGTATCCAACCTACATTTGAAGATCCTATTCATTCAACGTTACTGTGCAGCTCCACAGGTGTCAGCTTCTGAAATACCATGCGTCATGCAATTTAACTGTTACTAACTTTCTAAATGACCAAAACTGAATTTAAGTTACTCTCAACGTAGCAAGTGCTTAACTTGGAAATTGGATGATCTTGTTAATCTAATCCTCCTTTCACTAATAAACATGAAAAAATCGGAGTAATACTAAGCTGATTATCATGCATAATATAACAACAAAATAATCCTAACAACTCCCTCAGTATCCCATCTAACTAATCGTAGATTAAAATAAAAATATAGAGATCATGCATTCCTCTCTTATCCGTATTTACAACATTATAAAGTTGAAATAAACACATGCCGTCAGGCTTAATTTACGTTAAAGAAAAATCCCTACACTAAACTGCACTAGTACTTTTTCATAACCCATATAACGTGCCATAATTAAAACATGCGTCTTATCTTGGACGACTCTCAGGACATTGGCAACGGCTCACATCCTCGCCCTGGTATATGGTTACTCCATGTTGATCACTGCTTTAACACATAGAAACAATCTTCCTTCTTCCATGGGCGGTGCCATCTTCTTGCTGAAAGTTCCTGAACACTGCAACACAGAATGCTTTAGATGAATGTCTCTTCACCGCTCAATTCTGCGCGTGTCGAACAAACCCTTGTTAGCTGTGAACTCAGCCAACACACTGACAAACAAATACACTTGAAATTTAACAATTAGGGTTTCTATATACAGTTATTAAGAGCGGCTCACGGTACGGTTCGAAAGTTCTTCGCGAAACGCGACCGACACGAAAATGTGAAACAACTGAGCGTCTCTTATTCACTTTCCAGTCTGCGGCTAATTATTACAGTCTATTTATCTGTAGTGAACTTTGCGCCATAATATAATCTGCTATTTTCCACTGCACTAGTTAATACAGTCAACTGCACGACTGAAAACACTGTTTATCGGTCTTAAAACCATACACTGTTATTCATATATATCCACGTGGCAACTTTCACGTACAAGTCTCGGAGCAATACCGAACAACGTTCACATCACGTCGGCTTCCACGATCAGAGTGACGCTCTCCAAAACTTGGACTCTAAGGATGCGTGGCTAACGCCGTTGTAGCTATGGGATTCCCGTATGTTTAGACAAACCACCAATCAGCGTGCTTGCCATTCATAATGACTCAATATTAATTATAACATACCATAAAACACACTCCAAATAACATCAAATTTCTTCAGATTATTTCTATAGCGTACCCCTGATTATATTTCACTTGTAGACCTGTGGAAATCCGTCAAATAACAGTACTGATTTCAAGCAATTGTCCATGTTGATTAACCTGGGATTATGACTTCACGCGATCCAGACTCCATAGTGGCAACCCCCACGCGTTCTCATTGGCTGAATATTTCTCTTGGCCAACATCTTCCACACGTGCCGAGATGTGCCAGGTCCTCGTGACGCTAAGCCTTTCTCACGGTCCCGAGGAAGTATCGCGCAATATCCAGCGACTTGATGTCTCCATGGACTTCCGGTCTCAGCTATCCTGCGATTCATTACTTTTACCATACATGACTGAAATTTATATCAATAAAATTATATATTATGTCAAATAGTAATCTGAGTGTCTCTTATGGGCTGTCAGGATACGGCTCACAGCGGACATAGCCTAAAAGGTGTTATACGTGGAGCAGATTCCTTATCTATCTATATAAATAAAATCGTAACGACTGTGTGCCTCTACATTGACTATTTTGGCGAAATTTTCGCACAGCTACCCATTTAAGGAGTAATAATGACCATCTGCATATTTGTTTTGGTTTAGTTTCCTGGGAGTCCTAATTTTCACCCTCCTCACCCAAAATCCAGATTGCGGCATAATTTGCCAGACGAAAAAGAAAATGGAAATTTGACAAAATTATACGTTTTAGCCTGTAACAGACGGAAAACTTCCAAGATATTAAAATTTTTCACTTTTTATCCCCGAAGAATATCGAAATATGGAGGCAATTTTAATGTTGGTGCAGATCTTCGGGAAGTCCTATCACATAACGGATTGCACAATCTCCGTTCAATTTGGAATGATCTACAACCTTGGTCTTATGACTTTTTGTCGTATCTGTATCTCTTTTACGTTTGATTTTTCTCTATTAATCGATGTTGAGTAAATTCGTACTTTTCACATGCATAATGCATACTTTCAATCACTTATAGGAAATATAGAATCATCAAACTCTTCACGAAAATTGGCCCACCCAGTAGCCATATGTGAGCCAAATGTTATGTATGTAGATGTCACATAATTATCCGAAACGTAATGCAATGTGAGATAATCTTACATAAACTTGACCCTGTTCAACGTTTTTAACTCAATCTGACGCAAGAATAGATGAGATATCATGGGACTAGCCATTTAGACCACTAAATCCGGCGTCTTATGGTACAATCGTTTGTCGATATGACGTACGTTTAGCAGCAGTTAATCTGTAAATGAAGGTCTACAATATTGTAAACACGCATATACTTTCGTATGTCGATATATATATATATTCACTGATGTCGATTTGTAGTGATCGAGAAAGGGTGCGTCTGCTATTGTAATCAGTACTCCCCACACTGACTTTGACTTGCAGAAGGCAAGGGAGCATGCAGTTTTGTTTCAAAATCCCCTACCCGATTGTGTTTGGCAGTAGGCAAGGGTGCCCGCAATTATAAACAAATGTCCTCATCTTAAATGTGATTGGCATTAGGCATAGTGGCCTGCTATTTTGATGGTAACTCACCAACTTGGTCTGACTGGCAGTAAGCTGGCTGGCAGTAGGAAAAGGGGTCTGACATTATAATGATACTGTAACTGCACAACTCAATTTCGACTGGTAGTAGGGTAGTTGCCTGCCATTATAATAAAAACTCCTCAACTGTTATCTCTCTGGAAGTAGGAAAGGGGGCTGCCATTGTAACGAAAACTCCCAAAATCGATTGTGACCGCACACTAGGCAATGGGGCCTGCAATTATAATGTAAACTTCCCTACTCAATTCCGAATGGCAGTAGGCAAGTGAGCCTGCCGTTATATTACAAATCCGTAACAAACACTTCACATTGGAAACGGTGTTTGGGGACCTCCCCATGCTGTTTCTCGGATAACGCTAAGAGACATGCAATTTTAAAACAATCTTATTTAATCCATGTACAGTATTTACGTCGATATTCGCATGCAGTGTAGAATACAGTAGCGAAGCACGGGTACATTTGCTAGTGATTACAATAAATGTAAATTCTGCGCTCTAACGGTTACAATAATTGCCTGAACTTCCGCGCTCTAATGCTAACAATAATTGCCTGAACTTCCGCGCTCTAATGATTGCAATAAATGCCTAAACTTTCGCGCTCTAATGATTATATTAAATGCCTAAACTTCCGCGCTCTAATTTTAACAATTATTGCCTGGAATTCCTCGCTCTAATGATTACAGAAAATTCCTGAATTTCCGCTCTCTCATAATCACATTAAATGCCTGAACTTCCGCACGCTACTGATTACAATAAATGCCTGAACTTCCGCGCTCTAATTATGACAATAAATGCTTGAACTTCCGCGATGAAATGATTACATTAAATGTCCGATCTTCCGCGCTCTAATGATTACATTAAATGCCTGAACTTCCGCGCTCTAATGATTACATTAAATGCCTGAACTTCCGCGCTCTATTGATTACAATAAGTGCTTGAACTTACGCGTTCTAATGATTACAGTGAATGCCTGAACTTCCGCGCTCTATTGATTACAATAAGTGCTTGAACGTCCGCGCTCTAATGATTACAATAAATCCCTGATCTTCCGCGCTCTATTGATTACAATAAGTGCTTGAACTTCCGCGCTCTAATGATTACATTAAATGCCTGAACTTCCGCGCTCTATTGATTACAATAAGTGCTTGAACTTCCGCGCTCTAATGATTACATTAAATGCCTGAACTTCCACGCTCTAATAATAACATTAAATGCCTGACCTTCCGCGCTCTAATGATTACATTAAATGCCTGAACTTCCGCGCTCTATTGATTACAATAAGTGCTTGAACTTCCGCGCTCTAATGATTACATTAAATGCCTGAACTTCCGCGCTCTAATGATTACATTAAATGCCTGAACTTCCGCGCTCTAATGATTACATTAAATGCCTGATATTCCGCGCTCTAATGATTACAATAAGTGCTTGAACGTCCGCGCTCTAATGATTACAATAAATCCCTGAACTTCCGCGCTCTAATGATTACAATAAGTGCTTGAACTTCCGCGCTGTAATGATTACATTAAATGTCTGAACTTCCGCGCTCTATTGATTACAATAAGTGCTTGAACTTCCGCGCTCTAATGATTACATTAAATGCCTGAACTTCCGCGCTCTATTGATTACAATAAGTGCTTGAACGTCCGCGCTCTAATGATTACAATAAATCCCTGAACTTCCGCACTCTAATGATTACATTAAATGCCTGAACTTCCGCGCTCTAATGATTACAATAAATCCCCGAACTTCCGCGCTCTATTGATTACAATAAGTGCTTGAACTTCCGCGCTCTAATGATTACATTAAATGCCTGAACTTCCGCGCTCTATTGATTACAATAAGTGCTTGAACGTCCGCGCTCTAATGATTACAATAAATCCCCGAACTTCCGCGCTCTAATGATTACATTAAATGCCTGAACTTCCGCGCTCTATTGATTACATTAAATCCCTGAACTTCCGCGCTCTAATGATTACAATAAGTGCTTGAACTTCCGCGCTGTAATGATTACATTAAATGCCTGATCTTCCGCGCTCTAATGATTACATTAAATGCCTGAACTTCCGCGCTCTATTGATTACAATAAGTGCTTGAACGTCCGCGCTCTAATGATTACAATAAATCCCTGAACTTCCGCTCTCTAATGATTACAAAAATTGAGTACTCTCTTCCCAGTTGTTGGCTGCCCGTGGTAGGAGAGACGAGTATACTAGTCATTCACAGTGACGTCATGGGAGGCGAATGTAGGAGCATAGGTAACCTAGAATAATAATGAATTCGGCCATGCAGGTTAAGAGAAATAGAGGGAGATCAGGGTGACGATGTTTTGAACCTGTACCGAACAATTTAAAACTAAGCGGTATCGAATGAAACACGACTGTAGAGGTGGTTGCTAGTCTAGGATTGTGGAGATGCTTAGTGCATTCACTTAAACATGCAGACTGAACGCTCAGATTATTAGCTGTATATTATGAAAATTAAGGTGCCTAAGTTGCATTACTGTAAACCATTCCTTCTCAAACTGTCGTACGAGAGCAGTCTTCAGGGAAAAAATTTCAAGAAAAATAGAAATACGGGAAGAACAACGAAGAAAGATATATTTATTTCAAAACTCCTCATATCGCTCACCTTGCCATCAAGTGTTTAATCAGTTTTTCAGTAAAAAACGAAATGGCGAATGGCTTTTAGTGCCCTGAGTGTCCGAGGACTAGCTCAGCTCGCCAGATGCAGGTATTTTAATTTTCTTCCCGTAGGCGACCTGCGGATTTTGATGAGGATGAGATGATGATGAAGACGACACATATATCCAGCCCTCGCGCCAGCGAAATTAACCTGTGATGGTTAAAATTTCCGACCCTACCTTGAATCGAGCCCGGGACTCCTGTGACCAAAGGCCGGCACGCTAACAATTTAGCCATGGAGCCGGACTTCTCAGTAACGTATCTGTGCAAGAGTTGATTTTTATCCATAGTGTAGGCTTCCAAGAAACGAACAGTGCCACTGTAAGCTAAATTTGGAGCTATACCTCCGTAGAAATTTGTACCTGCACTACCGCACATCAGAAAACTATGACACACCATGCAGGCACATCCATATTTTGATGTTTCTTAACCTCTGAATTCCAGAACTGAGATAAAAAATAATCATTCTTAGACACGTGTTTTGATACTGAGGCTACTGTGAATATGTCATACAAGCAGGGAAATGCTGTCTTATTTATTATCATTACACAGTTCTTCTTCTTCTTCTTCTTCTTCTACCGCTTTTACGACAGCTTGTGGGGTCGTGTGTTCGAACTGGGTAGTACATCCAGATTTGGCCCTGTTTTACGGATGGATACCCTTCCTGACGCCAACCCTATGTGGAGGGATGTAATTACTATTGAGTGTTTTTGTGGTGGTTGATAGTGCGGTGTGTTGTCTGAATATGAAGACGAAAGTATTAGGACAAACGCAAACAACCAGTCTCCGAGACAGAAGAATTAATCACACGCGTTTAAAACGCCGACGCGGCCGGGGATCGAATACGGGACCCTCTGAACGGAAGGCCTCAACGCTGACCATTCAGCCGAGGAGTCGAACATTTTCACTGCACAGTAATAAACACTAACTCTTACATTATACATGTGTTATAAAAAGGTATTTTATGTCACTATATTTTCTTATTTACGATGTGTATTCAAAAGAACGTCTTTTAAGCCCGCCTTGTGGACGTAATCGTTAAGGCGTGAAGTCTGTACGGTCTGACACCGTGATTTGCCTGCTCGAGTCCCGTTGGCCGAAAAAAAATCACCCTTAGAATTTTGGCCGGTAGGGCAGTGGAGAGGGTGGAATACAATTTCTAATCACCAGATTGCGTGCCAAAAGCCTGGATTTAATTCCAAACCTCTCCGCAGTGCTCAGAGGGAGTGAGCATGGGGACGTAAAGCCTTGAACAGAACCTTTGGTGCTATTGGTCAGCTGTTAACATGTGAGACAGTTATCAGTGCAACACCGTATTTTCGTATGTAAAAGTTATTTTAAGTACGAGTCGGCTCGACAGGTACGCGATGCAGTTTTTCAGCAATTTCCTGGTGAAGTGCCACCTTAACGAACACAATTTCACGTAATTTTAAATAAACTTGAAACTACTGCTCACTGCTAAGTAAAGACGTCCGCGCACACGAACAGTTTTAACAGAGAAAAAGCTAGATGACATTGGTGCGAATCTTGAACGGTCACCGAATAAATCACTCGCAAAATTAGCACAACAAGTGGGGGTTCTTCTGCACACAAAGCTACAAAGCTGTTACATATCAAACCGTACAGGTTTACACGGGCCCATTGTTTAAAACCTGCCAATCTAGTCACAACAGTGAGATATTGCGAGTGGTATCTTGCATCATTGAATGATCGTTTATTCGACCCACAGTTTGTGTTCTTTTCGGATGAGGCCTGGTTTCATCTTAATGGTCGTGTGAACAGTCTCGCTATTGGTGAGCACAAAATCTTAATAGTGTTTATGAAGTCCCTCGTTATGATATGAAGATTGGTGTTTGCTGTGCTGTTGTGCAAGACGAATAAATGGGTCTATTTTTTGAAGACGACAGTGAATGCAAAGAGCTACGAAGTTGACATTTTGGCGCCGTTCTTGCATCAGTTAACGGAAGAAGAAAAATCGCGTGGCTGGTTTCAACAAGATTCAGTCCCTGCTCATACAGCAGATGATTCCCTTCTCACAATCTCGGAGGTGTTTGCAGACAGAGCGATCAGAGCTGGTCTGTTTCCCCCTCGTTCTCCACATCTGACAGTGTGTGGTCTTTACTTGTGGGGTAAACTGAAATAAAAAGTTTATCGAAAAAATCCTCACACATTGGAGGAACTGAAAGAAAATATTACAGTAGCGGAACTTACTCGCGTCGGCCAGAATGTGGTTACCAGATACAATGCCTGTACAACCCAGGAAGGACGACACTTACAGGTAATATTTCATATAACAATCTATAACAAAATATACGCTCAAAGCAGGGCGGCCAAGCGCGGCGTAAGTTCGGCTGAAGCAGCTGCCGTAGCGCAGAGTACAAATACTGTGCGTTCGGTCTGAGTTTATATGAGAGGCCCTGTACATACATTCAAAGAAGGGCTTTTAAGCTGTTAAAACTGCATTAATAATTAATACCGAAATTTTTTTCTGTTTTTCGTGGGGGTACATTGAACTTTTATTCGGGAATCAGGAGGTACAATCTTATAGCAGTTTTTGAACCTCTACTGTAAACGATACATTAAATGACCCCCTGGTTTAGTGTTGTGAGATATAAATTTCTCTGTTTGTTTTTCATGACGGCAGTTACCGGACGTGCTCATTGTTCTTCCCTTCAGCTGCAGTACTGTATCTCCTTCGGAGGGAGAACATTTCATGGATCAGTTCAGTGAACCTCATCGCTCTTGTCATACTCCCTCACACTTGGCTCCCTCCTATTAACATACAATGGTGGGTAGCTTACTGTTCCTAGCTACCATTTCACAACCACCACCCGTCGATCGCTGCCTGTATTCTCGCTTGCCCCGTCTTGGGTGATGGTGTTTATCGGTTTCTTCTCCTGTGAATCTGTCTTGAGACAGGTATCAACTGGACATCCTCCATGATTCTCTGTCCTGTTTCAGTTGTTCACGGCTTCTACCGTGCTTGACATCTGTTAACATTCCAAACCTTCCTCTTCCTCTTCTTCAGTGTATTTTCCCCTCCATTACCCTCTGTTGAAGACAATTTCTGCGTAGTATGAGACCCTACCCGGATATTTTGCTCTTCTTTATCGCTTTCATCAGCTGTCTCTTCTCTCCTACTCTTTTTAGCACTTCCATTTCTCCCTTTATCTGTCCACTTCACTTTTTCCATTATTCTCCATAACCACATTTCAAAACTTTCCAAATACTTGTTATCTTTCTTTCTTAGTGTCAAGGTTTCACCTGCGTATGAACATTTAGTACTTGTAATGTAGTTTCAAACACTTCTTTACATATAATATTCTCTGTGCTTCGACCATTCGGTTCAAATGTTCAAATGAACTTGCCCGAGGTAGTGCAACATACTGAACTGACGGAATACGGGTTCGGGTAAGAAGTCTACCCACTTTTCCAAGAGCTTGTCCTTGCGCTTTATTGATGGCTGGTCGACTTGATCCCTTCCCGTCCGTTTGTACGTAGACTTTTTTCTCTTAGCAGCATGTAAGTTATTAGCAAGTTTTGCCATCTATTGAGCATATTCAGAAGCTGGGGAAGGTCAGAAAATCAAAGAGCAGAGAATAGTATTCCTCCATCATCAGAGGAAGTGTATACTCTCTGGCTTGACAGGTAGTAATCAAACATGGCGCATGCAATGACGTTACTAAAGGTGAAAATCACAAATATCAGAATGTTAATGAAAGTGTTAGTCGCTTAGCAACCCGCTGAGTTCAGAATGTATTGCGGGTTAGGGTAAGCCTTCCCCTACAATTATTGGACATACCATTTAATCATTTGATTTTACGATTACTTAAAGTTGGCTGAACATAGAGACAACCGGCAGATAATTCCGGAGAAAATAAAACTCTTTTAATTATATATAGACTAGAGGACTTGTGCTCCTCCACAGCATCCGTTATAAATATGTCAGGTAACTCGTCTTGATACGCCTGTTGTAGTCATGTTGTTTTGCCAGCACTTTTCAATGGTTTTATGAACATGTAATAGTAAGCGCGTTATGGTATGCCGCAGTTCGTAGTCAGACTTCATCAGTTTATAGATGAAACTGTTTTTCGTGTAATTGTACATATTTGTTAATAACCAAATTGTAACAATGTATCCTCATGCCATACGAAATATATATATATATACATATAACATGTAAGCGCGTTATGGTATGCCGCAGTTCGTAGTCAGACTTCATCTATTCTGACGTCAGCATGCCGTCCGTTTGGTAAAATTCTATCCATATATTCGCTTTTTTCCCCCTGCAGTTCTTAATGTAAAGTTTGGTATTGTGTCATAGAAGGTAATGCCAGTTCTTCTATATAGAACGGTTGTATTGTGAGCTCATAGATTAGTCTCGAAGGAGAGTTTTTTGGCCAGGCACTGAACTTTTTAGAGAACATGGCCTTCACTGTTTCTAGTATAGCTACTAAATTCCCAGGTGATAATGGGGTCTGTTTGTTCGTAGAGTTTTTCTCTCAGCAGCATGTAAGTTATTAGGAACGTACTGCCATATGTTGAATATATTTGGAGGCTGGAAGAGTTAGAGAATCAAAGAGTATCTAGCAGGGAACAGTATTCTTTCGTGATCTGAGGAAGTGTATACTCTCTGGCTTGACAGGGAGTAATCCAACATTGATGCATAAAATGGCATTACTAAGGATGAAAATCACGCATATCAGAACATTCATAAAAGTGCTAGTCGCTCAGCAACCTGCTAATACAGAATATAATGCGGGTTAGGGTAAGCCTTCGCCTGCAATTATTGGAGTGATCATTCAATGATTTGATTTTATGATTACTCAAAGGTGGCTGAACGTAGAGACCTATCAATATGTCGTGATTCACTGACAGGTAATTCCGCAGAGAATAAAACAAAAATAATGCAAATCGGTCCAGTAGAACGGACAGACGGATTTGCCAAAGCTGTTATTAGTAAACTCCTTTAATATGTAGGTTGTCTTAGATGTCAAAACCCTCTCATCTTTCCGAACGCTTCTTTTCTCACAGGTATTCTGCGTATCTTGCATCTTCCGTAAAACTTCCATTCCATGTTAACAAAAAATATACATAAAGAGAAAAAGAGTTCTTCTTATCATTGTCCGAAGGAGAAAAGTAAGATGATTAGTCCTCGAAAAATCGGGAAAAGAATAGGAAGGGTCCTGAGAGGATGAAAAATATATTATCACTCGTACGTAAGCATGTCTTCGACAGTCGAAATTACTATCTAAGAGGTAAAACTTTCCAGGTTTTATTCGGTACTTGAATGGAATCAAAACAGGTATACCGAGCTCGATAGCTGCAGTCGCTTAAGTGCGGCCAGTATCCAGTATTCGGGAGATGGTAGGTTCGAACCTCACTGTCGGCAACCCTGAAAATGGTTTTCCGTGGTTTCCCATTTTTACACCAGGCAAATGCTGGGGTTGTACCTTAATTAAGGCCACGGCCGCTTCCTTCCCACTCCTAGCCCTTTCCTGTCCCATCATCGCAATAAGACCTATCTGTGTCGGTGCGACGTAAAGCAAATAGTAAAATAGGAATTATCGTATTTCGTTTAACATCATATTGAGTGCAGTTGTAGACTGGAGTTTTTATATGAACATTTATGGATCTGCGTACTCTTGAGAAAGCTATAGCCTATACAGTTGTCCAAAACTCCGGAATGGAGAGATTTATCACAACTTCGAAGTATATCATGCTGATTTCTCCATTGTGACATAGAAGGCTTAACTTGGAGGCAATTACTTCTACTACATGTACTAAATCTATTGTTGGAATAAAACACTCTTCCTGAAGCAGCGCCAGTTACAATCTCTGCATGAACGATATTTTTGCCTAGCTCCAGTACCGTTAATCTTGTTCCGTTGCACAAATCAGCTTTATTAACTTCATTAGCATCGTCGCACTCTACGGAGTCGTATTATATTAGACGGAGAGTCATCGGAATTCAGTCATTATTCTCTCTATCAGGTGACTTTACTCAGTTCATCTTTCTCCAAACGCATCGGTTTAGCTTCAGTACTTTTGTCTTCGTAACTGCATATTTGAGGAGTGTCTGTTCAAAAGGTGCTTTTTTCACTTCACAAAATGTTTTAGTATTTCGTCCACGTTCATTGCAGGAGATGAATAATATCGAATACCACCAGTTATCCAAACCGGAAAGATTAAAAGTAGTAGCACACCCGGTCACGGGTACGTTCCTTGTGCCTTTTATTATATGTTTTCTTGCAGTATAGATCTCTGTCATGAATATCAGGTTGTATTAACTACGTAAAGGGAAGGGCATACAAGTCTCTGGTAAGACCCCAAACTAGAGTATGGTTCGAGTATATGGGACTCTCACCAGGATTACTTGATTAAAGAACTGGAAAAAGATCCTAAGAAAAGCAGCTCGATTTGTTCTGGATGTTTTCCGACAAAAGAGTAGCGTTACAAAAATGTTGCAAAGTTTGGACTGGGAAAACATGGGAGTAAGGAGACTAGCTTCTCGACTAAGTGGTATGTTCCGAGCTGTCAGTGAAGAGATGGCGTGAAATGACATTAGTAGACGAATAAGTTTGAGTGGTGTATTCAAAGGTAGGAAAGATCACAATAAGAAGATAAAGTTGAAATTCAAGAGGACAAATTGAGGCAAATATTCGTTTATAGGAAGGGGAGTTAGCGATTAGAATAACTTACTAAAGGAGATGTTCAATACATTACCAATTTATTTGCAATCATTTAAGAAAAGGCTAGGAAATCAACAGATAGGGAATCGGCCACCTGGGCGACTGCCCTAAATACAGATCAATAGTGACTGACTGATTGATTGATTGATTGATTGATTGATTGATTGATTGATTGATTGATTGATTGATTGATTGATTGATTGATTGATTGATTGATTGATTGATTGATTGATTTTTTCACAACTTTCTCACGATGGAAATAGCACCTTAGAACGGACACTTCTTATTTTGTATTTGCCGCTCTTACCTTTGTTTAATCTTTTTTTTCTTTCACGTGTAGGTTTTAGTACGTTAGGTGGTCGGCACATTTACGGTTTGTTACTTAACGTAGGAAATGTACAAATCCTTTGACGTTCGAAGACTCTTTTCAAGTGTGACCTCATGCCTTCATGGAAGTAATATTCTCCCGATGGATTTCTACTGAAGATGACGGATGTGGCAAAAGTGACGGAGTAAACTACACAATCGATCATGTTACGATAGTGATCTATACGATGATAAACATCGGGACAGGAGTCGAGAACAGCCTAAATGTATTATCCTTATGTCCTGGCAACAAAGTATTAGCAATTACTATCTTAAATTTGAAACAAGAAGAGGCTCAAGACATGACGAAAATTTATCGTGGTAATGAAGATAATGGAGATGACAGTATTGAAGTAATATTGCTGTAGAGTTAAGGATTACATACTATGTAATCCTCAGTATTACTAGAGAAAATATGGATATTTAATTTCTGCATTCTTAATGTCAAAATAGGAGCATCCACCATTTACGTATGGGATGAAACTGTCGGTAAACGTGGATATTGTGAAATAGCAAGTTTCATCAGCCACTACTCATTGTTCATGAATGAGTGAAAACAGTAATAATTTTCAGTGGGAATTGCCCAGGTCAAAACAAGAATTTGAATGTAGTATTATTAGATTTACGTCTGATACATACGAACCAGTTTTAAACGATACGTCATGTTTTCCTCATGTCGGACATTCAATGATGGGGTGTGACAGGAATTTTGGTCACATCAAACTAAAAAATAATGGTCTGTGAGGTGTTTTCTAAAGAACATTATATTCACTTCATACAAAATACCAGACAAAGAAACAGATTTTAGGTCATTTCAGTTACCAGGGAAATGATAAAAGAATTCAATACCCTAACTTCCTCTCTTTGGTAATGAAGAAACAACTAACAGGATCAGCATTTAAGGATGGTGAATCAATACTCATCTGCGAACTAACGTTCACCTTTAGAAGGGGAAGAGCTCCAAATACAGTCCGAAGACTTTCAATCCTGGCTCCACTGAACTACCTTCTAAGTCCTATGAATCTCACACCGGCGAAACGTGACCTGCAAGGCCTTCTGGTTTATGTTCCAATACCACATAAAACATCTTTACAGGAAGCAATCCGAAACGGTGTAGATTATGAAACCACTGAGATTGAAGAAGCGGCTGAGGAAGATGACAGCACTGCCTTTAATTTACAATAATCTAATAAATACTTTTGTGTCATGTCACATTATTCAGATTAAGTTTATGTTAGGAATCACAAACGGCATTAGACACACTGTTTAGTTATTTAATAGCACAGTGGAACCTCATTATCTGGAATCAACTCGGGAGCTAAATTTTATTTCGAGTTATCGACATTCCGATGTTTAGAGAATACCGTTTTCGAGCATGAATAGTACATAATTGAATCATATGTACCTGCGTGCTTATACTGAATATATTATTTTTAGCAGTATTTAAAAATATACAAACTCTACTTTTCGGCATCACTTAATTATAACCATTATTATAGTCGCTTTTTAGAAGACAGGATACAGCAGTGAAACAAGAAACAGACCTCCGTTAACATCTTTGGAAAAAATCCGTTAGTCTCTTCTGTTTGTTACTGTTAACCTTTCCACCCTTCAAGTTGAAACTTCTCGTCAAAACCACGCAGCCGAGATTCGTAAATGGAGCTTATCATCCGCGACTTCGGTCGTTGCTTTCGTACGTGACTGGTAATTAATTCACAACCGAGAAACAGCGAGGCTTCACCGATTTTCCTATCACTAGAAGTTTTAGTTCCTCGGTTCCCGTCATATTAGCTCCCAGCATCACTGTAACCCTTTCTTTACTTGTTAACTGTTCCTCACAAACCACAAATGCCGTATTGCACAGTTAAGATGTTACAGAGTATTTTTTGCATCGAGGGAGGAAATGTTCGCTTCAAGAAATCGAAAAATTCGTGTAACCGAATTTCGAGTTATAGAGAAATAAATGCACGTGAAGAATAGGACAAATGGCCGGGAAGTTTAGTTACTTCGAGTAATGGAGGTTCGAGATATCGAGGTTCGACTGTAGTTTTTAAATTAGTATTTTGTTCATGATTGACATGAACCAGTGTTTCATAGTTCTTCAAAATATATAGTAAACTGTGCAAAAAAAAAAGCATCTCAGATAGGTCTAACCATTATTGAAGACGATCTACATTTAAAAAATTAATATACCAATTTTTATTACGTATGTAGTAGAATATTATCTACGAGTATTATTTTGCTATGTATGAATTAAATAGTGTTTAGGAGTTTGGATTGTATGTAATCTTATTGCATTTTCACCTCTGAAATCCTTACTTTATTCACGTTTAGATGTGATTTCCCAAAACCATGATTTTCAGATTCGCCCTTTCTCCTCCCAGCTCCTGATATTAATGTTGAAACCAGAATTATCTTTAGAATCTATGTACAATGTATTTATTTTTACAAAACAACCGTACCCCTTCAAATACTCTCCGTTACAGCTAATGCATTTGTCCCACCGGTGCTTCCACTGTTCGAAACATTTTTATAGTCATCTTTAGAAATGGCTGATAGCTCCTCCCTCGCTTTTGTCTTGACCTCTTCAATGTTGTCAAATCGATGTTCTTTCATGTCCCTTTTCATGTGTGGAAATAAGAAAAAGTCGCACGGAGCCAGGTCAGGCTGCCACTTTTAGCCAAAAACTGTCTAACGGAGATGGCTGTGTGTGCAGGTGCGTTGTCGTGGTGGACGAGCCAGTCTCCTGTCTGCACAAATCGGGTCTTTCTTGACGAACACTGTTGCGGAATCTTCTTTAAAACTTCCCAAGAAAATGTTTGCCCGTTGTTCACTTAAACTTGACATCATAAAAACGAAACAAGATCAAAACAACGCTTGCAAAAACAATCACTGCACATGAACAGAACAACACAGGCGGTACTGGGACTGAACTGACAATGAGTTGCGCTATACACGCCTAGTGGCAGACATGCGTACCACACTAGCTTCACCCACGGCAATGTTGCTTCGGTCGTCTTGGGTACCCCCTCGTACAGTACGTGATATAACATTTTGTCTGTGTGTGTGGAGATATAGCCGATTAAACTAAGTCCAGAGCTCCAAGCACCAATGAAAAGAAAAACTGGCGGTAAACTCTAACTATTGCAATGACTGCAGGATTTTGAGAGTTTGGTAGACTTACCTATTAGAAACTTTCTTTTCCATTATTAAATTTGTTACTCTGTACAAGTAAGATGATGTATTCACAATGACAGCTCACCTCCAGCAGAGCGCGCGAGTGAATACAGCGCCATCTTATAACAGAGTATGCGCGTGACGTCACGTATTTAGCATAAATTTTGTCTTACTTTGGAGCTCTATTTCATGAACACTACGTTTTATATTTTCATATTTGTTTTCGCAACAGGTAGTCTCCTCTTCTATCTGTCAATTGGATGCCGTTATGCATCACTAGACCAAGCGCCAAAAGTTGGTTGCGAGATAATCGCCTTTAAATTTGGTTCTACTGTATGTGTAAATTCGAGCGAACATAATTTTGCTAAATATGGTATTACTGGTGTTGTAGGATAATAGATTATACCTTCTCACCAAATTTCAACATTTTTATACTCGCACTACATTGATTTTCTTGAAGAAATAGCGCTTAGTCTACTGATGCAATTTAAGGTTTATCTCAAGTGCGAATAATGTATCACGATGCTACACCAATAACCCCCAACTGTTGAGTATCTACTGAGTAAAACTTCAAAAAATATAACGTGGCGGCAGCCATGATTAAAACTGAATCTCCTACTGTCTGAAAAGGCCCGCTAAGTGCTTGATGCACCACGAGCCGCGCCACAACTCCGGTACATTATTCAGGTTTTAGATGGAGAAATTCTAGAATGGAAGCTGTTCTCTAAAGTCGTTGCTATAACGACTTGCTGATTTGAGGAATTTCAACTTATCTGAGTCAAATACAAATGGTAAGACATGAGCCATTGTAGTCTGTACCATTTTTGAATGGATTTTCCTTCACGATAGACCTATTATATTCTGAGAGTACAGTATTGAGGTGATATTTTTAAGCCTTGTTTTGTTTGGCTTGAGACAGAAAATGTGATTAAAGATATTTTCTCCCATAAATACACACAAATCACTGGACAGGTAATAGGATTCTTGCTCTCAGTTCATTCAATCTCGAAATCAGGATCTCCATTAAACCTATCTACGTCATCCACGATGTCAGAATCTGCTTGAAGATTCTGGTAACATTGTTTGGCATCTGCAGGTATTAGGTGCATCAGCGAACCAAAGTCTCTTAGTTTGGCTTCAGAGATAATACGTTTCCCTTTTGGCCAAAAAGGTATTAATGCCTGGTGAAAGGGAACTCTACTTTCCCGTGGTCGTCCCTGTCTTGACTTATTTAGATTTACTTCCTGAGATTCACCATCAAATTCTAGAGAATGATTCTCAGACGCAACCTTCTTGGCAAGCTGCATTAGTAGCATTGTCCTTCTCCTTACTTTTGGAAGTACTTGATACATCGCTGAACTTCGTCACTTGATAAACCACTCAATGTATCACCACGTAAAAATGTCAGCACTATCGAAAACGCGGGCTCCCTCGCTGTCATCCGCGCGCAATGTGAGGAATGTGGCGCTTTGTCCAATGATGCAAACTGGAACGTCGCATAGTCTACTGATGCAATATACATTTTTACTGATTCCCGCTTTGTCACTTAGGTTTTCTCTTTGCTAACAACTAACGGCCTCTTGTAATGCAGTGGGGAATTTTTTATAAATAGCTCAAGCCTTCCTCTACAAGATGGCGCTAAAATCTCAATTTTCGTCATATGGCGCTTAGTCTACTGATGCATAACGGCATCCAATTGAGACATTAAACATAATCTTAAATTAAATAATCTCGGCGATACCCGTTCTATCCAAACACTATAAGCGTCTTAAAATTCTTTCCATGGCCCCGTTGTCCAGGAACATAAGTCTATGTTAAGAAACATTTTTTGTTCTAAAATTTGTTTCTCTGGAGACAATTTCGTGAAACAAAATAATTAACATTTTCTCTCGACAAATAATCACCCGATTCTAATTCACTCATTAAATCTGTCACCATAGTGCTAGCAAATGGAGACGATGTCTACTACACAGTCACACAACACACTGAATTTGTCGTTTGCTAAATCGCTTTCTGTAATGAGAACACAGCAAAGCAGGCAGCATCGGGTGAGTTGGCCGTGCAGTTACGGGCGCGCAGTTGTGAGCTTACATCCAGGAGATAGTGGGTTCGAACCCCACTGTCGGCAGTCCTGGAGATGGTTTTCCGTGCTTTCCTATTTTCACACCAGGCAATGGTGGGGCTGTACCTTAATTAATGCCACGGCCCCTTCCCTCCCACTCCTAGCCCTTTTCCTTCACATCGTCGCCATAAGGCCCATCTGTGCCGGTGCGACGTAAAGCAAATAGTAAAAAAAAAAAAAAAATTAAAATTCAGGCAGCAGAGCGATTCAGTGTGATGCCAGTAGATGATTTTAATGTTACTACTTCCTCCAAAATGAAAACCTCACTGCACTGAAGAAGAAGCATTAACGATTGTTTTTTTGTCAGTTGGTGATTTCCTTCGAACATTCGCTTTCAATAAGCGAGAACTTCAAAGCGGACTGTAAGACTTGGGGTTCAGTCTTGCGACAATAGATGACGTTAATGTTCTTCTCCTTCTTATCCCACATCTGTGGGGTTGCGGGTACGAACTGTGTGACACTTGTGGATTTGGCCCTATTTCACGTCCGATTTCTTGTCTGAATAGTCAGCGTTGAGGTCTTCGGTTCAGAGGATCCCGAGTTCGATTTCCTACCGGGTCGGGAATTTTAATCGCGTTTGATTAATTCTTCCGACGTCGGGACTGAGTGTTTGTGTCAGTACATACATCACACTACCAACCACCACAGAAATACATAATAGTGATTACATCCTTGAATATAGGGTTGGCGTCAGGAAGGGCACCCGGTCGTAAAACAAAAGTTCACAGGTGGTAAGGTAAGTGCTAGGAATATGTGAAATTTTCGTTGCGCCATTTTGAAGATTTTTTGTAAACACTTTGTGGGACAATTCTTCCTAACACGGAGAAAAATAATCAAGTATTTCATTAAATTCGACCCGTAAGAAATAAACTCATCATCATGCGTCTTATGAATCACATGAAGTTAATATGGTCACCATTGTTTGGTACGTCATTATATGTATTTTTAACCCCACTGTCAGAAACCCTGAAGATGGTTTTCCGTGATTGCCCATTTTCACACCATTCAAATGATCGGGCTGTACCTTATTTAAGGCCACAGCCGCATCCTCCCCACACCTAAGCCTATCCCATCGTCCCCATAAGACCTATCTGTTTCGGTGCAACGTAAAGCAACTTGTAAATAATTAAAACTTCTTTTTTCAACCTTTAACCGTTATGAAATGCATATTTAGTGAAAATTAATGAATGTTAATTAATAAAGAACTAGTTTTTATTTTTATTTCTTAACGAACCACTACATAATTCATTTTTAAAATAATTTCTTGATTACATTTTAGAAATCATATTTTAAAAATGGAAATATCTTAAGATGGCAGATTCCTTTAAGCACTTTGGACAAATAGACATGTCATTGTCTTCCATACTAAGCCCAACATCCTTGAATATAGGGTTGGCGTCAGGAAGGGTATCCGGCCGTAAAACAAAAATCCACAGGTGGTAAGGAATATGTGAAATTTTCGTTGCGCCATTTTGAAGATTTTTTGTAAACACCTTGTGCAACAATTCTTTCTAATACGGAGAAAAATAATTTCCACACACAGAACAAAGTCTCATATCCCCACGGTATAAAACACAGTGCATTTTTATTTGACGTCATTTAGTCTCCATGCTTATCAATTTCGACGTTCCTTTTTACTCCAATAGACGATAAACAAACGGATCCCTTTTGTGTGATCTTCTGAATAATTTTGACCTGTAAATGCTGAATGTATCACCAGAGATCTTTTAAATACCATCATCGCATAGTACCAGCTCTCAGTCCGTTTTGATGAAGGTTTCTTGGAGATAGCATTCCCCTTGCTTTGGTACAGTCTTGATGATTCTTGTTGGTAGTTAGTTTGTCGTTGTTCCTGATCTCTTTCTTAGCTTCAAATAAACGTTTTGTCCCACAGCGCAGCTAATATGGCCAACTGCTCCTATTGTGGCCAAGCACGTGAATACCAGAAAACAGTCTACATGTGTTTTATTGACTGCAGAAAAGCCTTTGTCTGTGTTGAGCATGACAAACTAGGTGAAGCCATGCTGGACTTCGGGATACCCTTACACCTGACTCAGTTGATACGTTCGCTTTATACAGAACAAGAGGTAGCAGTTTGCACATCATATTGAACTAAATCATATATGCTTCTATTTATCATTTACAACACTGTGGCATGATTTTATTCAAGCGCTCAATATGGTCGCGGGGAATGAAGGAAGGAACCCTGGATGACAGTGCCATAGGCTGTGAGAACCCCATAGTGCTCCGGTAGGAGCGAATTTCTCTAGTTGGACCAGAGCCGCAAGCCGTGATTTCGATCATGAAAACACCATTGTCGCGTCCCCACGCAAGCAGCAAACTTTGGAGGGGGTGAGATTTGACTGAGGGGATGCACCGAACATTTCTCACAGGTTAACAAACGTCCCTTTTCCAGGCTTGGAATTACATGAATTCTAATTAATTAATCACCACTAAGCCAAATTCTATAGATCTGACACCACACGTAGTTAAGATGATAATTACAGAGTAACAGGGGCTGATAATACCATTTACTTGTGGCATGCGGATATACTGTATATTCGCATTAACGTGAGCAGACGTTAGCATCTGGCGAGCTCTCACAAAGGAAGGGGGTTTGTTTGGCCGTAGTTCTCCTTCAAGCCCGAAACCCCGTGAGACTATATAAGATGGGTAGACAAGGTAAGCGCTGTCCTATTGCATTTTGAACGCCGACAGTGAGGTGTCGTGACCGTGAGCAGGTACGATAATAACTTTGTGAAGTTTATGTTGGACTTGAAGTAAAATCGTTGTGATTTAGCTCACAAGAACTTGTGACGGTCGGTATACGTAAATAAAATACTACACATACAGTACGTGAAGTGTGAAATTAACGTGTGCGGTTCGTTAATATATAACCGCTGACAAAGACAGATAGCAAGCAGGCCCAGTTCCCTTAATTTAGTGTCGCATAGATCCGACTTACATCTAAGCGGCGGCTATAGCAAATTGTTAGCCAGCACTAAGGTTGCGATCGTGCATTCGAGCACACTAAGCGGAGAAATGGATGGTCCTAATTTAATTCAACAATTTCAGATACAGCCCGATATTAAGGAGACAGCATCCATGAACTACCCAGGAGTCGACAAGAGGACCTTCATCCCTGTGCTGTGTGTCGTAGTCATGGGCTGAGCCCGCATGACATAGTGGCATTAAGTCCTTTCGTTCTTTAATCATGTGAAGTAATAGCTAAATTCACTAGGAGAGGCCATTTTAAATATATAAATTAAATATTAATGTAAGCCAGAGTGGCATTTGTATTATTCATTTCAGTAAATTTAAATGCGTTTAGGGCTGCTTGCATGCTAAGTTCTCGAGCTGTGTGTTGTAAATATTTATATGGGAAATAAGGGAAGGAATAGGTTAGATGTACGTGTGTCTTACTGTTATTTGTATTTTATTCCATTTTATGTTAAGTTAAGATAGACTTGTATGGGTAGGGTTCTTCGTGAAAGATGTCGTGGACAATACGCCACTAGTGTCGAAACGGTAGAGCGGATTAGACTAGAGCCAGTGCATTCTAGGATGTTTTATTTCTTGATGCATGAATTTCAGCTGTGAGAAGACGCAAAGGGGAGACTTTTCAATGTCGAATGTAGAGTAGGATCTTTAAGTGGGACGGCAGGCAAATTCGTGGATATGTACTGGTCGTCGAACCGAGGTTTATTTATATGTGAGGCTAGAGAATTGCCTGTGGATATTTACTGGGGCTGAGATGCTAAGAGATAAGCTATGAATGCTGTGATGTTACATTTGGAGTTGTGATGATGATGATGATGATGTGATAATGTACCGGGCTGTTAAATGTGAAAGTATGTAAGGCTGTGAGTCATACTTGCTGCCCATATTTTTATGCTTATTCTGTAGCACGGAGAATGTTGTCAACGCCGGATGCGCCATTTGTTCTTGCCCCAGGTAGTCGCCGACCATCGACCAGCTGTACGCTGGTCAGAGAAGGGTAGTGAAGTTTTTACAAATAGTCCAGTTATGTTTGTGAATTGCCTGTCCACAACGACCTAGTTAGTTGTTATTTCTGTTGCCAATCAACTGATTTCCCTGCCGTGTTAGATGCTACTGCTATGCCGCATCTGCATAAGATATGCGACGTCCAGTGTCCGGATATGTTGGGTTCTTGACCCGACAGCTCTATCAACTTTAGTGTACATATTTTTTGTGCTTCATTTTCCAGGTTTTGTTTATTTAATTTGTAGTTTTGTATGTTGTGTCCAGTGTGTTATTTCTTTGTTGTGATGTTGTCATTTGTTCGATAATGGGGAGACATAGCCCGATGGCTGCTTTTGGGAAGAAAGGTTCTGACGTTATCTGAGATCATGGGTTCGGACCCATACGGTAGAGTCTGTGACCATTTTGGAAGGGTGATTCAGATGCAGTCCTGAACAAGTGTTTTATATGTTTGTGTCCGAGTGATCGGAAGATGTATGTAATTTAGGCCATTACTAGTGGATCGGGTATTACTATCGCATATTATGAACGGTTTAGAAATCGAGCAAAGAACTAGGGACCTAACAAAGCGCGCAACTACAACATGTAAATTTAAATTATTCCATGCAACAAGAAATTATCTTAATATCTCGGTTCGTGACCCGCATCGTTTGTAAACAATTTGTTTAATAGTTGTTATTTATGTAAAATACGTGTGATATTTCTTTGATTTACACAGCCAGTGGTCGGTTGTTTTCTTTGATTCTTTTGTTTAGAATGGTTTCTTTTTTATGTTTTTAGTTTAATAAATCCATTTTACCCGATTTCTCGAGTTCTCATTCACTAGATTTATATGTACGTATTACCTGTGCATGTACTTTGGAGTATTTTAGAGTTAGATAATTTCTTTTATTTACTTTTTGACCCTGTTCGGAGGCACCACGCGCTTTCACCCCTCAGCTAGGCCGAAATTAGGACAGGATACAGTACAATATGGCGACACTGAATTGTTTAAAACTGAAAAGGCTGCATTTTTTCACCACTCCTTTTCAATTTGTATGCAGAAATAATTATGCGGAAGTTAAATTTAGAGTAACTTGACATTGGTGTGAAGATTGGGGAAAGAGCTTTAAACAATTTGAGATATGCTGATGACACAACCCTTCTGGTAGAAACAGAAGATCTAAAGCTTTCCATTTCCCTTCTCAAGATGAAAGTGAAAAACTGGCCTTTATTTCGTTGTTAAAATACCAATGTTATGACTACGGATGAGTACAGTACAGTTTGTCTAAAGCTAAATGAGGAAGAGATAGAGATTGCGGTGGACTTTATCTTCTTGGGAGCCAAAATCAGTCAAAGTGGAGATTGCTGTCCTGAAATTAAAAGATGAATCTCGCTTGGACGAATCGCTATGATGACTATGTCCCCGATCTGAAAGAGAAGAGATATCAGTTTGGCTACCAAGTACGGATTAGTCAATGCGATAGTATTCCCACTGTTTATGTATGGATGTGAGAGATGGACGCTGAAACGGGCGGACAAAAGGAAGATCGACGCTTTCGAGCTCTGGTGTTGGCGAAGACTCTTACGAATACCAAGGACTGAAAAAATCACCAATAAGGCAATTTCAGAGCGCACCAAGCCCCGTATGTCATTGGTTGGTATGATTATGAAGCTTAGACTAGCATACTTTGGCAACGTGATGCCATCAGATGCACTGAAAAAAGAATTCATGCTAGATACGATCAACGGTACAAGAAGACCAGGTCACCAGAGAACTCGTTAGTTAGACACCATTAAAACAGCCTGGAACAACTAAAGGAAGCAGTGTGGAACAGAAGAGCGCTAATTTATAGAGTCGCGATGGTCGGCTTCGACTGAACGAATGACATCATCGTAATATCATTTTCGAAGAGTCGGACCTGGTCGATTTTCCTTCTGAGTAACGCTAAGGTAGGAGTTGTGCTTCCTCTTAAAACAATAATCATCACCACTTCAATTTTATCCGGAGAACTCTCCTTTTGTTACCTCTGTGGGGATATTCTTACATTTTATTTTTTTACAATTTGCTTTACGTCCCACCGACACAGGTAGTTCTTATTGCGACGATGGGGTAGGAAAGGGCCATGAGTGAGAAGGAATGAGCGTGGCCTTAATTAAAGTTAAGCCTCGGCACTTGTCTGGTGTGAAAATGTGAAACCACGGAAAACCATCTTCAGCGTTACCAACAGTGGGGTTCGAACCCACTACCTCCCGACTGCAAGCTCACAGCTACGTGACACAAACCCCGCAGCCTCTCGCTCGGTCCATGGTAATGTTCTGTGGTAGTAAATTCGTTTATCCCTGTGGGTTAAGAGCTACCTACAGACAAACGTTGAGCTTTGTAGGCCTTCTGGTCTTCCAGATACTTTTATCTGGATAGAGGAGAGAGAGGAACTGACTAATACAAATATACACTAGCTCTTCTACCCGTGGTTTTCCCATGTGGTTTCATTTGGGAGGGATAGAATAACACCCACGCTATACCCTGCGTGTCGCAAGTGTTATAAACCTGGGAGAGCGGTTTGGCGATCACGGGGCTCTTCGCTGTTTCCTGGCATTACTTCCAGTTACTTGTGCCAGGCTCCTCCCTTTAACCTATCCTATCCTATCTGAACTCCCTTGGTCAACTCGTGTCTTTCCCGACCCCGACACTATTAGAGCATTCGTGGATTAGGGAGTCTTTCATTTTCACCCCATTTGTGGGTCTTGATTTTTTGGCTATTTCATTTTTCGAAGAGTCGGATCCCTTCCATTTTTATCTCTGATTAGTGTTATATAGAGGACGATTGCCTAGTTGAACTTCCTCTGAAAACAATAATAACCACCACCACCACCTGCTACTACTACTAAAACGTTTTCGTTCCTCCCCTGAAGGGGGAGACGGGCCTCTTAGACGGTAACGCCGTCTCTCAGGCCGAGAGATTTGTTACGGTGAAGGAGATAATGCGGAGAAGGTGAGGGGGTTGGCGGCCGTGGCCACCCCTCCTCTGCTCGGTTGGCCGGTCAGATTGCAGAGCTGTTGGACCATGAAACAGCCATGGCCACTTATGGACCGATACCCACTCTGCATCCACCGACGCGATGAGATAAGAAAGAGCTGGAGTGGGAAGGAAGCAGTCGTGGCTTTAATTTAGGGACAGCCCCAGCATGTGCCTGGTTTCAAAGCGGGAAACCACACAAAACCATCTTCACGGCTGCCGACAGTGGGGTTCGAACCCACTATCTCCCGAATGCAAGCTCACTGCACCGCTCGGCCAACTCACTCGGTTCTTAAAATCAAGTTTCAAGTATGAGTTACTTGTATAAGCAGCATTAAATTTTCTATAAAAAGGTGCATGTGGCACGGTAGGTCTATTAAAGATTCAGCCCCCTGCTAAGTAATGTAATTCCTCAGGAATAGCTGGTAGACAGCCGTAAAGAGATGCTACACACCTGGCTTCACGTCGTTAACACAGCTCTTCATAGCAGTAAACTAAGCGTTCTGACAAACCGTTCACAATTTCGAACAAAATGCATATGAACAATATACCGGTATATGGAATTGAAGAATCTACTTCCAAAACTGCTTCCTTCCACTTTTTAGAAAAAATCGAGGTCTTAATCTCTCAACAAACTCTTCTAACAAATCTGTTTATGGCTAAACGTGTTCTTTCCGTGGGCAACTTAGATTCAATTTTGATGTAATTTTTCAAAACTCTCTTCTTCCACTATGTGTACTGCTCCAAAACTCTTTCTTTTCCTACACGAATTATTTTCAGTTCTTCAGCCCATAAGCAATATTACTATTATCTGTCATTTGGGTTCCGAAACTCTTTCCATCGTTCTTTTAATTTTCCCTACAAGGTCAGTTGCAGGTAATGTTTTCAACAATTACTAACACTGTATAAGCTATTTGGCTATCACCTCCAGAGGACGAAAGAAACTACATGATCCATCAAAATGAAGGAAAAACCAAGAGAAATATAAGAGGCAAGGGAACGTGCATTAATTAATTCCGAGTGTGCAAGTCCTAATGCTTTAAATAATTTCAAGTAAATTGAATAGATAGTATACATAATAGAAAATAATATCAGTATTATTACTTCTACTGTATTTCTTTTCAAAAATAATAATAATAATATTTGCTTTACGTCCCACTAACTACTTTTACGGTTTTCGGAGACGCAGAGGTGGCGGAATTTAGTCTCGCAGGAGTTATTTTACATGCCAGTAAATATGTCGACAAGAAGCCGACGTATTTCAACACCTTCAAACATTACCGGACTGAGCCAGGATCGAACCTGTCATGTTGGTGACAAAAGGCCAACCCCTCAACCGTCTGAGCCTCTCAACCCGGCTAGTCCTTTTCAGATATAGGCCTACGTCTCTCGCTAACCTTCCAGGATGTAATCAAATACAATGTGCTTTACGTCGCACCGACACAGATAGGTTTTATGGCGACGATGGGATAGGAAAGGCCTAGGAATGGGAAGGAAGCGGCCGTGGCATTAATTAAGCTACAGTCCCAGAATTTGCCTGGGATGTAATCAATCACAGTGTAGTGATTTAACAATGCAGGATGTGCAAATATTTCATTCAACCTTTTATGCCAACTATTCAAAAATAAAGCAAGATAAATTCATATTGAAGCCCACATCCCAAAGTATTCCTACAAGAAAGTGTTCCGTCAAAGGCATTCGACCAGGACATTCAGTTACTATAGGTTATTTTGTAAAAAGTAGAAAAAGTATAACTTCGTTCTGCAGGACTGCCCTTCCGAATATACAACGATGAATCTCAAGATTTCGAATACAGACTCTGAGTCGGAAATTTATGAACACGGGCAGAATTCCTAAAGGAAATAGAGCTGCTGACTAACGTAGTTAAGTTTTCAAGAGCCATAAGGAGTCAGTTTTTAATTTCATTTCCAAACTAAAGTGAGTTGATGGCACTATGATAGAGAACGGTCTGCACGGCAACATCTTCATAGTGATAGTATCATTAAAGAATGGTGGAAAACTTATTGCACGGAAAGCAAGGATCAGTCGGTTAAATATGAAATTTTTAGAAAGGTGTTTGTTACATCCTCCAACATTGGCTGCAAATCTCCAGCAACGCATGCCTGCTCTGAGTGCATCAGATTTAACGGACTAATTGTCGCGTGTAAAGTGCCTCATGAAAAAATTGAAATCATGACAAAGTATAGGATACATACGCGAAATGCAAAAGCATTTTATAAAGACCTTAAAACTCCCCCCCCCCCAAAAAAAAACAGTTCAGTTGTAATTTGATTGTCGGAAGAATATGCGTGTTCCCTGAGTTCCTGATCAATCTGCCAATTTTTCTAGACAATTTTATTTCTATGATTTATGATTTATGATTACATGGATGTATCTAATTATAGTACTACTTTAACACAAATGATAAAGTCATTTTCAAAACTCTCTCTCATTCCAGTGTACAATTCCAAAACTTTCTACATCCAACCAAATATCAATCAATCAATCAATCAATCAATCAATCAATCAATCAATCAATCAATCAATCAATCAATCAATCAATCAATCAATCAATCAATCAATCAATCAATCAATCAATTAATCAATACTGATCTGCATTTAGGGCAGTCGCCCAGGTGGCAGATTCCCTATCTGTTGTTTTCCTAGCCTTTTCCTAAATGATTTCAAAGAAATTGGAAATTTATTGAAAGTCTCCCTTGGTAAGTTATTCCAATCCCTAACTCCCCTTCCTATAAATGAATATTTGCCCCAATTTGTCCTCTTGAATTCCAACTTTATCTTCATATTGTGATCTTTCCTACTTTTATAAACGCCACTCAAACTTATTCATCTACTAATGTCATTCCACGCCTTCTCTCCGCTGACAGCTCGGAACATACCACTTAGTCGAGCAGCTCTTCTTCTTTCTCTTAATTCCTCCCAACCCAAACATTGCAACATTCTTGTAACGCTACTCTTTTGTCGGAAATCACCCAGAACAAATCGAGCTGCTTTTCTTTGGATTTTTTCCAGTTCTTGAATCAGGTAATCCTGGTGAGGGTCCCATACACTGGAACCATACTCTAGTTGGGGTCCTATCAGAGACTTATATGCCCTCTCCTTTACATCCTTACTACAACCCCTAAACACCCTCATAACCTTTAATAACTTCGCAAATATCGGGCCTTGATTTTCATAATTATGACTATAACCAATGTGTTCTCCCAGCTATCAAACTTAAAATAATTGGCCACTGCCGTCAATAGGAAAGGAGTTATTAAATTTCCGCGATTTTTACAAAATCGTTTATTAAGGACGTAGGCAGTTTTGGAAGTGGAGTCTTCAGTTTCATTCTAAATCCTGTACTAAATCTCCTCTGTCGATAAGGCTAACCGTTTGTCCGCTGTTTTTGTGTCAGATACTTTTATTATAATGTCCTCTAAATTTCCATCTTTCTCATTTGAGGTTACGGCTTCACCGTTAGCCTGGGTAGCCCTCAGTATACACCACCGGTTCCACTAACTACTTTATCGACGGTTTTCGGAGACACCGAGGTACCGGAAGTGTGTCCCGCAGGAGATCTCTTACGTGCCAGTTGATCTACCGACACTAGGCTTACATATATGAGCACCTGCAAATATCACCGGACTGAGTCACGGCCGAACCTGCGAAGTTGGGGTCAGAAGTCCAGCGCCTCAACAATCTAAGCCACTCAGCCCGGCAGTGCCAGGAGTGTCCGAGGTTATGTTCAGCTCGCCTAGTACAGGTCTATTTATTTGACGCCCATGGGCGATCTGCGCTTCTGGATGTGGGATGATGATGATGGTGAGGAGGAGGAGGTAGGGAGAGGGTGAAACGCGGTGAAGGTACATAGCCTACTCTTATCGAATAAGACCAAGGGTTCTACTCAAAGCTTTACGTCGCCATCCGACGGACGAATCACTATCAACAACGTCATATACCCTCATTCCATATGAGCACTGTGGACAGGTTTGGAATTGACTCCAGGGTTTTGGCACGCAGTCTACTGATTAGAAATTGTATACCACCATCTCTCCTACCCTGCCGGCCAACATTCTGATGGTGAACATTTCTTCGACCAGAGGGACTCGAACCGGCTACCCACTGTGTCAGACAATATAGACATCACGCCTTAAGGATTATGGCCACCAGGCGGACTTGTACGATTCAAATCGACCTTATCACTAACAGCCTTTCCATTTTGACTTAGTAACTCGCGAAACTTTCATGTCACACACTACTTCTTTTTCTTTTTCCACCACTTATCTCACGAGTGTGGGGTCGCGAATGCGTGGCGCGTATGCATTTGGCCCTGTTTTACGGCCGGATGCCCTTCCTACCGCCAACGCTAAGTGGAGAGCTGTAATCACTATTGCGTGTTCTGGTGTGGTTGGTAGTGTGGTGTATTGTCTGGATATGAAGAGGAAAGTGTTGGGACAAACACAAACGACGAATTAAGCAGAAGCTATGAAAATTCCCGACGTGGCCGGGAATCGAACCCGGTATCCTCTGAACTGAAGGCCTCAGCGCTTATCATTCAACCAAGGAGTCGGACATCCATGGCAGATACTGACTGCTGTAATTCAGAGAAGCTGCGAAAGGGCTCAGTATAACAAGTTCACGCGCAATTTTGCCAACGTTGTAATGTCGCAGAAGAAGAGTTTGGAGCAGTGATGCCAATTCATTTTTTTGCTATATCCCTACCAAAACCAAACCAAACCAAATCCCATGGCACTACTGTACAGTTCTAACGGGCCTTTGATTACCAAGTGACCGCTGCTCTGCTCGAACTCCTGCAGATTACGGGGCGACGTGTGGTCAACATGACGAATCCTCTCGGTGGATATTATTGGGTTTCAAGACCTTCACCCCCTGTGGGTGGGGGCGGTAGAATAACACCCACGGTATCCCCTGCCTGTCGTAAGAGGCGACTAATAGGGGCCTCAGGGGCTCTGAACGTTGGAGTGTGGGTTGGCGACCACGAGGCCCTCAG
This sequence comes from Anabrus simplex, assembly GCF_040414725.1. Lineage (NCBI taxonomy): Eukaryota > Metazoa > Arthropoda > Insecta > Orthoptera > Tettigoniidae > Anabrus > Anabrus simplex. The sequence continues at coordinate 418,963,798 of NC_090269.1, forward strand.
CTGAGTCCTGGCATTGCTTCCACTTACTTGTGCCAGGCTCCTACCTTGCATCTATCCTATCCGACCTCTCTTGGTCAACTCTTGTTCTTTTCCGACCCCGACGCTATTAGGTTTGCGAGGGCTGGGGAGTCTTTCATTTTCACGCCCTTCGTGGCCCTTGTCTTCCTTTGGCCGATATCTTCATTTTTCGAAGTGTCGGACCCCTTCCATATTTTCCCTCTGATTAGTGTTATATAGAGGACGGTTGCCTAGTTGTACTTCCTCTTAAAACAATAATCACCACCATCACCACCTTTCAAGACCTTCACTTAGCTCCTCAATTATTCTCACGTGGGCAGAGTGGTACCTCGAACCATCCCTCAGACCCAGGGAAAAATCCCTCACCTAGCCAGTGTTTGGAACCCGGTTTATTGGGATTCAGAGGCCGACGTTCCAACATTGATCCACGTTTTATTCCATTTCCTTGTTTCGGTATCAAATATCATGGAAAAATATCGTTCTATTTCTACATTTAAGTATGGCAAGGGATTCTTTTTAGAGTTCTTCAAAGATTATCACCATTGATAACTGGGGGTGTCATAAATTCACTCCTTCATCCCTACACCATGAGAAAAGGAGTTGAAAGTCCCTACTGTTGGCAACCCTGGTAGGATATTACGAATTACTGGCCCCATTTCTAGGAATTTATGTGAATATTTTATCTCACCTTAGTCGCTTTCTAGGAGTTTGCATTCTACCTTCTTTGGCCCCTCGTTTAAAGGAATATTGTTCCTTCTCACGTGTGGTCACTCGCTGCACGGGGGAGAGGAATGTAAACCATGCCTTCGGCACACAAATTGTTGATTATCGACCTTTACAGATCCTGATTGTGAAAGTGTTCTTCACAGTCGGCGTCATAGCCTCCTGGTGGGCAGAGATTAATTAAGAATAATAGATCCTTATGGGTAGGTGTGTAGACAGAGGACCATTTCCAGCGTTCAGCCTTCAACTCTTTGTCAATTAAACGCCTCCACAATTCTCTATCATCTATCATAATTGATCTGCATTCATGGCGGTCGCCCACCTGCCAGACACTCTATCAGTGGTTTACCTAGTCTTTTGTAAATTTATTTCAAACAACTTGGAAATTTCCCTGATTTCTATTCCTATAAATCAGAGGTGCTCAGTTGGGTGCCCGTTGAGGCTATACCAGTGCGGCCGGGATCGCCTGACATAAATGCGGGCAGCTTACGTAGCAAGCATACGTCACAGTGAAGTGAAAGAGCGGACACACTTTGCAGGAAAGCAAAGGGAGCATTGACGTTCGATTGTGATTACGAAGCCCCTCTTCCACTACTCAGCGAAGTGCTGATTGGTATACATTATTTAAAATAATACTCTATAATCACAAAACAACAACAACAACAACAACTGACCTTTCAAAATATATTCCGGTTTGATGTATACTGCGCTCGATATAAACAGTCAGTTTGATTTTCTTATGTTTATTATGTTTATTCATTCAAAGAAAACTGTCCCGTTGTAATATTTGTATTGCAATCTGCAGGGTCTCCTTTTTTAGCTCGCTCCGAGTGTCAGGGGAACATGCACGGAAAGCGATAGCGCGGCCGGGTGACTCATTTGCGGAGAGATATTTTGCTTCATGATCTAATGCAGTACGGTAGTGATAACCATTGCTTCACAGCGATAGTTTAGTTTAACATCTGTAGTATTGGTAGCATGTTCAATGAATTCGCTTTAAAATAGTGCAGTTTCCCTAGGAATACAAAGGTTTCGTGTGTTAAACGAATGATGTATAGCCTACAGGAGAACAGCGTGTATTCGTTGGGTTGTGTTATGCGAAGCATTCTTCTTATACAGGGTACCGCTTTCGATCCATTCGAAAATTTCCTGACATCCTCCCTCCCCATAGGAGTACGTTACGCAAATTAATAAAGAAGTTCCGCACTATCGGGTCCATTCTTAACAAGAAATCACGCAGGAGACGAACCGTTTTAACAGAGGAAAAGCTTGACGAAATACGGGCTCTCTTGGAAAGAATTCCAACAAAATCACTGTCGCGTCTCGCCGTACAAGCTAATGTGGCATTATCTTCTGCCCACAAAGCAACACAGCTATTAAAAGCCAAACCGCACAAACCCACCCCTGCCCAACATTTAAGAGAGCTGACAGTTTCACTAGGGTTTGCTACTGTAACTGGTTGCTTCAGTCAGTTCACGATGGGTATGTTGACCCAGAGGGTTTATTTTATAGTGATGAGGCATGGCTGAGTTAAGGTCTGTTGAAATACCAGTGCCTAATAATGTAGGATTTTTATGCTTGTAACCGTAGTAAATATTCACTAATATTGGAACTATAGAACACAATAACTCACCTATTGAGGCAGTTTATTACTGCCTTGAAGTGACATCATAATTTTACACTCATTAGAGTTTGGATTAATTCTTCATAACAACTACCACACACACACACACTCGGGATTTAGAGGGCAAATCACATGTAAAACTGAAAAAATCCACCGGACTCTGTAGAAGAATACAACACTATTTCCAGATGGTGTTGTATTCCTCTAAGTAAAACTGGATTTGGTGTTTTTTTCAAAAGCATGTAACCACCGCCCCCCCCCCCCCTATACTTGATGTACGACATAGTGTTGTATACCTCTGGGTAGAGGACAAGGAACCCATATGGGCGTGCCAATAATCCGATTTTCGCTAAAAATGCTACTTTTTTCTTTGCTATTTGTTTTACGTGGCATCGACACAGATAGGACTTATGGCGACGATGGGAGAGGAAAAGCCTAGGAATGGGAAGGAAGCGGCCGTGGCCTTAATTAAGGTACAGCCCCAGCATCTGCCTGGTGTGAAAATGGGAAACCACGGAAAACCGTCCACAGGGCTGCCGACAGTGGGGTTCGAACCCACTATCTCCCGGATGCGAGCTCACAGCTGCGCGCTCCTAACTGCACGGCCAACTCGCCCGGTCGCTAAAAATGGACATAGTGTCTTATACCTCCGAGGTACAGATATATTATTATTATTATTATTATTATTATTATTATTATTATTATTATTATTATTATTATTTACGACAACTATCTGCAATACAAGTAAAGTTCCATAAATATCGTTTCATATATATTTAAAGTATAAAGAGGTCTTTCAGTTGCTGCCCAGCGAACAGTAGGAGCGTACTGTTCATGGCAAGTGAAAATCTGTAGCCCTTTATATTTCATCGAACATTTCATAAGATAAAATTGTGTTTAACCGCGAGTATTGAGGTGAACTTTGTACCTCTGGTTCATTGCTGTCGAGTTATTAATGTGATAATGCATTTATTTTTGCAGAAAACAGTTCCTAAAGGCTAGTTTGTACGACGACTCTAGGTTTGGTAACTAATTTTATGAAGCAGATTTCAGGTAAGTAACTGCATGGATGGTTGTTCACATGGAGACTGTAGTTTCATATCCTCTGCATTTTACTTTAGTATTATCTAATTATTAAAGATGCTCACATACTTGCAGTAACTACAGTCGTGGCAGGTATGATGTTAGTGACTAAAGACTGAGAAAAGAAGCAGATTAATATGAAATAGGGAGTAGCAGAACCGGTGACAAGGGAGGACAGAGGAGGCAAATGTCCGCCCCCACCCAAAAAGAAAACATTTAAAGTTTAAATAAATTTAAATATCAATAAAAATACAAAAACACGAAGGAAAATGCACAAATTGTGCACTAAATTGACACCAAGATGATTCCACAAATGCACCCAAATCCTTGGTTTAACTTTGGAACATTTTTGAAGCGAATTTGGTTCAACAGTGGTGTTGACAAAAAAGAAGTTTGAAAGAAAACTTTCGTGTATGTTTTACGCGATTTGGTGCAGAAATTATCTGATTAATATGCTCCAATTTTGGTGTAACAGTGGGGTAAAATGGTGTAAATGAATGTGAAAAAATATAGTGGTGTAATTATGATGCATTTTTCATTGGTGTTAAATCGGTGCATCCATTGTCGCTCTTGCACTAAATTATCACCACGTTTGCACCTATAAAAATTTGTATCAATTTAACAGCTTTATTGCGCCAATTTTTGGTGCAAACTCCACCAGCGGAGGCTGATGACCAGATAAGTCTTGGTCATAAAATAACCTGCAAGTTCTAGTCTAAATGAAATAAGGGAGGAGGGGCTGGGGTGGGGTGTACCGGCATTTAGGGGCGCAGTCCCCTGAGTTGCCCAGGGGTGCGATAATACAGTCACCGGACCTGCCGGATAGATAAAGAGGAGATGGCATTTGGAATGTCCTGCAGCTTTACTGAAAGTAAAAATGTTGAAGATTTAAGAACTTAAAAAGAAAATATCCAACTCTATATCATACTGCGATATTTTGTAAACGTTGATAAATCACGTGTAAGAAATTTAAATAACTTTTTAGGATACTAATTTCGTCAGAAGGGAATTAGCAATGTTGAACTAGAGAATTCTCGGCTTAAAATTTATTCCGTACCGGTACCACCAAATGGACTTCTGCTTGTGAGTTCATTCGTGTACACATTCGTAATAGAATGGATTTCATTTTTGAGTTCATCAACTGTCAGTGCATTGGAATGTATGTTTATAATAACATCGTTAAAAACCGGGCTGAGTGGCTCAGACGGTTAAGGCGCTGGCCTTCTAACCCCAACTTGGCAGGTTCGATCCTGGCTCAGTCCGGTGGTATTTGAAGGTGCTCAAATACGACAGCCCCGTGTCGGCAGATTTACTGGCACGTAAAAGAACTCCTGCGGGACTAAATCCCAGCACCTCGGCGTCTCCGAAGACCTTAAAAAGTAGTTAGTGGGACGTAAAACAAATAACATTATTATTATTATTAAAACCTACAAACACGCCTGGACTGCGAAAAAGTCGAGACATTTCACTATTTCTTCACATCCCCGCTTCATTTTGCAAACCAAGTAACGGATCAAAACGTTTATAACCAGATAATTACCTGTTTAGTTGGAAGAAGCCGGAAGTTGTTGGTGTCGTAATGTAGTGTCGCAACTGCAATTGACGCATGCGCATTCAAATCAAAGCCGGTTGCGAAACCTGGTGTCATCCTGTAAACTAGCTTTTAGTTCAGTGATAACAGAACAGATTTTTGATTTGTGTATTGTTTGATATATGATTGGTTAGTAAATATTCTGTTAAAGCTAGCTAATAACATATGATTATCATGCTTAAGAAATAAAGGTGATGAATTATTGCTTGAGAACGGCTAGCGAGTGGAGAACGGAATTAACTCCTATTTTAAGTGCTATTTCTAAAGACGTGTTCCACAATATTTCATTTTAAACTGTTGGTCACCTTGACAGAAGAAGGTATTGCACGTGGACACAACAAAGAAAACACAAGGAATGAACCCGTCCGATTCCACTGAGAAATATGTTTTTGTGGTGGAAACTACGGGGCCGGGATGTTGTCCCCTGCCTGCCAACGACATCAGCTGTGGGGATGTTTGCCCTTTCTTACTCGACATTTAAATGTTTCTTTCCGAGGCAAAAATGTTTTGATTGGTGCTGTGTGGCACAGAATTCTTGCTTTTAAGATGCAACTTTTATTGTTGAGAAAATACCTCCCAGGAATAACGATGTAACCACCAAATCAGTAATTTTTCAGGAGAGAGGAAAATTATGTTTTGGAAATTATTTCGTGGTATACACTACTGGAATGAATTGCAAATGCAAGTGTACAAATGAGTTCATCTATTACAAACAATATTTTATTGTTATAATTTAAGGTTCTAAAAGTAATGCATGAATTGAAAGTGATAACATCGAAAATAATCTGCAAGTATGTCTTACAGAAGAGAAATCCTGTACATGTACTTGGAACACAAATGATAGAAATAATATCAGTGAAATAATAAAAATAACAATAATAACAATAAAAATGTCAAGAAAATAATTAAAAATGTAGATGTGATTCCGTCTATGGCCTTTATTTAAATCGATATAATAATGTTAATTTCTTTATGTCGCTAGCTACTTTTACGGTTTTCGGAGACACCGAGGTGCTGGAATTTAGTCCCGCAGGAGTTCTTTTTACGTGCCAGTAAATCTACCGACACGACGCTGAGATATTTGAGCATCTTAAAATACCACCGGACTGATCCAGGATCGAACCTGCCAAGCGGAGGTCAGAAGGCCAACGCCTCAACCGTGTGAGCCACTCAGTCCGGATGTACTTAAATGATCTACTTCGTCTGGTGATGAACCAACATAAGCTTGCCCATCATCTTCACTGATGTTGCATCGTCACACCACGGGGCACGAAGTTCTGCTGGATTTAACCCAGCTTAAAGTTCAAATGTTAGATATAAAACGACACCACAGCATAGAGTTGTGATGATACGCCCTATTTCCACGAAACTATCACTTTTAAAACATTTGTTGAGTACATCCTTATTCCGGGGAGGTCTTCAATTACGGAATAATTTTTGAAGAATTCCCATCTTTAAAACCATGTGCGTAGAACAGTTAAACCTTCGTCCGCTATCTACTTACAGGAAAATAGCCTATCGTAGATTCCTATATAACGCTGTTAACGGTTTACTTCTCTCTCGTTGGTCGGTAGATTCAGAGTGGGTCTCGACCCACAAGTGACCACGGCTGGTCCGTGGTCCAACAGCTATGCAGTCTGACCGGCCAAACGACCAGAGGAGGGGTGGCTACGGCTCTACCGTGGCTCTACGCCTCTGCATTCGGGAGGAAGGACGGGGCTGGACCTTACGACTGGCTTCCAGCCGTCGGCTGTCCTGAGAATGGTTTTCCGTGGTTTTCTATTCTCCTGCTCTAAGGCGAATGCCGGGACTGTTCCTAGTGTAGGCTACGCCCGCCAACCCCATCACCTCCTCCATGCATCTCCTTCACCGTAACAAATCTCCCGGCATGAGAGACGGAGTCACCGTTTAAGATGCCCACCTCCCCGTTCAGGGGAGGAATGCAAACATTTTAGTTATTTCGTTCTCCTGAACCTGTATACTTCTCTTCCTCACATGTCCCAACTCGCAAAACTAGGATAGATGCACCCCTCCATGTTCCGTAATCCCGCCTCTCTTTTGTTCAAAGAACTTCATTTATCCGCATCCTCTTTAATTCTGACAGGAACCTGGACGTTTTTTCTTCGTATGACCCCTTTAATCGATTCTTCCTTAAATTAACGTAACTCCTTTCCTTCGTTATCCCTTTTGTTTTCCTCTTCTCATTGCTGTCGCCACTCTTGTACAGTACAATCGCAGTCACAAGAATTTCGGGTAGAAAAGGAAACAGGTAACGTTTGGGCGAATATTTTGGCCAACCCTGAGGATGAAGGAGAAGTAACCAAGGCAACATCACGTGTTCGTCTTCCAGGAGGTGTGGCTTGCGACGTTGCGCACTCAGAGGTCACTCCCAACTCGGGAAGTGATTAAGACGTTTCTATAGTTAAACATTCTGTCTCTACTAGCTTTTCCTAATCAAGGAAAACAATTAATTAACTGTAATTTAATTGCTTGATCAGCGCTGACAATAACTTCATAGGAATGGTTTTCGAAACGCCCTTGCGTCTCTGATAATCATAATTATTTATTGCCAGGTTATTTTTACTTTGATTTTTGAGGATAACAATTATTATTAGTAGTATTAGTAGTAGTGGTAGTAGTATTTAACAGGGCCTGTATTGACGAAAATAAGGGCAATTCTTTCTTACAGTAGTTGAACGCGATGCCATTTGATAATCAAGTCATAGTCGAGACCGCTAACATTTTAGCCAGACCTCGCACACAAGAATTACAAACAAACTGGAGAATTTGACCCTCAATGAGTTGACATACACATTACGCCTGTTGCCTTGAAGGAGGCGTGTGGTTCCTCCCTTCAGTCCCCTCCGCCTTCATTGTCGAGCCAGTGGGACGTGTGGGCAGGCGAGGAAGCAAGTATCTTTCCCTTCGCGTGTGTTTCGTTCATACTAGATATCCTTGGTTCGTTTTCTTCACCTCCCCTCACTCTTCAGATGTATGCATGTGTTAACGCGTCTGATGGATGTGGTGGTTCTGAGGGCTGTATTGATTTCTTCCCTGAAATAAATATTTCTGGCCACGAGATACTAAGATTTCCAGTGTACATACTTTTTTTACTGAGTTGTAGCGTTACATACAGTACCTTATCGAAAGAATCCGGGCACCTATGTGAAGGTGCACTTTACCCTATCACGTTCCCTGTTATTTGACATTAATATGGGTAAGTGCATTCTTCGCCTTTAAGAAAGCCTTAGCTCTGTTGGGGACATGTTCAATCAGGTGTCTGAATGTCTGTGGAGGAACGGAAGCCCATTCTTTCTCAAGAACAGAAACCAGTGAACGTAGTTATGCTGGACGCAGGGGTCTGGAACGAATTGGATGTTCTAACTCATCACAAATGTGTACCATTGGGTTCAGGTCGAGACACTGGGCAGGCCAGTCTATTTCAGGATTGTTTTTTTTTTTGTTTTGCTATTGGCATTACGTCGCGCCGACACAGATAGGTCTTATGGCGACGATGGGACAGGAAAGGGCTGAGAGTGGGAAGGAAGCGGCCGTGGCCTTAATTAAGGTACAGCCCCAGTGGGAAACCACGGAAAATCATCTTCAGGGCTGCTGACAGTGGGGTTCGAACCTACTATCTCCCGAATACTGGATACTGGTCGCACTTAACAGGAATGTCAGAGCCCTCAAAGATGCAGCTTCATGACAGGGTGCTTTATCATGCTGATACAATCATCGTCTCTGAACTGGTCCTCCACTGTACGCAGTACACAATGGCTTACAATGTGTTCATATCCTTCCGCATTTAGAGATTTCTTAAGCGCAATAAGTGGACCTCACCCTAACAACGAAATACACCGCCATACAATAACACCACCTCCTTCACTGTTGGCACTACACATGATTCAATGTAATGTTCTCCAAGCATTCGCCAAACCCAAACACAAACCCTTCTTCCATAGGATTGCCTCACGCTATAGCTATTACATCACTCCAAATCACTCTTCGCCAGTCATCCACTGTCCAGTGGCTTCGCTCTTTACACCACCTCAAGCGATCCTTAGCATTGACTACAGAAATGTTTGGCTAATGAGCAGCAGCTCGTCCACCCGACGCACAGTCATCGTGTTGGCTGGACTGCTGGTAGCACTTAGGAACTCATGAATGGTTCCTTCCGCTAATTTCATGAGATAGTTTACAAGAACTCTCCGCAATGCTCGACGGTCCCTGTCCGTCAAAAAACAAGGTGTGCCTAGTCTTGGTTTGGCTGCACTTGTTCTTTCGCGTTTCCACTTCACAATCACATCACCAACCGTGGGCTGGGGAAGGTTTAGAAGGGTTGCAAGTGTCCACGTTCCAAGTCACTGAACTCTCCTGTCTGACCCGTTCTGCTGTCATTGCTTCTCTACTGACAACACATACACCCCGCCTCCTTTTGTACCACCTCTCGTGACATCTAGGGTTCAATTCCACATTACATAGGGGAGTCCGGATACTCTTAATCAGGTAGTGTATGTGTCATGTCAGTATTAACGTTCCTCTCTTCGTTTTACATTCAGTCTTTAATTTTCCTCGTTCTTTTCATTTTCCATTATTTGCATTGTTCACTGTTTCCTCTACATTTACCATGTTAGTTTTTAATTTTCTTCCGCTACGTTTGTTATTAGCTGTTTTTTTTTTTCATGGTTGCTCTTTCATTTATATTATGCCACTATGAGTTAGATAGAGGAGGAGACTAAGGCCAAAGAAGTATTAAAATTTACATATGATAACAATGACATTTAGGGAATCTGCCACCTGAGCGACTGCCCTAAATGCAGATCAGTATTGATTTATTTATTTATTTATTTATTTATTTATTTATTTATTTATTTAGGTATTTGAGATAGTAAAGACTTCAAAGGCCTGACAGAGGGAAGATTATTGAGTAACCAATGCAAATATCCATAAGGGGCAGACAAAAATGAAAACCGAACACCCGCCATAACACATATTCCGAGGGAAAGGTGACAACACTGTTGTTACGTATGCATACTTCCATCGCTGTGGTAGGAGAACTTATAGGTGCACACAGTCTTCGTTGGTGCGCGGACTGGTCTATTGTGTTCGTCCAGCTGTAGAAATGGAGGCAAGCAAAGAAGAGCAGAGAAGTGTGGTTCGTTTTCTGGCGGCGCAGCGCTATGAAGACACATTGTAGAAACTGCGACGTGCCATAAAGTCAAAACTCCACGGAATCATCCTGTTGCATGGGAATGTTCGTCCCCATACTCCCAATCTGACGAAGGATACGCTTTAGCGATTTGGTTGGGAGACACTTCAACGTCCTCTGTACTTCCCGGATATTTCACCTTGTAATTTCCACTTTTTTTCGTGCCCGTCGGTTTCATTCGGACGAGGAAGTGCAAGAGTGGCTGCTGTTGTGGATCCCACAGCGACCTATCTCTTTCTACAGAACTGGAATTGATCGTCTCATCTCCCAGTGGTAATAACTTTTGAATAAAACCATTCCATGGTCACGTTGTAGTGGGTGTTCTTTTTTCATTTGACTACCCCGTATACTTCACTGCGGAACTGTGCAATTCAGCATCTCGCTGTTTTTGTTCCCGAAATAAATAAATAAATAAATAAATAAATAAATAAATAAATAAATAAATAAATAAATAAATAAATAAATAAATAAATAAGGAATTATTTCTCCAAACTTGGAATAGCCTACCAAACGCCACGCACGATCTACAACAAAAAAAGAAGGACTTTCTTCTTTTTGCTAGTGGCTTTACGTCGCACCAACACAGATAGGTCTTATGGCGACGATGGGATAGGAAAGGTCTAGGAGTTGGAGAGAAGCGGCCGTGGCTTTAATTAATGTACAGCCTGGTGTGAAAATGGGAAACCACGGAAAACTATATTCAGGGCTGTCGACAGTGGGATTCGAACCCACTATCTCCCGGATGCAAGCTCACAGCGGCGCACCCCTAAACGCACGCCCAACTCGCCCGGTAATATAATAAGCCTTTCTCAAGACACTAAGATATGTTGCTATGAAACTTTTCTGAAGACAGTAGTTTTGTGTTCAACCGAAACCCTATCGCTAAACGTCAATAAAGGACTCCTCGAAGAAATGGAGGAAAAGGAGCGCAGAATAATTAGGGTAAGAATGGGATCCAACCACAAGAATGGCATTCACCAAGAAACATCCAAAACGGAAGTCTATAATAAAATAGAGAAAATTACAGGCACGATCCGCAAAAGACGGGCACGTTTTCAGGGTCACTTAAATGAATGGTCCGAAACAGGTTGACTAAACAGATCTTTCACTTGTTTCATTCAACCTTGTCTTTTTTAATTCGGTTCTCTAAGATCAGACTAACGTCACGATTCCTCTCTGAATATCATCACAAGCGTCCCGTTCAATCAAACAGCCAAGTTTCAAGACGTGATGCAGCTCGTTCCTCCACCCGACATGTAGTTTTAGTACCGACAACGACAAGGTGCTTGAGAGTCTGCGCAGGAGATCACTGTATGCTCCGTTTATAAGCAAGTGGGAACGCACAGAAAATGTAACGTTTTATTATATTAGGAAGTGTGCTGCTCCGTTTACGATATTTTGAATTGGCTGGTTGTTAATAGCAGGGCCTGCCTGACCAAGGCGGTAAAGCCGTGCTCGGTTCGCCCGGAAGGACATGGATTCGAATCCCAGTCAGTAAGTCGTAAAATTTAAGAAACGAGATTTCCACTTCCGGAGGTGCACATGGCCCTGAGGTTCGCTTAGCCTACACCAAAAATGAGTACCAGGTTAATTCCTGGAGGCGAAGGCGGCAGGGTTTAGAGGTAACCACTTTACCCCATCAAGTGCCGAGGTTACGGATAGTGGAAGCCTTTACCTTCCACCCCTCCAAGGGTCTTCATGGCCTGTAAGGAGATGACTCTGCTTCTTTGATTGTTAATACCGGATGGGCAAAATAAAACTCTCCTGCACAGTATTTACAGTAGTACTGCCGCGGATCCAACTGAGGATCCAACGGCCCCGACCCCAGTCAGTCAACAACCACCTGCAGAACTCAACACGCGAAGGTTCGCCTGGGCACTTTAACGCATGCACAACAGTAAATATATAAGGACACAGATGCAGGTCCTTTTTGATAATTCTTCGACACCACGAGCTCATAATTCCCACTTGCACAGACAAGCAGCGTTGAGATTTCGCCGGGCTTCGTTCCAGACATTCCTTCACTCGAGCAGTGTTTTCTGGTGTTCCAAATATTTTCGGATAGTTACGGATTCCATTGCCTACAAAGCCCGTTTTACGTCATTTTTCCCACTAAGTTTTGCATTGCAAACTTTGCTGGAGGTTTCACACAAACACTTTCAATCTTAAATTCTTGAGCAAAATTTCAAAAAATAAATAAATGTAATTTGGTGTTCCCGTTCGTGGTGATGCCAACTCTTTTTCAGAGCACACCCTCTACTGTAATAGAGATGAACTGCGTGTAGCATTTTAATCACATACCAACCCTCTCGCTATTTTTAAATATCTGACAGTTTTGGGAATCGAATAAAATAAATAATGTTTAGGCCTTTGCTGGCGATATGTAGTGTTTACAGTGCACTGTGTCTTCTGGTATGGGCTAGAATAAAATTCTTACTTTCACTGGCCTGTCTCAGTCTTATACTTCGCTTTGACAATATGAAAGTGGCTGAGGTATGAGCGATTCTTGTAATACCATTCCTTATGCAGCCAGTCCCAGCTATGAATGGTGTGAAAATGTCGCTCATACGGTCGGTTGGTGCATGCATTTCAGTGGGTTTGGCAGACTGATGTGCAATAGCAACTACTGGCTCAGTGAGGAAAGCAACGGGAAACTACATAACTCCTCATTTCCCTAGTACACCTCTTCAGTGACACCTAGCCCATCTATGACAGCTAATGGTGAACCTGTTGAGGATCCAACCAGCCTTCGGCTGAATACCCAACATACATACATACATACATACATTTGCTTTACGTCCGACTAACTACTTTTACGGTTTTCGGAGACGCCCAGGTGCTGGAATTTAGTCCCGCTGGAGTTCTTTTACGTGCCAGTAAATATACCCACACAAGGCTGAGGTATTTCAGCACCTTCGAATACCACCGGACTGAGCCAGGATCGAACCTGCCAAATTGGGGTCAGAAGGCCTGCGCCTCCTACAGTCTGAGCCACTCAGCCAGGCGGAATCGAATTCGGGCCTCCTGGGTGACAGTTAATAGTGCTAACCGTTACGTTATGGAAGTTCGTTTCACGTTTAAGAGACAGTTAAGTGAATGACTGCGGATTTCAAGCCGCGCTAAAACGCGCGAAGTTAATTACAAATTGGGAAATGTAATTATGTGTTAGCGCGAAATAAGATATGTTCATGTAAAATCGTAATATTGCAAGATGTACTCTGACAGTTCTTCGGGGGAGGACCGTTCACTGCCTGCCTGGGTGGGGAGAAGGGAGTATGGTTGCTATGGAAACGTGGGCGGATCCACCGCGATTGCCATGGAGATATGCCTGGTGGCCGACTCGTGTTGCCTGGAGTTGCCAAACCTCTCACTTGTGAGTTACGTACAGCAGAACACAGCGGTCTGCACGAACGAACAAATGAGCCAGAAAAGAAGGAGAAAGGAATGCAGGAATGTGGCAACAACGGGCAAAGCTCCTCCCTCCAGCCCTAACTGTCAAAACGCTTCTTTTAATATTACTGGTATAGTATAGGTACTGTATTGAAAGAAGCCCAGGCTAGTGCGTGTGCTGTCTGTATTATACTTTCAACTTATTTTAACAAGCAGGCTGACACAACTTCTGACTGTTCTTCGATTACTTCGGTTGCCGCCATATCCTCCGAATGCCAGGCATAAAATATAAGCAAAGTTCTTCGTTAGGGGAATCACATTAAGTTCTAAATGAAGTTTACAAATCTATTTATATGGTTATGAGGGTAATTACGGATTGTAGTAAGGATGTAAAGGAGGGGCATTTAAGACTCTCGTAAGACCCCAGTTAGAGTATAGTTCAGTGTATGGGGCCCACAACAGGGCTATTTGATACAAGAACTGGAAAAAGATCCAAAGAAAAGCAGCTCGATTGGTTCTTGTTGGTTTTCGACGAAGAGTAGTGTTACAAAAATGCTGAAAATTTGGGCATGGAAGACTTGGGACTAAGGAGACGAGATGCTCGACTAAGCGGTATGCTCCGAACTGTCAGTGGAGAGATGGCTTGGAATGATATCAACGAATGAATACACTTGAGTGGAGCTTTCACAGGTAGGTAAGATAATAATGTGAATATAAAGTTGGAATTCAAGAGGACAAATTCGGGCATAAACTCTTTTATAGGAAGAACAAGTAGATGAATTTCCAACTTCATTGAAATCATGTAAGTAAACAGTGGGTTAATTACCATTAGGGTGTATGACACCTGAGACACAGCCCTAAATGTAGATCAGTGGTAAATCCTCAGCCTGTTTCCACTTATTTGAATGGATGGAATGAATGAAGCCCCATCTAGCGGCGAGATAGGAATTGTGCCGACTGCCGAAGCCTGACGAACTCCTCTGGGGCAATGATTAATGACTGACAGATGAAATGTTATTGGAGAGTGTTGCAGGAATAAAAGATGACAAACCGAGCCCGATAGCTGCAGTCGCTTAATTGCGACCAGTATCCAGTATTCGGGAGATAGTGGGTTCGAACCCCACTGTTGGCAGCCCTGAAGATGGTTTTCCGTGGTTTCCTATTTTCGCACCAGGCAAATGCTGGGGCTGTACCTTAATTAAGGCCACGGACGCTTCCTTCCCACTCCTAGCCCTCTCCCGTCCCATTGTCGCCATAAGACCTATCTGTGTCGGTGCGATGTAAAGCAAGTAGGAAAAAAAAAGATGACAAGGATAACCGGAGTACCCGGCGAAATACCTGTCCAGCCTCCGCTTTGTCCAGCACAAATCTCACATGGAGTGACCGGGTCTTGAACCACGGAACCCAGTGGTGAGGGACTCGGGCGCTGCCGCCTGAGCCACGGAGGCTAGATCAGTGGTAAATTATGAAAATAAAATTAAAATGAATATGAAATAATTTGTGATAACATTTTACTGGTTGTATTTAAAAAATGTAGGGCCTACTTATTGTCTTGAATATTGATTTCAGAATGAGATTAGATTTATTTTATGAGCAAGCAAGTCCATATCAGTGTACATGTTTGTTAATGTTTACAATTAATTTTTCTTTTTGTACGTTCCTATAGGTCGCGCCTCTGTGGTGTAGTGGTTAGTGTGATTAGCTGCCACCCCCGGAGGTTCGGATTCGATTCCCGACTATGCCACGAAATTTGAAAAGTGGTACGAGGACTGGAACGGGGTTCACTCAGCCTCGGGAGGTCAAGTGAGTAGAGTGGGGGGTTTCATTTCCAGCTCAGCTATCCTCGAAGTGGGTTTCCGTGGTTTCCCCACTTCTCTTCCAGGCAAATGCCGGGATGGTACCTAACTTAAGGCCACGGCCGTTTCCTTCCCCTCTTCCTTGTCTATCCCTCCCAATCTTCCTATCTTCCACAAGGACTCTGTTCAGCATAGCAGGTGAGGCAGTCTGGGATGGGTACTGGTCCTCCTTTCCAGTTGTATCCCCGACCAAATGTATCATGCCCCAGGACATTGCCTTTCAGGTGGTGGATGTGAGATTCTTCGCTGAGTCCTGGGGGAGAAACCAACCTCGGACGGCAAAATGATTTAATGATAGTAATAATGTTCCAATGACCTGTTCATATCCTTCCAAGCAAATTTAAAACATTATTGTAGGCTTATCAGAGCACAGTTTCTTATAGCCTATGCTGCGGAAACGATGACGAAAGTAACGGACCCACTCATTGAAAAAAGTGAGAAGACTTTCCTTAGGAAAATGTTAGTGTCGAAAGAGGCCACTAGATTCACAACCCACGTTCGGATTGAGACCAAATCGAGAACTTTATGAAACAGTTGAGAACCTAACAGCTACCATGAGAAAAAGAGGACTATCATATTTTGGGCACATTAAGAGGATGAATCCAAAGAGACTGGCAGACAGGATACTTAGTCTACAACAAAAGTGGAAGACACAACCTTCATAGCTTAAGGATGTTCACAAGGAGTTGAAAGAAGTGGAGGTTCTGGAGGGAGATATACAGGAAAGAACAATCTTTATTAAGAAAATTGCGGGAATGATGGATGCACCGTGGGGATGGAGGCACTTCCGTGTATGTGGGGTTTGCACTTTCTCCGTCTACCACCCCTTTACAATTTTGGAAAAATTAATTAATAATAATATACTCGTCGAGTCACGCAACATCTCGGTTGAAGTGCCACAAAGGACAAGGCAAAGACTTAAGAATCTCTGGAAGGAGTGTAAAGATAAGGGAATAAATTTGAGAGATAGAAGTCCTGGTGGATTATATAAACGTGGTCTATAGATGACCTTAACGAATGAAATAAAAGTAATAATGTTCCTATATATATTTTCTTGAATTTGAACTTCAATAGCTAGAAAATCCATTTGATGTGTTGATATACCATGGAATATTTTACAACAAGTTCCCCATTCGAAGATAAGACTTTTGCCATAAAGCCCTACGGATAGCTAAATGCTAAAATTAATAATGATAGAAAATGCTAAATTTAATTTCTTTCAAAGGGCTAAATTCTTAGTCCGGTTTCCCCGTCGGGTTCGGGGATTTTAACAGTCAGGTTAGTTTTTCTTGCTCGGCGAATGAGTGTTTGTGATCGTGTGAACTACATTAACATACAACAAATCACACTACAAGAAAGACGGAACAGAGAACAAACCCTTCCACACAGGTCGGGTGTGGAAGCACCGAGCCCAAGTAACTGGGAAATTCAATCAGTCACCACTGATCTGCATTCAAGGTAGTCGCCCAGGTGACAGATTCTCTATCAGTTATTGTTTACCTAGTCTTTATAAACAAGCTAGAAATTCATCGAACATCTCCCTTGGTAAGTTATTCTCGTATCTAATACCTCTTCCTAAAAAACAGTATTTGCCTTAATTTGCCTTCTTGAACTCTAACTTTATATTTTTTACGATATTTTTCTTTTTAAAACTTCCTTTAAACTTATTCGTCTACTAAAGAACGAAGTGGACAGAAAGTGCAGGAGAGCTAAGGAAGAATGGCTGAAGGAGAAGTGCAAGGATGTTGAAGGTTGTATGGTCCTAGAAAAGATAGATGCTGCATAGAGAAAAATCAAGGAAACCTTTGGAGAAAGGAAATCTAGGAAAACCACTTCTTGGGAAAGAAAACAAAGCAGAAAATGGCAGGAACATATCCAACGGTTGTATCAAGGTAAAAGCATAGATGATATGGTTCTGGAACAAGAAGTGGCTGTTGATGCTGATGAAATGGGAGACCCAGTTTTGAGATCAGAATTCGAAAGAGCTTTGAGAGATCTAAGTGGGAACAAGGCACCAGAAATTGATGACATATCCTCAGAATTACTGACGGCCTTAGCAGAAACCAACATGGAGAGGTTATTCCGTTTAGAGTGTAAGATATATTATACAGGAGAAGTGTCATCTGATATTCGGCAGAATGTTGTTAAACCTATTCCCAAGAAGGCTGGTGCTGACCAGTGCGAAAACTACAGCTCTATTAGTTTAGTATCTCACGCCTGCAAAATTTTAACACGTACTATTTAGAGAAGAGTGGAAAGACAAGTTGAAACTGAGATCAGAGAAGATCAGTTTGGCTTCAGAAGAAATTTTCATGAAGAAATCCTGACTTTACATGTGATCTTAGAAGATAGAATTAAGAAATACAAGCTCACGTACATGGCGTTCGTAGATCTAGAAAAGGCATCCGATAATGTTGATTGGGCCAAGCTCTTTGTGATTCTGAAGGCGATGATTGGGATCAGATTCCGAGAACGAAGAATTATCTACAATCTGTATAAAAATCAGTCTGTAGTGTTAAGAATCGAGGGCTTTGAAAAAGAAGCAGTAATCCAGAATGGAGTGAGGCAAGGCTGCAGTTTGTCCACCTCCTTTTCCATGTATATATTGAACAACCAGTAAAGAAAATCAAAGAGAAATTTGGAAAGGGAATCACAGTCCAAGGAGAGGAAAACCAGGTCCTGAGATCTGCTGATGATATTGTTATTTTATCTGAGACTGCAGAAGATCTGGAGAAATTGCTGAATGGTATGAACGAAGTCTTGGGTAAGGAGTACAAGATAAAAATAAATAAGTCCAAAACAAAAGTAATGGAGTGCGGTCGAACAAAGTCAGGTGATGCAGGTAATATTAGATTCGGAAATGAAGTCTTAAAGGAAGGAGATGAATATTGTTACTTGGATAGTAAAATAACTAATGATGGCAGAAGTTAGGACATGAAATGCAGACTAGGACAAGCAAGGAAAAGCATTTTTAAGAAAAGAAATTTTCTCACTTCGAACATTTATATTAGGAATTAGAAAGATGTTTCTGAAGGTCTTTGTCTGGAGTGTGGGAATTGTATGGAAGTGAAACATGGACGATAACTAGTTCAGAAAGAACGAGAATAGAAGCGTTTGAAATGTGGTGTTACAGAGAATGCTGAAGGTGAGATGGACAGATCGATCCACGAATGAAGAGATTCTGAATCGCATTGGTGAGAGGAGATGGATTTGGCTAAATTTGACGAGAAGAAGAGATAGAATGATAGGATACATCTTAAGATACCCAGGACTTGTGCAGTTGGTTTTTGAAGGAAGTGTAGGTGGTAAGAACGGCAGGGATAGACCAAGGTGTGAATATTACAAGCAGATTAGAGCAGATGTAGGATGCAGTAGATACGTTGAAATGAAAAGGATATTAACTTAAGGGTGGCATGGAGAGCTGCTCCAAATCAGTCTGCGGACTGATGACTCAGACAACAACAGCAATGCCATTTCACGCCATATCTTCACTGGCAGTTCGGAACATGTCACATAGTCGAGCTGCTCATCTCCTTACTCTCAAGTCTTCCCAGCCCAATGTTTGTAACATTTTCATTAATGTAATATTTTGTCGGAAATCACCCACAAGAAATCTTTCCTTAATTTTAAAGACGGTGGTAAATTTTTCCATTCCCCAACTCCTATTCTTATAAACAGATATTTGCCCCAGTTAGTTCTCTTGAATTCAAACTATATCATGATCTTTCCTTCTTTTACAATCGCCACAACCGGGCGAGTTGGCCGTGCGGCTAGGGGCGCGCAGCCGTGAGCTTGCATCCGGGAGATAGTGGGTCGAACCCCACTGTCGGCAGCCCTGAAGATGGTTTTCCGTGGTTTTTCCATTTTCGCACCAGGAAAATGCTGGGGCTGTATCTTAATTGAGGCCACGGCCGCCTCCTTCCCACTCATAGGCCTTTCCTATCCTATCGTCGCCGTAAGACTTATCAGTGTCAGTGCGACGTAAAACAAATTGTAAACAAAAACAGAACGTCTCCACTTAACCTTATTTAAGTTATTTGTCATTCCTCGCTAGCTCTCCATTGATATCTCGGAACATAGAAGAGATTCTTCTTCTTGGTTCGAATGGGCCTACTTTGGACCACGCTTGTTCAACTGTTGGGCTTTGATCTTTGCCCAGTATTGGCGCATTTTCTGCCGGCATAGCTCCTGTCTTTCATCTGTCCAGGAGGTATCTTTCTTCCGGGCTTCTTCCTGAAATCCATGGCCTACCAAGCGACCGCTGCTCAGCCGCATCGCTTACAGATTACGAGTTGTCGTGTGGTCAGCACGACGAATCCTCTCGGCCGTTATTCTTGGCTTTCTAGTTGGGGGCCGCTATCTCACCGTCAGATAGCTCCTCAATTGCAATCACGTAGGCCGAGTGGACCTCGAACCAGCCCTCAGATGCAGGTAAAAAATCCCTGTCCTGGCCGGGAATCGAACCCGGGGCCTACGGGTAAGAGGCAGGCACACTACCCCTACACTGTGGGGCCGGCACAGTTTCTACTAATTCAAGTATTTATTTCTGTATGGAGTCTGAACAGTGTTATCGTTAGCTTACAATAGACATTATCAGTTAACTGAATGACTATATGAATTAGCCTCCGTGGCTCAGGCGGCAGCGCGTCGGCCTCTCACGGCTGTGTTCCGTGATTCAAATCGCGGTCACTCCATGTGACATTTGTACTGGAAAAAGCTGAGGCGGGACAGGTTTTTCTCAAGGTACTCCGGGTTTCCCTGTCATCTTTCATTTCAGCGACACTCTCCGATATCATTTCATTTTATCTGTCGGTCATTAATCATTGACGCAGAGGAGTGCGACAGCCTTCGGCAGCCGGCATAATTCCTAACCAACTGGAAACAGGTTGTGAATTTTCACTACCATATATGAATTAATGACTGACTGACTGAGTAAAATATTGCATGGCTGAATTGTATTCATGTATGGCCGGGCTCGTAGCTCGGACTCTAGAGCGCTGGCCTCCTGAACCCAACTTCGCAGGTTCGATTCCGGCTCCGTCCGGTAGTACTTGAAGGTGCTTAAATACGTCAGCCTCGTGTCGGTAGATTTACTGGCACATAAAAAAACTCCTGTGGGACAAAATTCTGGCACCTCAGCGTCTCCGAAAACCATCAAAATGGTAGTTAGTGGGACGTTAAGAACAATAACATTATTATTATTATTATTATTATTATTATTATTATTATTATTATTATTATTATTATTATTATTATTATTATAATGGACTGTGTTATGGAGGGTTACAGAAGTAGAGGTAGACCAAGACGACGATAGTTAGACTCGGTTTCTAACGATTTAAAGATAAGAGGTATAGAACTAAATGAGGCGACAACATTAGTTGCAAATCGAGGATTGTGGCGACGTTTAGTAAATTCACAGAGGCTTGCAGACTGAACGCTGAAGGGCATAACAGTCTATAATGATAATGTATGTATGTTATTATTATTATTATTATTATTATTATTATTATTATTATTATTATTATTATTATTATTATTATTATTATTATTGTTTTAGACGGGGGTGACTGAAAAAAGGTTCACTGATTCACCCACCTTATTCAGTAATGTTAGTTCCCGAGCCACAGTTCTCACTTTAGGCGGATGAAAAATGTCCCTTGAACTTGATAGAATTTGATGATGTTATGTTCTAGTTTATGTACTGACCTAACCCGTCCATCACTGCGTGTCTATAGTCAGGCTTAGTGTAGCAGTGCTACGGATACTGTCTGAGTTCTAATTGGACCTCACCGTATACTTGTAATCAACCTAACTGTAACTGAGTATATCTCTTGGAATTTTAACTAATTATCGTGACATCTCTAAGTGTAACCCAAACCTAACCTTTAAATAATTGCATCGTCACCGTTCTTATTATCGCACGTCACAGTGTCATTGTATTTTAAGTGTGTCTCCCGCACGTTACAGTGGTAGCAGAATATTGCAATCGTGACCTTGTCATCTTACCTAATTTGTTAATTAATTATTTCTGTTAACTGATTTGTGACCCCTTTCTGCATTGCTAATCCTGTTGTTCTCTTCCCCTTACCATGAGTGCACGGAGATTACCAATTTTAAGTTTCCTTCGTAAAGAGGAGCTTGAGTATGAAATTTGCATCAGAAATCACTCTTCTACTGGTACAGTGGCTGGTGATATTAAACTGTTAAAAGATTTAGAGGATGTATCCATTGCGATACCTGATAGTATTGAGAAAACTGCTGGTGAGTCATTGTCCTTGATTTTAAATAGAGTTGATGAGATTCAATCAATTTTTAATTTTCTTAAGCAGGGTGAATCTTCTGGTATTCAATTTAGACGTATTAATAACCGCCTGAAACATTTTGTCGATCGAACCAGAGATCTTTTAACATTTGATCTCCCGTCCCATCTTAAAGATGGCTGTAATCATGTTCTAAACAAGTCCATTAACTTGTTGTGTGTGATATTAATGACTTCTTAGACAGAGCAAGCTAAGAAAGCATTAAAGGTTTCATATGACAAAGTTGAAAAACAGTATAATAAAGGACGAAGAGCCACCAAGCTCTCTGTCGGCGATAAAGTCTATGTTAAAACATACTACCAAAGTTCTGCTACTAATAATTTTTCTGCTAAGCTATCACCTCGTTACAGAGGACCCTGTACCATTTTGGAGTTTCTCTCTCCTGTATCTGTTTTGGTCAAGGACGATGAGAACAATCGAATTAGCAGATTTCACCTTTCTCAAATTAAAAATGCATGATTGTAAATGTTAACTGTGGTGTATCTATCTAATTGTTGTAACTGTATTTATTTCTATCATCATTTATGGGTATATAGTAAATTCTAAACTCCTTACTTGCTTAAGTATTTTACATATTTGTTATCCTGGCTGGTGCATTCTATTAATGCTATTTGTTTGGTTTTCATGTTCTGCCTTGGGTTTCCCATCCACTAACACATTGCATGGAGGTTGAATGATGTTTTGTTGGAGCAACATTGATTTAATTCTTATGGAGATGGTTTGGTGGACATCACATTGCTTTAAGGGTTTGATATTAAATTTGTTCCCTCCTGGACTGGGAATTCAACAACCATGTAAGTCTGTAGTCTTAAATTTTAATTTATTATTGGTATTAAAGTTATATATATATATTTTTTTTTTTGTTCTCCTTGTTCTCTTAACCTTGTTTAGGTATTTTTCTAATTGAAACACTATGTGGATCTAACCAATGTTATCCCTCTATTTTACCAGCTTGATCTGTATATCACCTATGCAGTCCTGTGAACTTCTTGGAAATATCCCTTTGTTGAAGTATATCATAGTGTTTTATCTTGTCCTAATCTTACATTATGTTTCCCTAGCAACTGCCTGAATTATGTCGAGATGCTGTTACCTATTTAATTATTTATCATGCCATTTATTTCAGTATTTAGATCCCTGCTTATTTTGGGTTTTGGTAAATTATATTCCTTTTCTCTCCTTGTAAATGTTGTCCTTGAATCATTATACCTCATGTAAAATACTCCATTTACAGTGTCCTACTAGTTACGCCTTGTGTTATGAAGTTGTGATTTGAACCTACCCTTACCTTCAGCATCCATATGTTGGTTAATCTGGTTTTAAACCTGTTAGAGAATGTATTGTGGATTATTACTCCTTTTAACTGTGAATGGTTCAGTGTCATGTAGGTAAAGTACCTGCTACATTAGTTGCATGTATTGGTGTGTAATCTTGCAGTAACCTGAAATTAACCTTGTAAACTATTTCCTGAATTATTATCATCATTTTGGGTCTGGTTCTAGTGGTAAATTTGTTCCTGCCTGTCTGCAATTTTTTGTTGTGGTTTTTTCCCTTGGCCTGTTATCCTAAATTTTAATTTTAAACATTTATTATTGTTATCTATTACTGGTAGTTTGTGGTAATGTTATGGGTGATAGACCCAGCCTTATTTAGTGTTGTTCTTGCCTGAACATGGTCATGTGTTATAACAATCTTTGAAAATTTTTCCTGTAGCCCTTGTCTTGATGGGAAGTAAATTCTATTGCTTATGGTGTCCTAAATTTTCTCCTCCTTATGTTCTGGTGCTCCTTAAGAGTACTACCTACCTAGTTTTCTGTTCTGGCCTCATATCCTGAGATCTAACCAATTCGTGTTGGGTTATTTTCATTTAATTTAACACCATGGTACGAGGTATGTTTCTTGAACAAGTTTAATTTTATCTGGTGTGTACCTTGGCGGTGGGGAGGATTCGGTTCATGTTAGTATTGTCGGTTAGGGGATCTTCATTACCGACTCTAATATTTTTGCTTGTCATCGTTTACCCATCTCATGGCTGGTATATTTTATTTAACCTTGATGCCTAGTGTTAGGTAAGGTTGTTACGGACGGTATGGGACGTCTCGTATGTGAGTTTATTCACCTTATTTTTAGTTCAAGGTTTCCCCTGTGCCCCTCTTAGGGAATCTGTCGTTCTTGGGTATGCATCGACCCCTGACTTACTTCGAATTCGGTGTGTTTCGGTATGGAACATTATGTTCTTTCTTAATTTGTATCGGGTCACCTGGTTTCTTATGTAGTCACTTGGTTCTTTCATTCAGTTAGAACATCAACCCACCCATTGCCTTCATTCTCTATCTGTACCCTTGTATTATACCCTTCTCTGGTTCTGCTTGTCCTGTCTCTCCGTGGGTTAATAGTTACTGTATTACTTAACCCTGGCCTGCCTGTGGTATCTTATTCAGGTAATAGGTTGTTGTTCATCATTATTCCTTGGATTGGTGATAGTTGTCGTAGATTTCGTGTGGATTAACCTTTGAGCTCTCTTGTACACCTATGGAATTCCAAATATCCCCACATAATCTCCTTCTGTTTTCCTTCCTGGACATAATCGGATGCACATTGCTTACCTGTGGATTTTAGATTGCTTTCTTCCTCATTTCTTCAAACCATTTACCGTTTTGAATTTTTTTCTTCTCGCACACCTTCTAAACTCCATTTGTACATACCAGTTACAATTATCTGTAAAAATATGCCATGGTAATGTGGTTTCTTGATAACCATGCCAATAGGTAAGAATTATCTCATGATCTAATCATCTCATTTACCCTGCGATACTAATTTCTCTCTGTGAAACTCGTGTTTGCTTGTTATTGTCTCTTGGATATTATACCAGTAAAATTTAATCAATTTCGGCATCCTGGTATTATTGCTTGTGGTATATCGTTGGGGTTTTTGTCCTACCTTGGGATCTGGCATGTTCCAATGAAGGTTATAACTGATATTTTTGGAAAACTACTACTGCTGGTCATCATTTCTGGGTTACATGAGGTTACCTAACATATGTTATCTGGTGATATTCTTCAAATTTTCCATTTTGTTAATTCTTGATGTACTACTTACTTCTTGATTACCCTAACCCTTATTAGGATTGTCCCAAACCTAGGGTTTTTCTTGTGTGTTCTTATGTGTGATTGGAGTTTTGGTGGTTTCCTTACCCTAGTTGATATTGAATGTATTAAGGGAATTGTGCTGAGGGTTCGATGCCCTTTTAAACAATGGTGCAACGTCTCTTCTGATTGTTTTGGTTTCGGGGGTAAGGCATGGTAGACATGTAGGCTAGATATGCTTTAGGTATGTTATATGTGGGATGGTGCGGTTGCCATTTCTGATCTGTTTGGGGTTCTTGGGGTAAGCGTCGTGTTCATGATGTGAATTTGAATCTTGTTTTTTTTTTTTTTTAATTGGTTTTTATGGTGGGAATTTTGTAGTTCTCTTAAAATTACATGCCTTGTTGAGGGTCTAACTGTCATGTCAGGTTGTTTGGTACGTGTGCATGCCTCTTTCTGTCATCGCCCATGTTTTCGTGTCCTATTTCCTCCTCGCATATTCCATTATTTTTATGGAGTGTGCCTTGGTTTGGTTCCCTTATTCGGGTGTGGGCTGTCTGTCCTGCCTCATCCGTTTATGACTCGGTGAGATCCATACAGTGTGCACTTGCATGTAAGGTATTCCCAGATTGGTTGCGTTGTGCATTTGATGTTGCGAAGACACAGACATTTGGGTTGTTGAGTAATAATTAAAGACTTTTGGGCAATTGTTGGCCTTGTTATATGCCAGCCAAACCTACTCCATGTTGTTATGTAATTCATTTAAAATGTTACATATTAGGGTCACCCTTGGTGAATTATACTACAGAATGCAACCTTCTAAGGGGAATGTACTAATCATTCACTAACCCTTATGTATGTTAACCTCGGGGAATATAGTTGTACCTTTAATTTTGAGACTGTTTGCTCCAAGGAGATGAAGTTAATGTGGATTAGTATTTCCTTGTGTCACTTAATAGGGCTTATTATTATGATGTGGTGTCACATGAGTTATTTTTGTTTTCATCCCTTGGAGAATTTCATTTAAATAACACAGTCTCGGGTGGAGGTTTTTATTCAATGTAAGCATTTAAGTCTACTAAATGTAACCTTGCTTGTAGCCTGAAAGATAAAGTTTTCTTTCCTCGGTGGTCATATTACAATTAAGAAAATCTATTACTTGCCACTTCTAAATTACTCTTGCAAAAATTTTGTAACATCATACCTTCAGTTATGGCATATGACATTTCAATAATACTGCGTTTTAGTCGCATTATGGTTGTTCTGGTGGTGCTGTGGCCTTCCCCTCTTGTTTCAGAGCTGGTCTGGAGCTCTACGTTCGTGATATTCAAAAACCAGGACCATGGTACATCATACCCCTGATTTGATGGAAGTCTACATCTCCCTCGATTCTCCAAATGTATTGCTATCCACGTTTAAAAAAAAAAAGAAGGCCACATTGTGAAATCTCGAAAGCCTTTGGACTCTAGTATTCGTAAACGTATACTGGTGCCTGTGTATCCATGATCGCTACTCATGTTATATTAATTTTATTATTATTGGTTCATTTTCTACCCCCTGGGGGGGGGGGGTTTGGGGGGGGGGGAGAGTTGTAATTTATACTTTAAGTTTAATCTCCTTTAAACATGTCCTCCTTAAATTGTTAGCAGAGGTATACATATCTTTGTCTGTGTACCTCTGTATCACGCTGCTCTCATTGTGGCTATTTTCCTCCTTCCCCCTCCACTCGCTCCCTATTACTAGCGATAACGGCGGGGCCTTGATTAGTGTTGTGGAAGCCATTTTGCATTTTGTTTCCTGTCCTTGTACGGGACGGACGTGCCATGTGAGGGTTTATATTAATCCAGGGTTTTCCCTGGTTTTTCCCCCTTTTGGGGTGTAATTTTGGTAGGTTCTGACCTTTTTTGACTATTCTTATTTTATTTACGTAAATTCAACTTGCGTTATATTTTTCTGTTCTGATTCTCCTTCGGAGCCGTCATTCTCGCTAGTCCATAACTGACCCCTTTTCAAAAACTCATTTTCTTCTGGTTCTCGGTTTTATTTTTCAGTGGTCAGCTATGCTAATTTAACCTTCCCTTTACGCAACGTATCAAAGTTGTTCTATTGAATGAATGTAATTCTGTATAGGGTTATACCCATTTCAAACTTGGCAAGCTAAATATGCCTGACAGATTTATAAGCTTAAACCTTTATCACAACCACCCTGGGTGGTAAATTGTTATTTCTTAACGGAGCTGAGAAAAATGAATTCCAATCCCTTCAACGGTGTTTGGTTTCTCGTTGACCGTCTAATTTTAATTTTAGTTCACGGTTGCCTTGGTGACCTTTATTGTCATTGAGATGGATTGACTTTGTTCGATTGAATGAGTTGACTAATGTTTTTTGCTGAAAACTGACACGGGTACGTTTACTGTTGGTTCTTGTGAACTTGACTTGGAATTTTGGGGAATTATTATTATTATTGATTTCTTTATTTCTCCCCGGTAACTGATTTCTTAGTGAGATCCGTGCGATCTCTATTGTGATTTGGGTACGTGAAGTGTTGAATTTGGGAGTAACTTCTCCGTTTCCTGTAAGGCTCTGGTTGAGTCGGTGTGGAATTTTATTGCAATTACTCCTCTGCGCTTGTGATGCCCTTCTGATTATGGGCATATGATCTAACCTATGAAATATTATATCGAGCAGTTATTCCTGCTCCCGCCGATACGCTCCTGAAGTATTGGTAAATATATTACCGTGTTTCCCATTTCTGGTCTCCACTGGCCCTGTGGTGTCTCACATTGAATTTTTTTCTTAAAACTGTATTCTGCTATTTCTCGAGTTAACCATTTTTATTGTGCCCGTGCTGTACCTCCTGTTTGTGAGGTTTTTCATGTTTTGCGTTTTGGGGCTTTTCCTGTTTTCTGTGTCCTGTTAATTTATGCAGGTATTTCCAGATTAACATCGTGGTAAGGATAGAATTCATTTCTCTCCTTGTGATTGTGAATTCATGTAAATTATTATTAGCTCCACCCTTTGAATCTTTAATTTCGCAAACCTCTTGATTAATCTTCGTTTAGTTCAACCTGGTGTAGTATTTCATTTTGTGTTTAAATTAAATTTCTATATTCCTAAAACCTCGGCTTATCCTTTCGTGTTTATGAAAGTGCACTAATTGTTAGATTACCATGATACTGTAACACTATTGGTCACGGTTGCAAAGATCCAAAAGCACCTTCTACATACCATCCTCGAGGTAAGTTGTTTTTTTTTTTTTTTTTTTAAACTGGCATTTACTTATTGCTTTCGCTGTTTCTATGTGGTGACTCTGTGTGATAAGTTACTTGGATTTTCTGGGTACATTATCTTCGGTAATTGCTGTGCACCGGAATACTTACTGCCTTTGAACTGTCACTTGACAAACGCCTACTACATCACTGTGTCTCGAGACTTACCAGATACCTTGGTACCAAAGGATTATTAACTAGTGAGTCGCTCTGAGCTACTAGTGTTATGTTTGGTGTCCTAGCTCCTTAGTGTGCTAAAAGTGTTTTCATATCGATGTACCAAACTCTCTCTAGTTTATGTACTGACCTAACCCGTCCATCACTGCGTGTCTATAGTCAGGCTTAGTGTAGCAGTGCTACGGATACTGTCTGAGTTCTAATTGGACCTCACCGTATACTTGTAATCAACCTAACTGTAACTGAGTATATCTCTTGGAATTTTAACTAATTATCGTGACATCTCTAAGTGTAACCCAAACCTAACCTTTAAATAATTGCATCGTCACCGTTCTTATTATCGCACGTCACAGTGTCATTGTATTTTAAGTGTGTCTCCCGCACGTTACAATGTTAAGAACGAAACATGTCATTCTTTGTTTAATAGTGTGTTTTTTATTCCTAGTTTATTATTTTTACAGGTATGTTGCAGTATAATATTTACATAACTCGTCTGTTCGACAGGCCGAAAATCTTTTAAGTTACGTAAGTATATTAAATATGACATTGGATGGGGTAGGTATTATAAGATATTTTTTCCACTGCGTGCGTTCGGCTGGGTTTCGACCTGGGTTCTCCACCCGCTACATTCCCGTATTTTCAGTAAATTTATCTGTTCACTGTTCGTGACTCGTTTCTGAATAAATGCGAGGTTTAGTAATTTGTCGAGAAAATTACATTTATGTGTGAATGCACAGGCCCATTAATGGTTAGTATTTTAATTTGAGGGCTGTGACTGTGTGGGGGCGGGCGAGGCGCTGATTGGCCTCCCCTCTCCTGATCCCCCCCTCCCGCGGCACGCTACGTTCCGCGCGGCTGTGCGCCCGCTTGCTCAGTGTTGTCTTGGCCGGCGCTCAGTGGGGCCCGTGCTAGCCATGGAGATGTGATCTGCTTTACCAGTCTGCTACAATCATGAAGATGCTGTCGTGCTTGCTACTACTGCTGCTGCTGAAGGGCGCTCTGGCGGCGCGGGGCAACAGTGACACATACCTCAAGATGTTCGCGGCTCAACAGAACCCTCCTGACCCCTGTTACGACGAACACCGTCCCAGGCGATGTATTCCTGACTTTGTGAACGCAGCTTTCGGCCACCCCGTTGAAGCTTCTAGTACGTGTGGTAGCTCGGCTCCGGTACGTTACTGCGATGTTTTGGATAGCATTGGGGGCGGCACGGGGGCCTGTCACATGTGTGACGACTCACAGCCTAAGCGACGTCACCCTGCCTCCTACCTTACCGATCTGAACAACCCTAACAATGTCACATGCTGGCGTTCCGAGCCTATAATATCGTCCTCGACAAGTCCTCCAGACAACGTCACTCTTACCCTCTCCCTGGGGAAGAAGTACGAGCTCACTTACGTCAGTCTGCAGTTCTGCCCTCGTACCGCCAAACCGGACTCCATTGCCATATACAAGAGCATGGACTATGGGAAAACATGGCAGCCGTTTCAGTTCTATTCAAGTCAGTGCAGGAAGATGTACGGGCGCCCCAATCGCGCTACCATCACTAAAGCTAACGAGCAAGAAGCTCTGTGCACGGACTCGCACCGGTTTAACGGCAATGGTAATGAGGGAGGGAATGGTCCCGTGGCATCCCGCATAGCATTCAGTACTCTTGAGGGGCGTCCGAGCGCCTCGGACTTCGACAACAGTCCTGTACTGCAGGATTGGGTGACAGCCACTGATGTCAAGGTCATCTTTAACAGGCTACATCTACCACACAGCCTGGACGACGAGGAACTGTCCGAGGAAGACGGTACAGCACAACCTGAGCCAGTGGCGGCTGCCAGTATCGCGGCGGACAGCGTGCCCGCTAACGGACTGCTCGGTCCTACAATCCTGACGTCCACCGCGACAACCACCATGCCGTACCACTATGCCGTGTCGGACTTCGCGGTTGGCGGCCGTTGTAAGTGTAACGGCCACGCTTCCAAGTGCGTGCCTACAGGAAGAGATGGTCAACTCACGTGCGACTGCAAACACAACACGGCAGGCCGGGACTGCGAACGCTGCAAGCCCTTCCACTTCGACAGGCCCTGGGGACGGGCCACCGCCAGAGACGCCAACGAGTGTAAAGGTAAGTAACTCTTCATCTCTTGTAGTAGCGGCTGTGTTGTAGGAATTATATGTGAAGTGTTCGTCTCTTATAGTAGCGGCTATGTTGTAGAAATTATATGTGAAGTCTTCGTCTCTTTTAGTAACGGCTGTGTCGTAGAAAGTATTATGTGAACTCTTCTTCTTTTGTAGTAACAGCTATGATACGAGAAGTTTCTATAAAGCACTGGTGCTCCCCGTTCATTTAGTTCTTTCACTGGTGCTCACACTTTGACGCTGATGAGGTAAATCACTAAAAGTAAATTGAAACTGAGCATCTTAAATTGTGAATATTTCATAAATACAGCAAACTATGTCCGATTTTAGTCTTTTTTTTTTTTTTTTTTGCCATAATAATTTTGCCTCTGGTACGATCATCCCCATGATGTACCTCGTTCTTGCTTTCCGATACTTATTTTATCCGGAAGTTCTGCAGACGGTTTAGTGTTGCACGGTTTCCTACCATTCCAACATTACCAGCACTTCCTGTTTTCGGCAATTTTATCACGAATTTAGTCATACGGAGAGAGAGACAGAAATAGCCTACATTTATTTCTGCTTCCCCCGTTCGGAGACTGCCAAAAAGACAAAACTTACAGAAAAATTTGAATGACAACTACAAGGGTCGTGTAAAATGTCTATAAATGGTTGGTATACCATATTATAGCTTACCTGTTACTTAGTAAAAATCGTTTTAATCAATAATTTTGAAACCCATGAGGAACTCCTTATAGGACAAATATATAGTTAAGAGTATAAATGATTTCTTACTATTGTTAACAAGCCTTCGAGGCCTGCTAACCCAATGTCCTTAATAAATTGGTAATCCAAAACAAATTTGTTACAAAAGTTGTGAAATATGTGAGTAATGGCGCCTCTTGCTCCAATCATCAATTCTGAAACTTCTATGTAGTCCAGATGATATTTCACAGCGTACTATAGAATTGTAGGTTCATATATATCACATTTCTCCTTGTTTACATCATGTGGTTGAGTAGATGATGCCTCGGTTCTAATTGTGCGGTCTGTTAAATAAAAACACCATCATTTGAAGCTTTGATCGGTGTGATATGAAGTGAAACTGTTTACATACTAGAATGTTGAAGTTACATAATTGAATAATGAGACATTTGACATTTTGAATTAGAAATTAACTTCCTTGCATGGTCAATTTGGGTTATTGGCATACTGCACTTTGATTTTAATTGATAGCGAATATTATTTTTCCATTGTTGAAGTGAGGTCAAACTTAAGTGGTGGTTTCGATACTGCAGGCGTGTAAAGTGCCATTAGCAGGGAAATATATCGCAGAGCAGAAGAACCCAATAGGTTAGATTGTCAATTAAATCTCCCGTTAGGTCTTGAGCCCCGGAACACCCACGGAGTCGGTGCCTATAGTAGCGGTGACACCAATAAGCGTACATTTGTTATCGCACGCTGCGACGAAAGAAGCAAATCTTTGTACGTACCGGTACCTAAAAAAGGTCAATTTTGTGAAAATTTAAATGCTTAATTTACGCATGCTGAAGTAGATAGAACTCAATGTTCAGTTATCTACGACCATTACAAGTTATTTGCCACTTAGGTCTATTTTCTACATTAGTAAAATGTTTATAAAATGCTGTATTTTCAGGAATGAGATCTTGTAATTAAATTAAAATTTTGTGTGCAATATAATATTTAAACGAATACTAATCTGAACCTATATAATTATATACTTCTAAAAAACAGAACCTGAAGGGCAGGAGGGCTAAACGTCCCTTATTTTATACGTTTGTCCCTTATTTCTCTAAAGTGTCCCGTTGTCCCGGAAAAATAATACGGAACGCATATTGTCCATTTTTCGTGAACCGTGCCGTATATCTTTAAATACCGTGTTTAAGCTTTATTTATAGCAATGCTCTGATGTATATTTCTCATCGTGTAAAGTAATTACAGTTTGTTTGGTTGGCACTAAATGTAACAAACCAGTGAGACAGACGTATACAAAAGGTAAAATTGGCAGCTTATAATCCTACATAGTGAACACTGTTTTTGCAACACTTGTTGTTTTTGTTATGTACTGGAACTAGGCCACTTCCAGTTTTAATAATAATAATAGTAATTAGTAGTAGTTTTCTTAAATAAATGGTACTGATTTTGAGGACCGTTGCTCGTGTTAAGAAATTCTAGTATTAAATGGGGCCTAATAATCAATGGCGTTCGAAGTGTCCCGTATTTTCATGCTTGTAATCTGATCAAGGGTCCAGAAGAAACTGCCGCAAATACAAATGAAAAAAGCAAAGTCATCTCCGTACAGGCCATGAAGGCCCTTGGAGGGGTGGAAGGTAAAGGCTTCCACTGTCCGTAACCTCGGCACTTGATGGGGTAGAGTGGTTAGCTCTACGCCCGGCCGCCTTTGTCCCCAGGAATTACCCTGGTACTCATTTTTGGTGTAGGCTGAGTGAACCTCAGGGCCATATGCACCTCCGGAAGTGGAAATCTCATTTCTTAAATTTTACGACTTCCTGACGGGGATTCAAACCCACGTCCTTCCGGGCGAGCCGAACACGCCATTACCGCCTCGGCCAGGCAGCTCCTAAATACAAATAAGTTACATGCAAATACATAAAATTACATTTCCCATTTATAATCTAATGACAAAATATTTTAAAAGCTGACGTATGAATGGTAGTATAAAATATTTAGCGAGTCTTTCAAAATATTGGCACAATTTGTGCAATATTTCGTTAAAAAATGTATACTGTAACTGCATATTTTTTACGTTAAAAATGTTGGTATTCATTGCTTAACAAATAGATGTAGTCTAGGTTCAGTGTGTGGAGTAAACATCGGGAAATAATCACAGGAACTCAAGCAAATGAATTCTATGGTTTCTGGGAAAAGATACGTATGTCGATGAAAAGTATAATTTGCGAATAATCACATGTAAAGAAATTAGTGCACCTGCAACTGTTTCTTCCTTTAAAATATCCGTTAGTCATAACCAGCGGAATCATTTTCTTTCTCCGGGTCCTGTTTTGTAATTTCGCTCTCCTCCTCTACTTTTTAAAATGTATTTATATTGAAGCCTTCCCTGCACTTCACGTCACTTTATCTCATCTATTTAAACAACTCGCTCGCTTAGAAATATCAGTTTCAATGACCAATAATTAGAAATCTAATAAAGTTATCGCAGTAAAAAACTTGCATATTGGATATTTACAAGAAATTATATTATAGTCTATTTTTTAATATTCTTGAAAATGTAATGCCAGTTGAATTTTAGTTCAACCTTAAGAGCCAATAGGCTACTTTGAAGTCTTGCAATGTCAGCAAAGCCTCGGCTCGAATCGAAAAACTGCAATGAAATTGGAAAATTTATCTCTGCGTGAATGGAGTACCGCCAGAGTTTCTAATTTGACTAGATACTTTTTTCTTTGATGGAGTCTACCCACCTCATTACCGCATTCCCTCCACTTTTCCGAGCATAATCGTTTTGTCGATTGAATCAGGTTTCCTCATCATGTGCCCAAAGTAACTCAGTTTTAGTTTCATAATGAAATATCCAAGGGATAGATTGAATCTGATCTTCTGAATAACTAATGTATTTGTTTTCTTGCCAGACCAAAGTTTCCTTGATAAAAATACAAGAGTGGTTTACCATTGCCTTCTCCTCGTAGTCGAAGATAATTTTAAATTA